>NC_069504.1:533087201-533450951 GCF_027579735.1 Bombina bombina | reverse complement strand
CTTTTAGCCAGAAAATGTAACAAAAAGAAGCAAAGTCTGCAATGTGCTGATGTTACCACTAGATGGCGGAAATGTAATGTACCCATGGGTGTGGGAGTGGTTTTATGATTACTGTGGTATATAAGTGTGAATATGTGTGCTGTGATATTACCTTGACAAAGGCCCAAGTGGAGGCAGATACAGTGGATATTCTTATAAAGATATAAAAATAGAGAGCTAAGTCTAATGTGATAATATATATACTGTGTGTGTATTGTATACATACAGTATATTCAACATTGTTTTGGAGTTAAATGTTTGAAAACTTACATGTTTTTTTTACAGAAAGATACAAACCTTTTAGCAACCACCTTATAAAATACATATCAAATGTACTTCCAGCAGATGCTTCTTTTTTAAACAACACACAGGTGAAAAAATATTTGGAAGTTATACAAAAGAGTTACCCAAGCTAAACAGAGAGTCTACATTCAAAACATAAACAATCGTGATATTTATTCCAGAAGAAATAATCCGAAGATAGTGGGATTTCCTGAAGTCAAAACGAAGTACTGAAATCATGTGTTTGACTTTGTAATTCTGCAAACGTTTCTTCAGTTAGTTCCCTCTGGAATTCTCATGCAAGCTTACTGTGCCCATAGAAGAGCAATAAAAACTGTAATCCACTTGACTGCCCAAATACTCTGAGCCATGGATTTATACTTGAACTTGCCAAATTCCTATAAACCCATTGAAAATACTGCTTATTAAGGGATAGATTACAAGTCGCGATCTGTTGCGGGAGAGTGATAAAGGGTATATTACAGCTTTTGCACATATTGGAAGTAGTGCGCGTTTTACAAGTTGAAAGTAAAGACGTTTGATTGAGCGCAATTTAATTTAACTTGTGTCGGCTAAGCGTGACTTCAGACCTCAGGTTAACTGTTACGCGAGACTAAAAAGTGGCACACAACAATTTCATTATTCTCGTCCAAATAGCCTGTGTTTACCATCACTTTAAGTGCCTCTGGCATCCGGGCAGTCCCCCTAAAAACTGCCCATCAAAATAGTACTTATTTGATTTTATTTCGCAATTAATTCTTACATGGGATAAATTCCCATAATTTCAAAACTGTATCAGCTTCCATAAAATGACAGTGCTGCCACAACTTCTGCACCTCATCAAACTGGTCTTTCTATAGGCAAAACAAAATCACAGGCAACTTTACAGTTTATTGGGCTTAATAACAAAGTGTAAATGAGTTATACTAAATGAATGCAGTCTAAAAAAAACAAGCATGAATGTTCTTCGCATTAAATGGAACTCATCTACTGTAATGAGAGAAATCATTTTTACCGCACGTACCATTCACTTTGCTTCCGTAAAGCAGCACATCAGATGTACTTCAAGTTTATTAATGAACATCTTTACTTGGCTCCTTTTTCAAATGATGGAAAATATCCATGAAACATTGTCTCTATCTGTTCAGGTTCTTCACAGATAATACATATGTTGTTGTTCATTTACTGTATTTCTTAACCATAGATACAGTCTAGATATGAGCGGTACACAGCGCTGCTGTATAGTAAATTGACAAGCTTCTAGCTACCATTCAATAATCAAGGTTAAACACACACCACGGCTCTTTAAATAATTAGTGCAGGGAAAAGACCAGCCTTTTGTCTAAATACTAAACAGAGCCCAAAATACAAAGAAAGCAATTAATAATAATATTTTTTTTTATAAACAATCAATCACAGTTTACATCCAATTTAAAAGAAAAAAACAATTGTCTAGATCTTAAAGGGTCAGTAAAGTCAAAATTAAAGGGCCATAATACCCAAATGTTTAAACACTTGAAAGTGATGCAGTATAGCTGTAAAAAGCTGACTAGAAAATATTACCTGAACATCTCTATGTAAAAAAGAAAGATATTTTACCTCAAAAGTTTCTCAGTAGCCACATCCCATTGTAAAGGACTTCTAAGCAGCAAATCAGTATCTCTGTCCCGGGACAGCGGAAGGAGAGAGCTTTTGTGCACACTCATCTTATTTCCCTATTCAGTGTAAGGAAGTTTACAATGAAATCTTATGAGAGTTAAGTGAAATCTCATGAGATCACAGTAAAAGAGTTCATGACCTCAGCACTGTTGATGTTGATTGGCTGCTGTTCATTTCTTCAATTTTTTTTTTGGTTACCTGCAGCTGGGCAGCAGCTGAAGTATAACTTTTTACACAGAACTTACTCTGCTGAGCTGAGGGAATTGTGAGGTAAAATGTCTTCCTTTTTTACATAGAGATGCTCAGGTGATATTTGACTGTCAGCTTTTTACAGTTATACTGCATCAGTTTCAAGTGATTTAGCATATGAGTATTATGTCGCTTTAAACTTAAATGGATTGGATAGAGCATGGAGTCTACTCCAGATTTTTTTTTATTTTTTATAATATTTTTATTGAGGTAATATAATACAAAGTCTACATAACATTTATAAGTAATATAGAAAATACAAGCTTACAACATTGTTTTATATTATTAGCATAAAAAATAAAACAGTAATGTGCATGATGAAAATAATTTCCTTGTTTTTATTAAGAGATAGACAAGAAATAGAAAAGAGAGGAGAGAGAAGATAAAGAATAAAGTATAGCATCCCTCAGTCATTTAAAACCTGTATTAGCGTTTTACACCTGAAGTTCTGTGTAGTATGAATCTAAGCGTTTGGAATGATGTACTTCTCGTTAGACCTCATAATAAAGGCTTAATGTTTGTACTTGTTATATAGATATTCTTCCCATATAAAGACAATTTCTAAGAAAAATGATGTGCACTTTACTTTCATATAATGGTATTCTTCTAACTGTAGAGGGAATCTGTTTTTGTTTCCAATAATTAGCAATCAATATTTTGGTTACTCCAGAATTGTTATTGTTTAAAAAGATAGATAATCCCTTTATTACCCAATCCCCAGTTTTGCATAATGAACACAGTTATATTAATACACTTTTTACCTCTGTGATTACCTTGTATCTAAGCCTCTGCAGTCTGCCCCCTTATTTTAGTTCTATTGACAGACTTGCATTTTAGCTAATCAGGGCTGACTCCTAGGTAACTCCATGGGAGTGATGCAATGTTATCTATATGGTACACATGAACTAGCACTGTCTAGCTGTAAAAAAAACTGTCAAAATGCAGTGATATAAAAGGCGGTCTTCAAGGGCTTAGAAATTAGAATATGAGCCTACCTATGTTTAGCTTAAAGGGACAGTCTACACTAAAATTGTTATTTTTTAAAAAAAATAGATAATACCCATTCCCCAGCTTTGCACAACCAACATTTTTATATTAATATACTTTATAACATTTAAACCTATACATTTCTGCCTTGTTTCTAAGCCGCTACAGACAGCCTCTTATCACATGCTTTTGTATTTGCTTTTCACAACAGGAGACTGCTAGTTCACGTGGGCCATATAGATAACATTGTGTTCACGCACAAGGAGTTATTTAAGATTTAGCAAACCACAGTACTAAATGCAAGTCAATAGATAATAAATTAAAAGTCATGTGATCAGGGGGCTGTCAGAAGATGCTTAGATGCAAGGTAATCACAGAAGTAAAAACTATATTAATATAACAGTGTTGGTTGTGCAAAACTGGGGAATGGGTAATAAAGGGATTATCTATCTCTTAAAATAATAAAAATTATATGGTAAACTGTCCCTTTAACAAAGAATACTAAAGTAACAAAACAAATTTGATGAGAAAAGTAAATTGGTAAATTGTTTAAAATAGCATGTCCTATCTGAATCCTGAAAGTTTAATTTTAATTAGACTGTCCCTTGAAAGAGTAATCCTAGATGAGCTCAGGAGAATGCACGTGTCTTTAGCCATTTGGCAGCAATGTTTGCAACATTGTTTATAGCAATGCTATACATAGTCCCAAACACTGCTGCAATAAACTTCCTTCCAATAAAATGTAAACTTCCTTACACTGAATAGGGAAATAAGATGAGTGTGCACGAATGCTCGCTCCTTCCGCTGTCCCGGGGCAGACATACTGATTTGTTGCTTAGAAGTCCTTTACAATGGGATGTGGCTACTGAGAAACTTTTGAGGTTAAATATATTTTTTTTTACATAGATTGTTCAGGTGATATTTTCTAATCAGCTTTTTACAGCTATGCTGCATCACTTTCAAGTGTTTAAACATTTGGGTATTATGGCCCTTTAACACTGCTGTCATCGATTGTTAAAGAGACATCCACGCTCCTAAGCTCCTATCAGCCTACCTAGGTTTACTCTTGAACAAAGCATATCAAGAGATCAAAATAAATTTGATAATAGAAATAAATTGGAAAGTTGTTTAAAACTGCATGCTCTATTTTAATTATGAATGTTTAGTTTAACCAATTACTCCGCCATGAATAAATAGTGATAGTTCAGAAGAAAAAAGTTAAGAAAATGTTTTGAGAACACACCCTTGAAAAGGATCTGTAATTTAATAATAACTTTTTATACAATGAGTTTAAACAGGAATTCTGATGGATTGGAATGTCACCCATAACGTCAAATCCTGTCTGCAAGGTCCGCTATATAAAGAACTTAACCTTCTCATCCTGGACCTCTTCAGTTAGCAACAAAAAGGTTTGAATTATTTTATTCTAAAGTTTAAGCAAGCATTTAAATCAAACCATTTTATTTATAACGCTGATAAGGATAAAAAGGGCCTGATGCTCTGAATCTCTCTGGTCTAGCGAAATTCTACAAGTTGAATGTAGTATTTAGAGGGCGCTAGGAGAAGCTAAAGATATCTTAATATGCGACCTTAGATAGGTGTTAAAGAGGATTGGCCTTATTTAGACTGTGATTGTCTGTACGTATATTTATATAGACTAAACCACAAATTCAATACCTAAGGATTTCTAAATGATGACAATAGATTGGTGTGAATATAGATTAGTATTAATTTAACTGGATATGTCTATATGCAATATTATAAAATTTACCCCAAGCAGAGTAGGCAAAGATTATTACAAATTTATTTACAAAGATACTTCAGGTTTAGTATACATTCACAATAGTAAAATTTGGGATGTCTCCCATACAAATAGGACCACTCCTAAAGAATGGCATATAAAAATATAAAAACACTCTCAAATTACAATAAAATGATAAAGCAAAAATAAATTCCAACTGATCAGGGGTCATATAGCAGATAAAATCAATGTATATGTATAAACTCTTCCAAATTAACAAATCTGGATAAGTGGATACCCTATGTTAGTATAGCCAGCTATATAAATAACATATACCATTAACTAATTAAAAAAATATGTATTCAGAGGTTATGAACCGCATACCACCATAGGAAAAATTATATATTATTGAGCCATTTTAGAACTCATCCACTTCTGATTAAATATATCTTTAAGACGTACTGGTAGAAGTTAGTATTGCAGGACATAAACACACTTATGGCGCCACTTTGAAGAGCCAAGTAAAAGCAATGTCTCTTACTGCAAGTCTCTTATAACGAGTTTCCCACTTCAGATTGTGGTAGCATACATTACTATTGCAAACATATTATTCTCAAGGTCGTAAGTGAACTGTTCCACAGTTAAGTGACACTTTGTATCAGCAGTTTTAGTTTACCTGCATGAGCTATGCTCCTAGCTCTTGTTTCGTACCGCAGTTTTTCAAGCGTGTGTTTGGCGTGTTGTGTGGCTCCTCTGTGGTGATCCCGTGACTTCACCTTATGTCACAGCTCTGATCAGCTATGTAGAGGTTTCGGTTAAGGGCTGGATTGGATACAAAAGAACTTTTCAAAAGTAATAGCAACCTTAAAAGATTGCAACACAAAGTCTCCTTGCACTTAGTGCTGATAGCACGCAAGTAGTGTTGTATAGAGCATATTTTATAACCCGGGTTATTTTTAAATGTTCCACGATGTTCAAAAGATTAGACACTGGATCAGAAGTTATCCGTAGATTTGTGCCAGTGTGTTAGTAATCAGAAATGTTGAGCCTGTATACCATCAACATGTTTCACCCTATGATGGGCTTTTTCAAGATCTGAAGACTGCCTCATCAGTGTTACAAAGTCCGTCAGGGATTGTTTTAAAGGCAATTTTTCCCTTGTTAACTGTGTATCACATTAAATGGACTTCACTAATATGTGTTATGTTAAGGAGAGACACTTATTTTACCATACAGTGCTCAGTAAAATGAGCTTGTGATTTCTTTCCATTCTGGCGAGTTTTTGAGAATTGGGCCCAGACGGCATCAGAACGAGGCTCCCATTGGAGCCTATGGAAGCAGGATCTCATTAGCGCAATGCTTCCCAGCAATGCGAACACAAGCTCACATTAGCATTGCTGTTAACTTGTAATACCAGTGCACATTAGCATGCATTGGTATTACAAAGTGGAGTGCTAATAAAGCTTTCTTGAAAGCAATATTTAGAGCTCCCCTTCAAATCTGGAATTACAGACAGGCGCATATCTGAGAAACGTACACTAACCCAACCTGCATAAAATAACACGTGGACCTACGCTAACCTGACGTGTGTACAAAAACACGCCAACGTGCGCTAACCCGACTAACCTGTAATTACTATGAGGCTAAGGACGTTACAATAACGCGCTAACCCAATGAGCGTATTCCGATGTTGGAACCTGGCACACAAAAAGTAAAGTGCACCAAAAATTGTTGCGCTCAAAGCAAGGGAAGTGAGTTTCTGCCCCAGGGCCATATATAAATAAACTTTTAACAATTTTAAAAGAGCCCATAACAAAGCTATATGAGTGTCTATATATAAAAATAAAACATACTTACCCATAGACACTCGTCCTCTATCAAGCAAGTAGCAGACAGCCAAACCAGTACTGAAACATATCAGCAGAGGTAATGGAATAGGAGTATAACATAGATCTGTATAAGGAGGCAGAAGACAAGTCCCTGTGACCGATTTATAGAGGGCCTATGAAGGATTTCCCATGAGGCAAAACCATTGTGTCATGAACCATACCCCAAATACATCCATCTGATAAGCACTGTACCACTCTGATGGGAACCGGCCTCAACATGAACTAAAAGCCCCTTTCTCTGAAGAACACATGCACATCTTCATTCTTCAACCACCTACAATGGAGGCAAAGTAATTACTAAGGGATGTGAAAGGGGTTTTATAGAGTTCTTGGGGTTTGGGAAACTTTGCTTCCTCCTAGTATAGAAGTAAATCCCATATGTAATGAATCATGGACTCTCACCACCTCTATGAAAGAAACCAGTGTTCTAAAAGAGTCTTGGTTAGGAATTATAAAGTAGAAGCACTAATGCCAAAACTTTATGGGCTACATTATACACTCATTTATATAGCCCATACATTTTTTCTTTCAATGTATAGTTTTGCTTATTTTAAAATAACATTGCTCTGATTTTCAGACTCCTAACCAAGCCCCAAATTTTTAGGAGAATACTGACAGATACCTACTCTAGCTTGCTCCTGCTTGTGTAAAGGGTCTTTTCACATGCAAAAGAAGGGGGAGGGGCGGAGTGTCTTATTTCCCACTTGTTGTGGGCTTTCCAGCTACCTCTTAAACAGAGCTAAACTGAGAGCTTCTAAGTAAGTTTTTAAACAGTTTTATGCTGGATTTATATATCAGTATCCGTGCATCTTATTCTTTGTAGAGTGAAAATTGGTGTATACTGTCCCTTTAAGCAATCAGAAACAAATGAAAGGTGGGTAACTAAAATAGTACATGGTCTTAAAAACAGCTCATATAAGGACAGGCATCACAACATTAACAGCAGGGGTCAAGTCGAGCATGGGAACGGAGTTCCTGCACTATTTTTGCAGGAGGAACTAAGTTCCCTCTGGACAGAGAACAGAAACACTTCAGTAATCACTGCTGTTGGGGTTGGGAGGAGCTGGAGCTTAGTCCGGTTAGAGGGATAGTGAGATCCTCTAGTAATGGGCAGTAACACTTCCTACAATACACTAAATGCAAGCCTGTTAGCAGTCCTGCTGTATGATCCCGCTGCACTGTGTTAATCTCATGGTGCTTACATTTCTGTGTGGCTTGCTCTGGCGTTATTTAGCTCCCCTCAGCAGAAATAGTACTATTGCACCTTAAGAGGTTGAGACTCTGTGACAGAGGAGGAGTCTCAGGCCCAAAGGCAACAATTCAACCCATCATTGGTTTTAATTTGCTTTCATTAACCAAAGTGTATAGAGTATATACATATAAATACAGTGTGTGTGTGTGTGTCTATATATATATATATATATACAGTATATAAACAATATTAATTGTGAGTGGGGTGCAAGTCTTGGTGAGTTCCCACGCTTTTTCTTGTAGGACTTGACCCCTGTTTAATATATATATTAAGGGCGGAGAATGGTGTATAAAATATTATCAGACAGCTGCATCAGTTTGGCATCCACAACCTTGACTAATTCTAAACCTAACATTTAAAGGGACATTAACACAAAATGTTTCTTTCATGATTTCAGATTTTTTAAAAGATTTTAGATTACTTCTAGCATAATTTACTTGGTTTTCATGGTATCTTTTGTTGAAGAAAATACCTAGGGAGCTAAAGTGCACGTGTCTGGATAACTATATGGCAATAGTTTTGCAAGAATGCTTTTGAGCACTAGATTCTTGCAAAACTGAAGTGATGTAGAGCTCCAGACGTACTTATTCCTGAGCCTGCTTACCTGCTTTTCACCAAGGGATATCAAGAGAACAAATTTGACAATATAAGTAAATTGTAAAGTGTTATAAAATTGTACACTCTATATGAATCGTGAAAGAAATAAATTGGGGTTTCATCCCCCTTTAATGGACCTTTTGCAGCTAACCAGACAAGACTAATGAATGAAGACGATTCAACTAGACTTAAAGGGACATAGTATTAAAAAATGTTGCTATCGGGGGGCAGAGCAAGCCTTGCATCTGAGAGGTCGCAACTTACAATAGCTCCGGACTTATCTGGACAATTTACATATCTTTGACCGCTCAGAGCAGCTAAATTTCCTTCTAAACAAAGTTCCCTAAAGTCCGACTACTGAAGATCTATATTAGTTATTACCGCGACTAAGTCAGCAACAGCTATCTGGGACCGGCCATTTTTCTGCCCACGTGGAGCACTACTCATTGTGAAACATGGGGGATCTTAGCGCAGCTATACTATTCCAGCTGGCAGCTTTTGACGATTTGATGTCCCTTCGATTCACTGAACTAAGGGAAGTGCTTAGGGACTGCTCTAAATGGCCAGCACCTTTGGTGGAATTAGAGACGGATCTAAAGTCTCCAACGGCCTGCTTTCTTACGCCACAGCATACCGAGCCAGAACTCATGAAGAGCCTCAATGGGCTGGACAACCAGTCTACTCACATAGCGGCAGATCCAACAGAAAAGTCCTTTTCCGACCTGCCGGACACTGCGGGAGCGAACTTACCCCTGAATGGGGATGCGGCCAGCCTCCCTGGCGGAGTCAGGGATCTCAATTTTCTCCGTGCGGCAGAGGAGGCTTATATGCTGGATCACGAGACATCTGATTTTATAGCCCAAGTCTCACCGAGCGCTGCAGCTCAAAAGTCTAGCTCACTAGCTCTAGGGAAGAGGGACACACGCAGCTTACTGAGTGTCAAACGACAGATGGAAGGCCAGAGCATACCCGCAGGAACCGTATCGCAGCAATCTCACCTATACGGGAGGTCCCTGACACTGCATGCCTCCATAACAAGAGACAAATCTATGATGCTCACTATTAAAAATGTTGCCGAAACTCCGCCAAATAGAAAGTTGGAGACAGCAGACATGAGGAGCACACAGACCCAAGCAATTGCCACACAGCGGAAAGCAAAGCCTGACAAAGACCAGTTTCTGGATAAGCCTAATATGCCTAGAGGGTCCATCACTGTGATTCCCCTCTGGGGAGCATCCCTTTTTGTTCCAACAAACTTCATTGCGGCTTGCAGAGACGTCTCTCATACAGGCTGGTCATTTGGTTCCCACGACCTAACAAACACTCACAGCCTATTTACTTTACATGGCATAGGTTGATGAGAGGCTACAACGCTTTTTCTGTTTATTTTCCCCAGGCCTGATGTTGACACTGTGTACACCTTCTGTAGAATTGTTAGTTATCTACTGGGCCCGCAGACTACCGTTAATGATGACATACTAAATATGTTTGATGTGATGTCCCTCGGCGCTGGCTGTGTTTCTTTAATCCTTAGGAGGCAAGTCTCCCTCTACCACTGAGTACTATGTGACAATCTAACTGCTGAATATGCTTACATCCCTTACTGCTGAAAGTGAACTTGTCAATAGCTTTAAAGCCTAGGCTAATCATACATGATTTCATGCCTTCAATCCTACTTCTCCTTACCAATATGTGTTTGTATAGAATTACTGTTTATTTGTTAACTATCTGTATAGCTGAGGGTTCTGATGTTAACATTTCACCCTATTAGAATAAGAAATACCTACTGCATAATAGGAATGGGTCTGCTGTGAGATAGCAGTTGCCTGTTGGTGTTTTCTTTCTACTGACACTCTGGGTTCAATAACTTCAGGGGTTACTAACTTGTTGTTCATGGCACATGCTACAGCTGTATAACCTGTTTCCTCCCTCAGTTAAGTTACCATATTTTTCTCTTTTGCGACTTATATCTGTCTAGGATTTATATAACTATTCCCCTAAGCTTCATCTACATAGCATGGTTCAGGGGAGCTACCTATATCTACTGCCGCCCTCTCTCATATTTACCTAAGAAAGGACGGGTTACTTTTGACAACCCCAGAATGTTTATGTACAGTTGCACTTAACAATCACTGTTCATACCCTGAATAGGTGGTTTAACTACTACCCACTAAACCCTGTCTACCGACACTTAAAGTGATATGACTCTATATTTTCTTATTTGTAAATGTCTGCTATACTCTGCCCTAAACCCAGACTGCAAGCCTCTTATTGTATACTCCTTTAATACAGTGTATATTATATGCATAGTGACATATCACTTTACCAACTTCTTCCTAAATAGTTCACAACCCTCTAGCAGTCAGATATGCAACTCACAAGGTGGCTAGCAGAAGGTCATACAGAAATGTGATATACTGCACCCTACTAAGTTCAATCGCAGTAGTTAAATTTATTATCTTATTATACATGTCTGTGACCCGTAGATAGATACTATGCTCTCAGGTTGCATAGCCTATGCCTTTACATAATAACATGAGTCCAAATTCACTATAGGGTCTCTATATTCTTCCTCGTAGATAGAGGTAAATTTGATAATATCCACTTTCTGCTGATAAAGTAATGGTTACTTACACTTTATAACCTTGGCTCTCACTCATAAATTACCTCACCTACCAGAGCTTTTTTATGCACACTCCGGAGCTGGAATACTAATTAGCTCTTGGCTTTCAGACTAAAAGTTGAAATGATCTGCTGACCCCTAAAGAGTACATTCGGTAGCAACCTCCCTGACTGCGATACATAACCTTACTAAGAGACACCATTAAGTTTTGCCAACTAAAGCAGCCACCAGCACGTTTTAAAATATACATTTCATTTGTGCTCCCCTTTTCCTACTAGGAGCCGCATGTAATCCCCCTCTGCCTTGTATATTCCACTCGCTAATATTAGCATTTGAAGTAGAAGCTATGAGTTCCCTATTATCTGTCCGCAAGCCTATAATGTAAGTTTGGCTCCTATTACAGCTCCACAGGCTCTTAGAACTTCCACAAACTAATATTTTAGTCTGGAGACTTGTCCTGATATGCTACCTCCCTCAGTGTGCATTTTACTTCAACCTAATGGTAACCTTGTGAATTTAAGAGTTTTGAGCTGGACAGTCAACATTTCATATTGAACTGCTGTTATCATAGTACGTTTTAACACGGCTCTCCTGATGTCTCATGTTAGTTAGTTTATAGGTATAACATGACCTCTCAATACTGGACCTTGGTAAATTTGAGATAAATGATATATTGATTACATAGTTTTACGCAATATGTTTAAGCCCCGTTTCCTTCAACTGAGGAATGTTCATATAGCTAGGTAGCCCAGATGTAATACCCTATATAATTTTGTCTTATGTTTGGAGCTTGCATACACTACTCAGAGAGTTAGCAAGGTACATAACAATAGCTTCTACATTATGCTAGACTAAATATCATCTGACCTTATCACTGTTTAGCTGCTAGACTCAGGTCTCAGGTTTAATGGCTTGCTTCCCACATATAGTCACTCTTTACGAAGTTACCTATATCTTATTGAATCGTATAAGAATCTGAGCTTACACTTAAGCAACCTTATTATAGGACCCTGTTAAGTCCCCTATCGCTACTAGTCCTTAAGATGCCTATGTTATCCCTTTATTCACTATAGCCCGCCCCCCTCCCCTAAATTTCCCCCTCCAAACTAAAAGTGGCTCTGGCCCACTGTTCTACCCCCCCCCCCCACTTAAACCATACCACTACCTGTGTATAATGTTAAGTATCTTTGCTGTCTATTAAGAGATGTCTAACTTTCCTAATCCTCAACTCTCCTAGATACTATTTGCCTAAACACCAGCGGCTAGATTTAGAGTTTTGTCGGTAACGACCCGCGTAGCTAACGCTGGCTTTTTTCTGGCCGCACCTTTAAAATAACTCTGGTATTGAGAGTCCACAGAATGGCTGCGTTAGGCTCCAAAAAAGGAGCGTACAGCATATTTAACGCAACTTCAACTCTCGATACCAGAGTTGCTTACGGACGCGGCCAGCTTCAAAAACGTGCTCGTGCACGATTCCCCCATAGAAAACAATGGGGCTGTTTGAGCTGAAAAAAAACCTAACACCTGCAAAAAAGCCGCGTTCAGCTCCTAACGCAGCCCCATTGTTTCCTATGGGGAAACACTTCCTACGTCTGCACCTAACACCCTAACATGTACCCCGAGTCTAAACACCCCTAACCTTACATTATTAACCCCTAATCTGCCGCCCCCGCTATCGCTGACCCCTGCATATTATTTTTAACCCCTAATCTGCCGCTCCGTACACCCCCGCCACCTACATTATCCCTATGTACCCCTAATCTGCTGCCCTAACATCGCCGACCCCTATATTATATTTATTAACCCCTAATCTGCCGCCCCCAACGTCGCCTCCACCTAACTACACTTATTAACCCCTAATCTACCGACCGGACCTGAGCGCTACTATAATAAATGTATTAACCCCTAATCCGCCTCACTCCCGCCTCAATAACCCTATAATAAATAGTATTAACCCCTAATCTGCACTCCCTAACATTGCCGACACCTAACTTCAAGTATTAACCCCTAATCTGCCGACAGGAGCTCACCGCTATTCTAATAAATGTATTAACCCCTAAAGCTAAGTCTAACCCTAACACCCCCCTAAGTTAAATATAATTTAAATCTAACGAAATAAATTAACTCTTATTAAATAAATTATTCCTATTTAAAGCTAAATACTTACCTTAAAAATAAATCCTAATATAGCTACAATATAAATTATAATTATATTATAGCTATTTTAGGATTTATATTTATTTTACAGGTAACTTTGTATTTATTTTAACCAGGTACAATAGCTATTAAATAGTTAAGAACTATTTAATAGCTAAAATAGTTAAAATAATTACAAAATTACCTGTAAAATAAATCCTAACCTAAGTTACAATTAAACCTAACACTACACTATCAATAAATTAATTAAATAAAATACCTACAATTATCTACAATTAAACCTAACACTACACTATCAATAAATAAATTAAATACAATTCCTACAAATAAATACAATGAAATAAACTAACTAAAGTACAAAAAATAAAAAAGAACTAAGTTACAAAAAATAAAAAAATATTTACAAACATTAGAAAAAAATTACAACAATTTTAAACTAATTACACCTACTCTAAGCCCCCTAATAAAATAACAAAGACCCCCAAAATAAAAAAATGCCCTACCCTATTCTAAATTACAAAAGTTCAAAGCTCTTTTACCTTACCAGCCCTGAACAGGGCCCTTTGCGGGGCATGCCCCAAAGAATTCAGCTCTTTTGCCTGTAAAAAAAACACATACAATACCCCCCCCACAACATTACAACCCACCACCCACATACCCCTAATCTAACCCAAACCCCCCTTAAATAAACCTAACACTAAGCCCCTGAAGATCTTCCTACCTTATCTTCACCATACCAGGTTCACCGATCGATCCAGAAGAGCTCCTCCGATGTCGTGATCCAAGCCCAAGCGGGGGGCTGAAGAGGTCCATGATCCGGCTGAAGTCTTCATCCAAGCGGGAGCTGAAGAGGTCCATGATCCGGATGAAGTCTTCTATCAACGGCATCTTCAATCTTCTTTCTTCCGGATCCATCTTGCAGACCTCCGACACGGAACATCCTGCTGGCCCGACGGACTACCGACAAATGAAGGCTCCTTTAAGGGACGTCATCCAAGATGGCGTCCCTCGAATTCCGATTGGCTGATAGGATTCTATCAGCCAATCAGAATCAAGTTCAATCCGATTGGCTGATCCGATCAGCCAATCAGATTGAGCTCGCATTCTATTGGCTGTTCCGATCAATTTTCCTACCTTAATTCCAATTGATAGAATCCTATCAGCCAATCGGAATTCGAGGGACGCCATCTTGGATGACGTCCCTTAAAGGAGCCTTCATTCGTCGGTAGTCCGTCGGGCCAGCAGGATGTTCCGCGTCGGAGGTCTGCAAGATGGATCCGGAAGAAAGAAGATTGAAGATGCCGTTGATAGAAGACTTCATCCGGATCATGGACCTCTTCAGCTCCCGCTTGGATGAAGACTTCAGCCGGATCATGGACCTCTTCAGCCCCCCACTTGGGCTTGGATCACGACATCGGAGGAGCTCTTTTGGATCGATCAATGAACCTGGTATGGTGAAGATAAGGTAGGAAGATCTTCAGGGGCTTAGTGTTAGGTTTATTTAAGGGGGGTTTGGGTTAGATTAGGGGTATGTGGGTGGTGGGTTGTAATGTTGGGGGGGGGTATTGTATGTGGTTTTTTTACAGGCAAAAGAGCTGAATTCTTTGGGGCATGCCCCGCAAAGGGCCCTGTTCAGGGCTGGTAAGGTAAAAGAGCTTTGAACTTTAGTAATTTAGAATAGGGTAGGGCATTTTTTTATTTTGGGGGTCTTTGTTATTTTATTAGGGGGCTTAGAGTAGGTGTAATTAGTTTAAAATTGTTGTAATATTTTTCTGATGTTTGTAAATATTTTTTTATTTTTTGTAACTTAGTTCTTTTTTATTTTTTGTACTTTAGTTAGTTTATTTCATTGTAGTTTTTTGTAGGTATTGTATTTAATTTATTTATTGATAGTGTAGTGTTAGGTTTAATTGTAACTTAGGTTAGGATTTATTTTACAGGTAATTTTGTAATTATTTTAACTATTTTAGCTATTGTACCTGGTTAAAATAAATACAAAGTTACCTGTAAAATAAATATAAATCCTAAAATAGCTATAATATAAATATAATTTATATTGTAGCTATATTAGGATTTATTTTACAGGTAAGTATTTAGCTTTAAATAGGAATAATTTA
Source organism: Bombina bombina (assembly GCF_027579735.1). Lineage (NCBI taxonomy): Eukaryota > Metazoa > Chordata > Amphibia > Anura > Bombinatoridae > Bombina > Bombina bombina. The sequence continues at coordinate 533,435,359 of NC_069504.1, read as the reverse complement.
TTTAATAAGAGTTAATTAATTTTGTTAGATTTAAATTATATTTAACTTAGGGGGGTGTTAGTGTTAGGGTTAGACTTAGCTTTAGGGGTTAATAAATTTATTAGAATAGCGGTGAGCTCCAGTCAACAGATTAGGGGTTAATGTTTGAAGTTAGGTGTCGGCGATGTTAGGGAGGGCAGATTAGGGGTTAATACTATTTATTATAGGGTTAGTGAGGCGGATTAGGGGTTAATAACTTTATTATAATAGCGGTGCGGTCCGCTCGGCAGATTAGGGGTTAATAAGTGTAGGCAGGTGGAGGCGACGTTGTGGGGGGCAGATTTGGGGTTAATAAATATAATATAGGGGTCGGCGGTGTTAGGGGCAGCAGATTAGGGGTACATAAGGATAACGTAAGTAGCGGCGCTTTGCGGTCGGCAGATTAGGGGTTAATTATTGTAGGTAGCTGGCGGCGACGTTGTGGGGGTAGGTTAGGGGTTAATAAATATAATACAGGGGTCGGCGGTGTTAGGGGCAGCAGATTAGGGGTACATAAGGATAACGTAGGTGGCGGTCGGCAGATTAGGGGTTAAAACATTTTAATCGAGTGGCGGCGATGTGGGGGGACCTCGGTTTAGGGGTACATAGGTAGTTTATGGGTGTTAGTGTACTTTAGAGCACAGTAGTTAAGAGCTTTATGAACCGGCGTTAGCCCAGAAAGCTCTTAACTACTGACTTTTTTCTGCGGCTGGAGTTTTGTCGTTAGAATTCTAACACTCACTTCAGACACGACTCTAAATACCGGAGTTAGGAAGATCCCATTGAAAAGATAGGATACGCAATTGACGTAAGGGGATCTGCGGTATGGAAAAGTCGCGGCTGAAAAGTGAGCGTTAGACCCTTTCCTGACTGACTCCAAATACCGGCGGTAGCCTAAAACCAGCGTTAGGAGCCTCTAACGCTGGTTTTCACGGCTACCGCCAAACTCCAAATCTAGGCCCAGGATTCCTGAATGTGTATATTTATTTTATAATGTACCTTGTTATATTTGGCAGTGGTTGGTCCATGGATAAAAATAGAGGTCATTCCTACCCTTGCACAGGTTAGTTTTTTATAGTTTTCATTACCTTCTTGTCATTATCCACTATAAGTACTTGAATTGCATAATCTTTGCCTTATGTACTAAACTTTAACGCTGGTTTGTATTTTGTATCTGACCTGTGACATTGGTTCATTGTTTGTTATCTTTTTACTTTAACCTCAATAAAAAAATATTTTTAAAAAATAAATAAATGTTGCTATCACGTATTTTAGTGTTTCTCAGAATTTTTGTAGCATGAATATTTTTTTTCTCTAAGTTCCTCAGCTACCACTCATACAAATTATTAGGTTAAAAAATATGAGGCTATCGTGCATACCCCAGAATGTGACAATTTGGTATAAAATATACAGTATCCCACAAAAGTGAGTACACCCCTCACATTTTTGTAAATATTTTATTATATATTTTCATGTGACAACACTGAAGAAATTACACTTTGCTACAATGTAAAGTAGTGAGTGTACAGCCTGTATAACCGTGTAAATTTGCTGTCCCCTCAAAATAACAACACACAGCCATTAATGTCTAAACCGTTGGCAACAAAAGTGAGTACACCGCTAAGTGGAAATGTCCAAATTGGGCCCAAAGTGTCAATATTTTGTGTGGCCACCATTATTTTCCAGCACTGCCTTAACCCTCTTGGGCATGGAGTTCACCAGAGTTTCACAGGTTGCCACTGGAGTCCTCTTCCACTCCTTCATGACGACATTGCGGAGCTGGTGGATGTTAGAGACCTTGCACTCCCCCACCTTCCGTTGGAGGATGCTCCACAGATGCTCAATAGGGTTTATGTCTGGAGACATGCTTGGCCAGTCCATCACCTTTACCCTCAGCTTCTTTAGCAAGGCAGTGGTCATCTTGGAGGTGTGTTTGGGGTCATTATCATGTTGGAATACTGCCCTGCGGCCCAGTTTCCGAAGGGAGGGGATCATGATCTGCTTCAGTTTGTCACAGTACATGTTGACATTCATGGTTCCCTCAATGAATTGTAGCTCCCCCGTGCCGGCAGCTCTCATGCAAGCACAGACCATGACACTTCCACCACCATGCTTGAATGTAGGCAAGACACACTTGTATTTGTACTCCTCACCTAGTTGCCGCCACACACACTTGACACCACAGGATATGGTTCCAATAATCCATGTCCTTAGTCTGCTTGTCTTCAGCAAGCTGTTTGCAGGCTTTCTTGTGCATCATCTCTAGAAGAGGCTTCCTTTTGGGACGACAGCCATGTAGACCAATTTGATGCAGTGTGCGGCATATGGTCTGAGCACTGACAGGCTGACCCCCCCCCCCACCCCTTTAACCTCTGCAGCAATGCTGGCAGTACTCATATGTATATTTCCCAAATACAACCTCTGGATATGACGCTGAGCACTTCTTGGTTGAACATGACGAGGCCTGTTCTGAGTGGAACCTGTCCTGTAAAACCGCTGTATGGTCTTGCCCACTGTGCCACAGCTCAGGCCCCAGGTCAGTTTCAGGGTCTTGACAATCTTCTTATAGCCTAGACCATTTTTATGTAGAGCAACAATTCTTTTTTTCAGATCCTCAGAGAGTTCTTTGCCATGAGGTGCCATATTGAACTTCCAGTGACCAGTATGAGAGAGTGTGAGAGTGATAATACCAAATTTAACGCACCTGCTCCCCATTCACACCTGAGACCTTGTAACACTAATGAGTCACATAACACCGGGGAGGGAAAATGACTAATTGGGCCCAATTTGGACATTTCCACTTAGGGGGTGTACTCACTTTTGTTGCCAACGGTTTAGACATTAATGGCTGCGTGTTGAGTTATTTTGAGGGGACAGCAAATTTACACTGATTTACAGGCTGTACACTCACTACTTTACATTGTAGAAAAGTGTAATTTCTTCAGTGTTGTCACATGAAAAGATATAATAAAATATTTACAAAAATGTGAGGGGTGTACTCACTTTTGTGGGATACTGTATATATATATATATATATATTTGCTTTCATGAATCTATTTTAAAATACAGTTTTACTGAATGCAAAGCAGCAAATCTTTAGAAATGTTAGAGTAACAAAATAATAAAAAATCAGCTTGACCAGGAAATACACACAACACACATATAGTTCTTTAATCCCCTGTGCCTATTGGATGTAGGTACTACAACACTTAATACTGTGTCCAGCTTACTATGTTCACATAGTACCTACATCTAATACAATTAAGCATGTTACAGTCCCAGTTGTCAGATTTGATAGTAGGGACTACAGCTGGGGCAGAAGGCATCTGCCATAATGTAGTGAGGGAGCACTAATCATGCTCCCTTATCATATGAAGCCAGATCTTCTATTGATACAGACAATGTCACTTTTTGTAGCAATGTTGTGGTGGAGCTAGTGGAAGGAGTTCGAGGTAAGGAATGAGGTGGCTGCCAGTAACAAAGATGGAGGTGACCAGTGTTGGGGTGGGTGGGAGGGAAGAGAGCTGTTTGGGAGGGATCAGGGAGATGGGAGGGTGATGATAGATCCCTGTACCAAAGAAAATATCAATTGAATAAACAAATAAATAAAAAGCCCTAAGCTGCTTATTGGCAGACTGGCTGGCAGTACCTAAGATGGTGATGGTCAGAGGAAGGGGGAAGGAAGAGAGCTGTATGGGAGGGGTTAGGGAGGTGTGAGGTGTCAGGTGAGAGGGTAATCCCTTCACTACATCAAATATTACCCATAACAGCTGATTCACATAATTAAGAAATTATTGCAAAATGACATATATATATATATTTATATATATATCATTTTATTTGTCATTTTGCAATAATTTCTTAATTATGTGAATAACAAGCTGAAACTGTAGTATGTATGGAGAGAGTGGTGTGTACTCAGTGGACACACCACGCCCTTAGGGGGCGCTTCCTCAGTTCCAATATAATAGGTGATATGGTAGTGCTTGTAATGACTCGACAAAAAAAACAGGCCTAAATCTAGAAATATGATAATAGCAATAATTATAAAACTATAATTAAAACCCTAAAAAATCTAAAATGTGGACATAAGTAAGTAACCGCAATGCTGAAAATGATAATAGTAAAAAACTATATATATATATATATAAGAATATATATATATTACTAGAATATAAACATAGATTGGAAAAAATAATAAAATCAATTCAAAACCAAATAATGATAATGTGAAAGTCTATGAGTCCAAGGTAATGACAATTTCCAGATGTTTGAGGCTGCACTCTGTCAAAGGATGGCTATCCTGTAGTATGGAATCTAAAAAAGAATAAAAAACAGAGGCGCCACCATGGCCTAATATCGCCAGTACAGGTAAAATGAGCAGCAATATGAGAATGTGAATACTCACAAACATAAAGCACCCCACTGGTGCTAGTAGAGCAGACTGACACTTCTCAGTGGTTCAGCACACTGTATTCAAAGCGCAGAGACAGTCAGGAATCCTCTGACACTCCAATGTATATATGCCTATGGATAAAGGAAAAAGCAACACGACATGGCCCAATATCATCAAGACAAGGGGAAAATAATACCAATTGCTTGCACTTACAAGATGGTGGGCACCTGCAGGTGCAATCTCAGCAAACTGGAGCCAAAACGTCGCCCAGTAGACTTAAAACAGCAATCCTCAACAGGAACCAGGATCAATGATATAATTTATCACAGGAGGTGATAAAACACACACAATAGCAAGTGTATAAAAGCCTGATGAAACAGCCCTGAGCAGGCTGAGAAACGCGTCGCTGTGCTAATAAAGACTTTTTATACTTTTATACACTTGCTATTGTGTGTGTTTTTATCACCTCCTGTGATAAATTATATCATTGATCCTGGTTCCTGTTGAGGATTGCTGTTTTAAGTCTACTGGGCGACGTTTTGGCTCCAGTTTGCTGAGATTGCACCTGCAGGTGCCCAGCATCTTGTAAGTGCAAGCAATTGGTATTATTTTCCCCTTGTCTTGATGATATTGGGCCATGTCGTGTTGCTTTTTCCTTTATCCATAGGCACATGTACATTGGAGTGTCAGAGGATTCCTGACTGTCTCTGCGCTTTGGATACAGTGTGCTGAACCACTGAGAAGTGTCAGTCTGCTCTACTAGCACCAGTGGGGTGCTTTATGTTTGTGAGTATTCACATTTTCATATTGCTGCTCATTTTACCTGTACTGGCGATATTAGGCCATGGTGGCGCCTCTGTTTTTTATTATTTTTCATTCTTGTTTAAGCTGAAACTGTCATCTACTGAAAGCTCCTTTTATGCTAAAAAAATATATAGTTTTCGTAAGTAAATAATAAACCACAAAGGCTCTATTTCTGTTTAAATTGAGTGTTAGCAACAATGATAAAGTTCCTCCAGAACTTTGGGCAAGTGTTTCTCTGAAATTCCTGGTAGTGAAGTGGTTAATATTATGTCACCTACACTTGGGGTTGCCAGTTGCCATACACAAAAATACTGGACAATCTGTCATTGACTCGGCACAATGGTAGGCGAGGTCACACAATGCCCCCCTAAAAACTCTACCTTAGTCTCAACTCTAGATACCATGATGTATATTTCTAACAACTGCAGTCATTTGACCCCTTGGCTGCCAGTAACATAAACATCAATTGTTTTATCTCATTGGCTGCCAGTAACATATGTAAACAGAAGTAATTTGACTACACTTGACTGCCCCTCACTTTTTTCTGCACCATATTTGTTATGCATTTAGGCGTCCAGTATTTTAGTGAAGATTTTACTGGACAGCCTGCTAAAATACTGGACTGTCTGTTTGAATACTGGACACCTAGCTACCCTACCTGCATTAGAAAAAAACATATGATAAGTAATATTCATATTACCACATTTCGACATCTAACTTACAAAGCTCAGCTTAGGCTCATGTCATTGTGACACACTTGTGTGCAAAACACTTTACCGGGCACATTTTACTATAGTATATTTTCCATGTGATATTTCACTGTGGCCCTATATCTAGCATGTGGCTCCCTGATACATTTTTGCAGTTATATACACTTTGCTTGTGACATACTTTATATCAGAATTTTCAACTCCAGTCCTCAAGCGTTTATAACTGGCTAGACTCTACAGATTTTGCTAAGTGCAGGTGAGTGAGTCACAGTAGGGTCCATTTAACATTCAGCTAATCAACCCAGGCAGAGAAATATAAGCTGGCCTGTTAGGGAGGTGTGAGGGTAGAACAGAGAAACACTGATTTTAGCGAAACATTAGCTGCACTAGGGCAAAAAATAAAGAAATGGCGAGTGCTGGTGTACTCCTTGCCAATGCTTCAGGTATGCCAAAGGGTACACCTACAACAGCTTGAGAAATAAGGATGCATAGAAAAGAGCAGTGGCTAAACATGCTTCAATATTGATTTATATTTTCATGAAAGGTTAAGTTACTTAAATATAAAGTGAAAGAGGAAATGCATGTTTACGATACAAATAATAACAAGGTTATCTGTTCCTCACTCCCTGATAAGACTAAGAACATCCTATTTAATCCCTTAATGACCACAACATACCCTGCATGTCGCTGGTCATTAAGGGGTTGTCTGGGTATAATAGCGCTATAAAAACTACCCACCCTCCCTCCTGCAGGCTTACAGGGTATGTTGCTGGCCGTTAAGGGGTTACAAATAAAAAAGCACTGTATTGCAGGTGTTTAATAATATAAATGGTTGAGTATAATGTCTAAATCAGGAACTAAAGCTGCTAGAACTGAATATAAAAGACCACTTGTTTATAATTAGATTCCAATACAGTTAGAATAAGTTTAACCATGATAGCATCTTTATGTCTATATGTAATCTTTATTCTTAACTTTGATCTGAATCTTAAAAATACTGGCCATGCTGGTAAAATACTTGCTGGGTGGCAACCTGAGTAATGTCCCTTTAAAGACAGGTAATATTAAGGGTAATTACTTTTTTTTACTAATTTTTAAGAAATATTTGTTATAGAATCAAGTAAAAGCTATTGGGTAGTAATTTGTGATGGAAGGAGAGGACTAGTGGTTACAATCAGGTGTTGCAGTTAAGCTTAACAGAGGTGGGGGATCAGGTAAGCAGCTGTTAGGGTTAATTGTACAAGGACATAGATAAGACTAATATTAGTTTAGGGGTTTGGCGGAAGATTTTGTTAATTCTGGTAGGGGAGGTCATGCAGAAGATTAATGTGCTATAGCATACGTAATTAGGGTCAGAAACTCTCCACCATATGGTCATATAGTGAACAGTTACTATGGGATCACAAGTTATGAACCTGTCCGCATTTCATTGTAAATCATGGGGCTCATTTGTTACCCATATTTAACATGGCAGGAGCAAACAGTTGTACAATGCCGCCCTCGCACAACCAATTGCATGAGAGCAGGGCTTGTCAATCACCCCGGTTGAATGAGTCTGGCAGTGATTTTCATCCACCAACTCTAATTTGGCAGAAAGGGTTTATAAAACAGTAGTTTAAAGCACTGCTTCATAAATATCTGTTGCAGGCTTAAATGAGTGAGTTTGCAAACGATAAGGACTTTCGGCGAAGGATAAATCTAGCCATAAATATCAAGGGTACAAGTGTGAACAGATTGCCTAAATGGAATTTTCATTTTTTCATAGTGGCATAATTTAAGCAAATCTAGGCCATATTTAGTAGCTTTTTTGGAAATAGATTCCAGAGTAAAACAAAGGATAAATAAAATGTCTCCGTATTTCCTGAAACCACAGAGCATGTGACATCCTAATGCTGCTGCAACAATGGTATAATTAACAATAAGTACAAGCTATTGCTGGTATAAATATATTTATACAAGCTAAATGGTTTGTGTTTACCCTAAAAATACAAATATATGACCGTGCTAAATAATGATTAAATAAAATATACTTTATGTTGGTTTAACAGACTGCAATAACTAAAATGAACTGCAAACTCTTGATTATAATTTTAAACAGAACATACATATAGTTCTTTCACCTTATAACATATATGACGAATCCTTTGTACACTGATGCTTTGTGACACACAATATACGTTATTAAAAATAAATCTAAAACAACTTACTTTTACACAATAGGAGAGACCTTTGCCCATATTGCTCTGAATGACATGCTGAGTTTGACTTTCTTTTTCGGTCTCGAAGAGAACGCTGTAAGGTTGAGGGGGTTTATTTGCATCTACATCCTGTCTTAGGTGCGAAGCAGACAAGTAACTGTTGAAATGCACTTCTGCAGAGGTTGGGCTGGCTGCAGTGGGGAGTCTTTCTGTTAGTTTTATTTTTGGCACTTGTTTTGTCCCCAGAGAGAAATGTTTCAGACCTAACAGGTTGGCTGGTTTAGACAACTTGAAATTAGACATTTTTGGTATTAAAGTGCATAATGTTTTTGAACTGTTTTGCGTCACTAGTTTAATGTTCTCGTTTGGTAAACAAGTAGGAGAGGACACATGAGAGTTGGCACAACCTTTGGCATTCATAGAGACACTTTCATCTGTGGAGTTTAAGGAGTCATCCTTAAATCGACTGTACTTTGACCTTTGAAGCATCACTGGATTTCGAAAAAAAGTTTCTTGCAACATGTGACCAGCGTGCTGTTTGCGCTCTTTCATAGCCTTGTTGATGCAGTGAAAAAGACACTGTTTTCTTTTCTTTCTGAACAATATAAAAATAGAAAATAAACTCAATGTCCTTTAATATTTAAAAATCATCCAAATTTGGCATGACACAAACATTATTTTAGGCCGATCCCGGTTACTAACTACACATTAATATCATTAAATATCACTAAGTTTGAAATGTAGCATTATATAACCTTCTGTCCTCATTGTTCATCTTTATTCCATCTCTAAAAATCACTCCAAATATATAAGATATTTTACATCCATATGCAATGAAGAAAAAATAATCTTGAAATAGATCCAGTTGTGTACAAAATCAAAGCAATAAAATAACAGTAAAAATTCTGGAACACAAGATTTAGAATTGCCTCAAGAGTCTTCGATAAAATAGCACACAAATCCACATACAAAGGAAGAGTTGTTACAGATACAGTAGAATCCTCCTGCTGACAGCCTCCTTCATGCTGTGTAAGATCCATGCAACAGCAATAGTCTGTAGTTGAGAGATTTTGGAGGCCGTACAATTTTTCATGAATGGACTTCACTGAATGAGTATCTCCTTATGTTTGCAAGCTATAAATCTGTGAATGAAGTGGAGTATGGTTGTAATTGACTCATAATCTCTAGGGTGCTCAGCTTTCATCCAATAGAAGAAAAGCAGTATGACTCATGCTGCATAAAAACACTAAGCTAGCAGCTAAAGCTGATACACATAAATTAACTGTATGTGTAAAAATATAGCATGCACAGAGACACACACACGCACACACAAGGGTATTCTATCATGATTTTATTGGTCCAACACATTTTAATAGGTGAGTGTTGGAGTGCAATTTAGATTTATCAAATCAGCTACAATGCTATCCCTGTTATCGTTTTGTGGCTTTAAATAAAGGCAGCTGCACATTTGAAAGCATATCTATAAAAATGACTCCCTACTTGCAGATTGTATATTTACATTTTATATAATAAATATTACATATTGTTTAGCAATTGGTTATGTAATAGGTTTGGATAGGACTGTAACTACGTTTTACATGAATCTGTGTCAGAGAGAAGGACACTGTAGTGGGGAGTATATAACTGTGGGTTTGGGTGTAGCAGTGCTTATAGTTGACTTTGCAGTAAGAGATGAAAGTGCTTTAAAGGGACAGTCAACACCAGAATTTTTGCTGTTTTAAAAGCTAGATAATCCCTTAATTACCAATTCCCCAGTTTTGCATAACCAACACAGTTATAATTATACACGTTTTACCTCTGTGATTACCTTGTATCTAAGCCTCAGCAGACTGCCACCTTATTTCAGTTCTTTTGACAGACTTGCATTTTAGCCAATCAGAGCTGTCTCCATGGTAATTTCACATGCATGAGTTCAATGTTATCTATATGAAACACGTGAACTAATGCCCTCTAGTGGTGAAAAGCTATCAAAATGCATTTAGATTAGAGGTCGCCTTCAAGGTCTAAGAAATTAGCATATGAGCCTCCTAGGTTTAGCTTTCAACTAAGAATACCAAGAGAACAAAGCAAAATTGGTGATAAAAGTAAATTGGAAAGTTGTTTAAAATTACATGCCCTATTTGAAACATGAAAGTTTTTTTGGGACTTGACTTTCCCTTTAAATGTGTGATGCATCTGAAGCAGAGAGGAGATCTGTATTTACTACATGATATGGTGTTTCCACAATATTGTTGATCATCCATGTTTGCTGCAATTATTTTCCCCCACCACTTGTCTTATTTAAATTACAGGAAAAAGAGGCAAAATAAGTGATGATAGCATTCTGCAAATATTGTTTTATTTTTGTAGTTTTGTATTATGCATAAATAAACATTTTGATATTACATTCTCAAGGTCTTTAAGCTCCTTTAACCCCTACAGTGCCAGGGTTTGAGGACATTTTTCTACACAATACATTTTCTTTACCTAAATAAACTTTCATCTGTTCGGTCCAGTGCTACAGAATTTGGTGGTGCTATACAAATAAATAATAATAATAATAAACCTGTATTTTTATTTTTTGGATTAAGGTAAGATCTAATAAATACAATTATAAAAACTGTGCTTCCCAATATTACACATTCTATGTATTTAAAAGGACATTAAATCAAAATTAAACTATCATTATTCAGATAGAGCATGCCATTTTAAACAACTTTCCAATTTACTTCCATTACAAAATGTGCACAGTCTTTTTATATTTAAACTTTTTGAGTCACCAGCTCCTACTGAGCATGTGCAACAATAAGTGTGTATGCATTTGTGAATGGCTGATGGCTAATGGCTGATGGCTGTCACATGGTACGTGTATGCATTTGTGATTGGCTGATGGCTGTCACATGGTACAGGGGGAGTGAAAAAAGACATAACTTTTAAAATTGTCAGAAAAAAAAAAATCTACTACTCATTTGAAGTTCAGACTAAGTGCTATTGCATTGTCTTGTTATCTTGCATTTGTTGATTATGCAAATCTACTGTGTTGACTTGTCCTTTAAAGGAATACGAAACCCAACATTTTTCCTTCATGATTAAGATAGAGCATTCAATTTTAAACAACTTTCTAATTTACTTCTATTATCAATTTTTCTTAATTCTTTTGTTGAAAAGCAGGGATGTATGCTTAGGAGCCACCCCATTTCTATAGCACTATATGCCAGCAGTTTTGCAAGAATGTTATCCATTTGCAAGAGCACTAGATGGCAACACTATTTCCTGCCATGTAGTGCACCATACATCTACCTAGGTATCTCTTTAACACAGAATATCATGGGAACAAAGGAAATTTGATAATAGAAGTAAATTGGAAACATTTTTAAAATGGCATCCTCTGTCTGAATCACAAAATCATTTTTTTTGGTTTCACATCCCTTTAACAATTTCTATTTTTACACTGAAAGTCAATGACTTAGAGATTACAAGTGGAGAATATATATACTGTATGTATATTTGTATTATTCTTTTTATTAGCATTGTTATATACATCAGACATAGAAAACATGGTACAGGTTTAAAAGCACAATGAATATCTTACATATCGTGTTGTTTTGTTACAAGAAAAACCCAATAGCATCAATAATGTTACAAAGAAGACAAACCTGCTGAGTTCTCGGTTACTCATTCATTTCACTTCAAATTTTAAATCCTCTCTCTTTCTTTCTAACATAATAAGTGTAACAGCACACACATTAACTAGAACTGTATTTTCAAATATTGATTTATCTTTATGTTAAGACTCCTTTTCTAATTCACTCTGGAACCTTAGAATCTTCAAGAAAAACAAAAAAAAAACTTCCCCTATCCCACACACCACACTCCCATGCCTCTCAATGCGTGTCATATAAGGAAGACCACTCGTCTCTCAAGGGGGCAGTTAGCATGATTTGGGACTTCAGAAAAGGCGTAAGAGCTTTCAGAGTATCTGGATCTAGTGTTTTTATATACTACTTTCATTTTCTCAAGAAAAGGTTTACTCTTTCATTTGTATCCATCCTAACATTGATTTGCTTAATGGTTAAAATAACTTTCATTTAAGTCTGGATAGTCTGGGAGCTTTAGGCTTCACCCAATTTTCCAAAATACACTTGCGGGCAAGTAATGTACATAAGGTGAGACTAGAGTGATATTTAATGATTGACTTGTCCCAGTCAAGAAACAGTACACAAGAAACATCAAACTGTATATTAAAGGGACATGAAACCCAAAATTTTTCTTTAAAGGGACAGTTCACCCAAAAATGTTCTCCCCTTTAAATCATTCCCAATTATCCTTTTTACCTGCTAGAGTATATCAAATTGGTAACAAGTAGCTCCTTTACTCCTATTTTAGCATTTGAAATAGCTGATTTAGCCTTTGGTATAGCCACCTATACTGAAAGCTTTGATACTGGAGTATATGCCAATGACAAGCCTAAGTAAACACAGCCAGCAGAAGTTACACTCTTAGTGTGCCGCAGGATAGTTAAATAAAATGATAATTTTCCATTGTTTTCTCTATGAAATGAGCTTTGGTGTTCCAGACAAATATAAGATAAGGAAGCAAGTCTGTGTACACAAAGTTATAACATAATGAGATCTGATATCACCTTTAAGTTCAACTCATTGTAAAAGGCTGTGGTTTCAAAGCACAAAACCAGCTACTTCATATACACAAATAAACCTGAAAATGCAATTTCTCAAATATTTTATACCCTGCAGCTGGTATAACAAGTCATTTAAAATACATTTATGGAAAAACAATTTTACAGTGTACTGTCCCTTTAATGATTCAGATAGAGGATACAATTTTAAACAACTTTCTAATTTACTTCTATTATCTAATGTGTTTTATTCTCTTGGTATCATTTGTTGAAGGAGCAGCAATGCACTACTGGGGCCCCATTACATATCAGCCAATAGGATTGAGCTTGCATTTTATTGGCTGATTGGAACAGCCAATAGAATGCGAGGCGGTCCCATGTTAGCTTATGGGAGTAAAAATTGCCGGCAACGGGTGAAATATATGCGCGTAACTTGCATGCTACGCCATATATGTAATACCAAAATTGTGTAAAAACCGGCATCGCCGGCTTTTACGGGCGACGCCGCATATGTAATGGGGCCCCAGTAGTGCATTGCTGCTCCTTCAACAAATGATACCAAGAGAATAAAACACATTAGATAATAGAAGTAAATTAGAAAGTTGTTTAAAATCGTATCCTCTATCTGAATCATTAAAGGGACAGTACACTGTAAAATTGTTTTTCCATTAATGTATTTTAAATGACTTGTTATACCAGCTTCAGAGTATAAAATATTTGAGAAATTGCATTTTCATGCTTATTTGTGTATATGAAGTAGCTGGTTTTGTGCTTTGAAACCATAGCCTATTACAAGGGGTTGAACTTAAAGGTAATATCAAATCTCATTATGTTATAACTTTGTGTACACATACACTTGCTTCCTTATCTTATATTTGTCTGGAACACCAAAGCTCATTTCTGTAATTGTAGCTTAAAGGGACAGTCTACACCAGAATTTTAATTTTGATTAGACTGTCCCTTTACTTAGTTTATTTTTATTTTTAAAGTAGTGTTAGTTTTTTTTTATTTTAATAGTAACTTTAGTATGTTGTAATGTAGGTAATTTGGGTACATTTAGGGGGTGTTAGATTAGGGGTTAGTTTTATTGCGTTGTGGGCTTTGGCGGTTTAGGGGTTAATACTTTGATAGGTTTATTGCGTTGTGAGCTTTGGCGGTTTAGGGGTTAATAATTTAGTTATTACTTGCGGTGTGGGTTTGATGGCGGATATAGAGGTTAATAGTTTAATTAGGCATATTTCGTTGTGGGGGGTTGTCATTTAAGGGGTTAATACATTTATTATTAGTTGTAAGAGGGGGGATTGCAGATATAGGAGTTTTACGTGTCGGGCTTATTTTTGTGAGGCGTGTTAGACTTTTGCGGGAGATTAGATTTTGGTTTTAACTTTTCTTAGGCGTCGGCAGTTTCTAAAATGCCGTAAGTCACTGGCGACTCCAGAAATTTGTATTTACGCTTATTTCTGCACATCTCTAGTTTTTCCGACTTACGGCACTTTATGAACTACAGGCGCTGTATATGTAATACCCCGATGTGCGAGGTGAAATTACGGGCGGCGAGGGTTGCAGCCCTTGCACTGAAGCCTGCGCCATATATGTAATCTCGCCCTTGGTTTCTAACTGAACACATGTGTGAGCCAATGAAAATCGGTATTTATATGCAGCAATCAATCAGCAGCTAGAACCTAGGTTCTTTGCTGCTCATGAACTTGCGTAGATAATACTTTCAGCAAAGGATAACAAAAAAAGGAAGCAAATCAAATAATAGAAGTAAATTAGGAAGTTGTTTAAAATTGTATTCTCTATCTGAATCATGAAACAAAATGTTTGGGTTTCATGTCCCTTTAAGATGAAAAAGCTCAGCGACCCAAAACTCCACCCTCTATCAAAATTGCTTAATTTTAGGGCATTCCCAAAAATAATGCAAAAAAGTTGGGTCAGGCTGTGAACATTTGATACATTTATTTTTGCAATCTTTTTTTCCACTTAAAAAGACGCCTGGGAGTTATATAGTCTCTATGGAGGATACGCGGACAGTGTTTTTAATTTTTGTAATTTTTTCTGAGTTAGTATGCGTTGGTAATAGCTTGTTCCAGCCCTCTGCAATAACTTCTAATTGCTGATCTGTGTTGATTTTATATCCATTTTATAAGCCATATCCAATGTCAGTAACGGTGGCAAAGACCAAAAATCATAGTGTCGTAATTGCAAATACGCATTAAAAATGATTGTGGAGAATAATTTTTTATCGCTCTTGAATGCTAACTGTGCTCAAGGTAAATCAATAGCGCTCCCATGTTAGTGCTGGTATTACAAGTTGAAAGTGAAAATGTAGCCAGTGAGCAAAAGACTCAGGCGCGCTAACATCTGGAGGTTGGATATTGCAACCACTCTAACTCCCTTTACGCATAGACTGCTATAGGGTGCACTGAAAAGCCTTTCCTTTTTTTTTCGCTCAAGCGCTAACCCAAAGGTCAACTGCTCTAAAGTCAAAGGTGCAGTAGGAATACTTCAAATACCTAGGTTATTCACATAGAAAAAAACATTCTTTTATAAATATAAATATATATATATATATATATATATATACATACAGGTATATATATATATACACACACACACATATATGTATATTTTTTGGTAAAATAAATCTATAAATATATGTCTATATGAATACAGGTATATATATATATATATATATATATATATATATATATATAGATAGATCTATATTGTATATATAGATATATATAGAAATATATATTTAAAAATAAAAGAACATTTTCTTATAACAGGAGTTTACATTATTTCTATTAAAAACCAAACATAAAAACATTAACATAGTTTAAAGTTATATTGCATATTTCAAGGTATTTGACTGTGAAGGCCTCAAAAGCCCATTTGCAGGGGCGCAATAATTAACCAGCGATTACAAGTGGCTGGTTATTGCTACCGCAAGCGCATGGTAGCAATTAGCGCTCTGGAAATAAACCAGAGATTAGATCTCTGGTAATTTTTTTTAAAAGTGCCCCAAATGCCCTCAATATAGATGGCATTATTGTTTTTATTGAAAAAAAATCTAGCATTTTTTGTAAAAAACAAAAACAAAAACTGCACTAGGCAGCTTTGAGGCTTTAAAGTTCCCATAGACCGCAATGTAAATTTTTTACACATAAATATATATGTATATATTCATATATATTTAAAAATGCTTCCCATTGCTGCGCTACTTACCCCCTTCACTGTGCGAGGTTCTGATGCCATTTCTGATGGCATCAGAACAAGGCTCCCATAGGAGCCTATGGAAGCACGCTGTCGTGAGCGCAATGCTTCCTAGCAATGTGATCAAGAGCTCGCATTTGCATTGCGATTTACTTGTAATACCAGCACACATTATCGTGCACTGGTATTACAAAGTGGAGCACTAATATCGCTTGCACGCAATCTATATTTAACGTTCCACTTGTAATCTAGCCCAATATGAGCAATATTAAGTGTGGTCAAGCTCTCCATTGAAAGTGTTGGGCATATTAAAGGGAAGTCGGCTGTGCTAAACCTTCTCTGGTAAATCCGTTTTACCATGGACTTGTAATATCAATTTGAGCATTAATTTTAGCGCAGTCCAGCAATATTAATATCGCACCTGCACTATCATTAGCACTCCACTTGTAACCTGGGCCAATGTGTTTATAGACTCCCTAGTTCCAGTATAATTTATTGCCAATTATATTGTTATCCATAATTTTAGGGGCAATACCGACACAAAATTAGAGCAGAATGATTTTTTTCTATTTGCTAATTAAAATCTTCATTACATGATGTAAAAGGACAAACTAATCCATAGACCTAATATAACCTCATAAAAGTATATTTGATAAAAGTGCACTCGTATCTAAGAATCCAAAATAGGTCTTAATCCATAGAAATAAATAACCATCAAAAAATCAACTTTCAAGTTAGCCGTACTTTTATTTTCTCATAGTGAATTTCTTTCATGTTCATTCATGACATATTATTGAGAACATAGTAGTATGGAGAAAGAAAAAAAAACTGTTAACTGAGAAACGCTCCTGTCTCCTAGGCACACAGATACCAAATTTGTATAAACGTTCTTAATCGCATAACTAACACAGTCCATAAATAGGCAATATACTGTATATTAGGCTTGTCATTTTAATAACTGAACAAATTAAATGCTACCTTTTGGTTACCAAGGCTAAAACACATACACCTAGTTTAACCACATAAAAGTATATAGTTCCTAAATGTATACACCAAAGGGAATATAAAAACTCTACAAGACCTTTGTACATGGAAATACATGTCCGGCTTTAAATATCAGCATTTTTATTTTTTTTAAATATATTTCTCAACATTCTCAGCAGATATACAGGTAGTGGTACGTAGAAAGAAAACCGAGGTAAATATGAATGTCCCAAGTCTCCTGAATACATTGATAACAAATATGTAGCAGGGAGTCATGAGAGGCATCTTCCAAAACTCTCCACTGACATAATCAAAGCTACTGAGGAGGTGGCTGTAGAGGTTTCCCCTGCATTTACTCTACAGTGTTCCTCTTCATTATAGAGGACTGATGTCAAGCCAGTGCCCCCAGCCCAATCTACCAACAATATTGCATAGAGAGGTGATCAAGCTCAAACTGCAGCAGGTTAACTTTAGGTGCTTGTCCCAAAAAGCCCACTGCCAGGAGCATGCTAATTTAATATGCTTGGCACACCAGGGGTTAAAGGTAAGTAGTGACATTGGGCTAGCTTCATGGATGCTTGTTATGCTACCAGGGGAGCTCATTGTTCAGGCGAGAATTTGTTCCATATTAATTGAGGCTCTTTTTACCTATCTTTTTAAGTCAATCCCCAGTGGGCTTCCTTGCCATTAACACATAGTTGTGTTAAAAGGCCCACTTTATAATAATACTTTATATAACCTTTTTGCTCATCATATGTAAACTGATAGAAATGCAGAAAAGAAAAAAAAACTGCAACTTTTTTGAAACATTTCCAAAATGGGGTCTGTAAACGTGTATGTTAAATATGCACACTTTTTTCTATTCCTCTATCTTTATGCCTGAGTGTACTTCTCCTTAAAGGAAAAGTCTAGTCAAAATTAAACGTTCATGATTCCGATAGAGCAGGCAATTTTAAGCAAATTTCTAATTTACTCCTATTATCAATATTTATTTGTTCTCTTGGTATATTTATTTTAAAAAGCAAGAATGTAAGCATAGGAGCCGGCCCATTTTTGGTTCAGCACCTGGTTTGCGCTTTCTGATTGGTGTCTAAATGTAGCCACCAATCAGCAAGGGCTACCCAGGTGCTGAACCAAAAATGGGCTTGCTGCTAAGCTTATATTCAAATAAAGATACCAAGAGAACGGGGGGGCGGAGCCGGCAACTGTCATGAGAGCAGCATAACTCTGGAGCTCTGCCACAAAAGCCCTTAAATCCCTTGGGAATCCTGGCCATCCCTGCACTAACTACCCTTTAAAGTATACCCTATCACCCCCACAACCTGCAGCTACAACCTAAGGGAAACATTTTCAAATTTCATGAGACCTGGGACCCGCAACGCAGCAGACCGCAAATAGGCCGCATCCAGCTCCAGGCCTCAAGATTGCCCCCTAATCTAGCTCTAGGGACCATAATCGAGCCTCCAGGGAGGCATACACATCAAAATAAGGAGGCCTTAAAAGCCGAAAACGGCACCCGCAACTTGAACCGGACCGCACCCAAAAATTAGGCTGGGGATCAGGCCTACAATGGAGCTCCATTTCGCTAAGGGTAAGCGTTCCAGATACCTCACTACAACAGCTTACCCCCACGAAGATAGGCCCACCACTACACAAACCAGCAACATCTAGCAGCCTGTTCCTACACAGACCCCATATCACAGACCAGGCTGCAGCCAAAAATCTAGCCCGGGGATTGGGCCTACCACAGGACCGGTTCCTGTAAAAGACAGGCTGCACAACCTTGCTTTTTACCCTCACACCCTTTAATAGAAGCTGCAGCTCCACCATCTCTCACCAGTCCCCACAAGCAGCCCTCACCCTTAACCTGGAAATATGTGTTAAGCAGAACTGGGCAAGTTAATCCAAAATACCCACTCTGCAGCCTCTCTAGCAGACAAGCCCACAAAGCCTACCTTTTCTAGGTCTCCAAAAAACTGCTCAGAGACCCAGACCTCCTTTCAATAATATACCACTGCGACTGCAGCACCGGTTTAACTCCTTCAGCATGCAGCAGTCTGCTGACATGCACCATCAGTAAACTGACAGGCATTGCCACTTTTTTTTCAGCAGCCCAGATATTAAATTCACTTGCTGCACACAAATTACAAGTGCTGCATAGCGCTGGGTAGCCCCATTACAGCAACCTTGGTACCGCTCCAAATGCAACTCCTGTCCAAAATGGCGTCCAAACGCAGTACCAAGCAGGACAAAATGCCAAAATCTACTTCAGGGAAATCTAATTCAATGTCCTCCTTTTTGCACAGCTCTAGTACGGTGATCACCTCTCCTACTAGCCATAAAGCTGGGGAAAAAAACTCCTCTGGCACAGTCACAAGAACCTCAACCTAGCAGGAATCTACCAGCAGATTGCCAGCTCTCTCCTACTTTTTTGCAAAACTTAAACTTCGAAACAAGACATTGCGGACATAGTCCGTTCTTGCATCAGAGAGGAGCTGGCGGAACTGAAGCAGGACATTCACACACTAAGCTTTCAGGTTGAAACCTTAGAAAGCAATCAGGACATCATTAAAGAAGACGTGCAACAGTTGACAGAGCAACTAACTTCTCAGCAGGAGACCATACTCTCACTTCAAGATAAGCTTGATGATCTCGAGAACCGAAGCAGGCGCAAAAATATGCGCATCAGGGTAGTACCTGAATCAATCCTACCTAGAGACTTCCCCGTCTACCTGCAGGACCTGTTCCGGCATTTGAAAGATCCCTCTTATACTGATGACATCCCATGGGTCAGAGCTCACAGAACTTTGAGACCAAAACCACCAGACTCAGCCCCACCAAGGGATATTGTGATCATTTTTAAGAACTTTCAGGAGAAAGAAATGCTCTTAAATCAATCCCGCAAAACTCAAGCAGTAAGATTCAGAGGCAATGTCCTACAGTTCTTCCAGGATTTATCAACCCGCACCTTACAGCATAGAAAGGAATTTTTGCCACTTACCACTTTGTTAAGAAACAAAAGAATACCCTACAGGTGGGGCTTTCCAACCCATCTCTGGACTATCAGCAACAGCACCTGTATAGTCTGTAAGACTCCAGAAGACATCCAGACTTTCTGTACAGCACTTGGACTTGATCCCCCTTCAGACGCACCCCCTCCTGAGCCACGAAGCTCACAAACCCCCAAAAGACTGAGTAATCCAGGTGAATCCTGGCATACAGCCCTGCCTAAGAAAATCAAGCCAAAGGATGCCGCCAACAGAAGGCACACCACCACTAGTTCTGCTTCTTCTGATAACTCACCATCGTGAACTCTGTATCCTTTACTTGCAGTGCTGTAATAAACAGACTTGATTTCTGGACAATGTGTCCTCCTTAGGACAGGCAAGTAATCTCAGCATCAGCCTTGTTACTTGGTACCCCACCATTTCCTGTTATCCCTTGAATAAGGAGACTGATATACCCTAATTCCCTTGACTGTCCCATACCTCTCCCCTATCTCTCATTTCCCCAAGCCTGTATTCCTCTCCCTCTCCTCCTTTCCCTCTCCCCCTACCCATTTCCCATCCCCTTTTTTTCTCCCTTCATGGATCAGACCAGGATACCCAACCTCTTAAATTACCAAACAAATACCACCAATTGGGCGAATTGTGGTAATACCCCCAAACCACTCTTATTTATGCCCTATAATAGGAAGAGAGACTTTTTGTTTTTTGTTGTTATGTTCCTGTTTATTATTGTTAATGATGTTACAATGTTAGTCATGACACACTATTTTTCGTGTTACCTGTTATACAATTGTTTTTTTCCTGCAGAGATCTACCCACATACACACATGCTACAGCTTCATAGATGCCATCACCACTTACTCTATTACCGGTTATACACATGTCCTCCCCCGGCAGAGATTCACCCACTCATACCACAACTGCACATGCACACTAGGTTTGATGTCACTACACAACCACAATTAGGCAGGGTACCACAGAAAAAACACCATGATCCCCACAACTATGGATGACGGGAATCGTAACTATTTTTACACAGAACACCAAGGGACTGAACTCGCCCCACAAACAATCCAAGGCCCTTCTAGACCTATCAAAAAGACTGGTTGATATCCTGTTCCTACAGGAGACTCATTTTAAAAGAAACAGGGAACCCAAATATTTTGGGAAAATGTTTACCACCCACTATCACAGCTCTAACACCTCCAAGAGAGGAGGAGTCAGCATCCTCCTGCACAAATCGCTCCCATTTACCCAGATCCAAGCAACAAAAGATTCAGATGGAAGATTTCTGGGCTTGGTAGGCCTGCTATATGGCTGGCCTATCACCCTAGTAAATATCTATGCCCCAAACACTAACCAAACCCCCTTCTTTAAACACACGTTTAATCGTATTGTCGACATTACAAAAGGACCCACCTTTGTAGCGGGAGACTTTAATGCCCCCCTGCAACCAGCCGAAGATAGCTCCAATCCCACCATAGCAATTTCAAAAAAAGTCACAAAGGTACTGTGGACAGGTCTGAGGAGTCACAACCTGCACGATACCTGGCGCTTCACCTATCAGGATACACGAGACTTCACTTTCTTTTCACACCAAAATAAAACACACAGTCGCATAGACTACATCTTCTCCAATCAAACAGCCCTAGCTCTACTCAATAGATGCGATATTTCCCTCACATCGTGGTCTGATCACTTAGCGGTAACACTGAAAATATCTTGGACGAACAAACCATTAACACCATTAACATGGAAATTAGACAACACTCTACTCAACAACCCAGATACAGTCACAAAACTTAATGTCAGTATCAAGAAATATTTCCAACTAAACACACACTCGACAACCAATAACTATGCAATTTGGGAAGCGCATAAATGCGTGATCAGAGGTGAACTGATTAAATTAAAGGCTCAACACCAAAAATTATACTGACAAAAATACAAAGAACTGTCAGATGCATTCGCCCGCCTAGACTTGGCTCACAAATTATCCCCCACTGACCCCGTTATAGCGAAATACTTACAACACGCCAGGCAAGCACTAGATGGCTTCCTACAAATCGAATACCAGACACTCTGCACAAAAACTAATAGTATGTTTTTCTATGAAAGTAATAGATCGGGCAAGCTCTTAGCAAGAGCTTTGAAAAAAAAGAAGCTAAAATCATATATCAATGAAATACACATACCCAACCCTCCCGGCACCCTTAAAACAACAAAGGACATTCTACAATCTTTTCATGATTATTATTCCATTCTCTACAATATTCAAAAAGATATCTCAACACAAGGGCTTGATTTCCTATATCTCCCAAGCACATTTACCCAGTATAACGTCTGACCAATTCAAAACTCTCAATAACCCTATCTCCCAACCTGAGCTCCTAGCGGCTATGAAATCGCTCAATAACGGGAAAAGCCCAGGACCAGATGGTTTTACCGGAAAATATTATCACACCTTCTCCTCCCTACTTTCACCCCATCTCACCCAGCTCTTTAACGAGGTCACCGACACTAACCCATTCCCTCAATCAATGCTAGAGGCACAGGTGGTAGTGATCCCAAAACCGGGTATACCTCCCATATGCCTGCAAATTTTCGCCCAATTTTCCTTCTAAACATAGACATCAAATTGTATGCTAAAATCTTAGCCACCCGCATTAACTCAATCCTCCCATCAATTATACATATCAATCAGGCAGGCTTCACTCCACTCAGAGAAGCCAAAGACAACACCACTAAAATCTTACTGTTGATGGAACACACCATTAACAACAACATCCCCACCGCATTCATCTCAATGGAGACGGAGAAAGCCTTTGACAGGCTAAACTGACGATTTCTACAAGCAACACTTATACAATTCTGTTTCGACAAAACATTCATCTGGGAAAAAAATTCCCTTTATAATAACCCCCAAGCCAAAATTAAATTAAATGATACCCTATCCTGCCCATTTGACATTACAAATGGTATGAGACAGGGATGCCCTCTCTCTCCCATACTATTTATACTCGCTATGGAACTATTAGCCTCATATATTAGACACAACGCAAATATACAAGGGTTCACAATCGACCGCCGGGAATACAAAGCCACTCTATATGCAGATGACCTTTTCCTCATGCTTACACAACCTTTACAAATCAATACCCCCCTTATACAGACGATACATACCAATGGCACCTTCTCCAATTTTAAGATAAATTTTAAGATAAATATCACCAAATCAGAACTATTCCCAGTTAAACTACACGCAGAAGATCTCAAGGTGATTAAAACACTCGCACATTTTTACATACAACCCCACTCAATCAAGTACCTTGGGGTACATATATCCCCACACACACAAGTAACACTTGACGCCAACCACAAAGCCATAAGAAATGAGATACAAGCTATACTGAGATCCTGGAGCAGTAAGCCACGCTCGTGGATAGGTAGGATCAACTCGGTTAAAATGATTCTTCTCCCTAAATTCTTATATCTTTTTCAGAACCTGCCGCTGACACCCCTTTGCGAAAATCCAGATTCTCCAGTTCAACCACTTAGCCCAACAACACAAACACCCCATATCACTAACTCCCTCCCCTGTCTCGCAATCACTCAGAATGGGAAACTCAAACCCCTACCCGAACTCACCTCCATACTAGGAGATACACACATAAACTGGTTTAGACACCAGCAACTCGCTGACTTTTTCTCCAAACACCATCAAAAAGCACAACTTGAGCACATCTCTCTCACATCAATTACTCATGCAACCATACAATGCGTCCCTACCTTCATACACTCAGAAATGAGAGAGGGAAATAGGTGACATTCAAACCCAAAAAGAGTGGCAAAAAAAATTCTCCGCCATGACAAAATCCTCGTCCATATATGTAATGTAAATTAACGTTAAACTATTATATAGGTGGTACTACACACCACACCGCCTACACACCACACCGCCTACACACCATCCTCCCCACGCTCACACTTGAATGTTGGAGAGGCTGTACAGCAATTGGTACCCCCACACATATTTGGTGGACATGCCCAACCGCCCAGAAATTTTGGGAGGCTATTAAGATCGAGTTTGAGAAGATCTTATCCATAAGCCTTGAACTTAATATTTGGTTCTTCCTCTTTAACAAATTCACCCAAATAAAATGTAAGTTACGTCTAGCTCTGTTGACCATTATGACAAACTCAGCTAAGAGACTGATCCCAAAAAATTGGAAAAGTACCAACCTCCCTTCTATCCAAGTTTGGAAGGAGACAACCACTCAATCCCTTCAACTAGAAAAATACCACTACACCCGTAACAAACAAATAGACGATTACCACTCAGTCTACTTCCTATGGGAAGACTATCTCAATCAGACAACACCGGTACCCACAGCTGGCACCCTTACACTCCCCTCAAACCCACAGAAGTCTAGTGCTCTTTACCAACAAATTTGAAATGATACCCCATAACCCCTAACTAGACAGGAGACCACCTTTGTAGCCTATCAAATAAAAATGTACATGTTTTTTCTCTGCAGGAACCATTACCTTTCGTAGACTGAACTTACTTTTTATTTACCTAGCACTGATAATATATTATGTAATTTAAAATAGTACATGCAATGATATATGTCATTATAACACAACCTGGTTAGCAATCTGTTATATATCACCTATGCAAAGGACACATTGTTGTTATTTATGTCTCCTGACCAGTGAAATGCTGTTGTATATGTACCTACCTCTATTTTACATTGTATGTAATGGTTATACTTTCTTCAATAAAGCTTTTTGAAAAAAAGAAAAAAAAAGATACCAAGAGAACAAAGAAAAATTGATAAGAGTAAATTAGAAAGTTGTTTAAAATTGCATGCTCTATCTGAATCATGAAAGTTTAATTTTGAAATTTTTATTGTGGCCTATTCCACTTTCTAGTTCATGTAGCTGTATTTTTGTTTTTATTCACCTATTTAGTTTCTGAAGCCCTGTTGGCTGTTGATGTTATAACTAAGTATTTAACTTATCTTTCCAAGTGATAAATATGTAAGAGTATTTTTATACTTATACCAGAGAATGATTTTTTTTCTCCCAGCAAGACATTAGTTTCATGAACATGTTTTATTGAATCAAGATATGTAGGGTAGAACTAGGGTAATACACTACTTGTGCGTAAGGGTCTGATTCTTAAAAACTTTTCAGTGTGGATTGAAGTCCCTCCCATACCTCATAGGGGCTGACCTCACAGAATTCTCTAAGAAAATCACACAGGGGAGAATGAGGTTGCATCTGGCACTGACATAAAGTTTGAAGCAAATACAAATTCATCTGCAAAGTTTTCAGTACAGTTCAGTACTTCAGTATTTGCTTGTAGCTTAATATAGACCACTTTTCTGACCGTTAAATAAGTGAGTTGTGATTTTTAAGAAAACTGCACCAGCATACAGATTGTAAGATAAATCAGTGAGACTTGCAGGCATAAAATGCTCAGAGAATATAATGAGAGTTGTGAATACCAGCACATAAAGCTGAGCTCTTAGAAAACTCAATTACCTTACAAGAGGCCTTAGAGAACATTCTATTTTAGAAAAAGCCATGCCCAGATGGGTTCAACAATGCATATTACAAACTGTTCAAACATATCCTAGCCCCAAATATATTGTCATTTTATACACTATTGATCTCAATTCAAACCTTTTCGCCAAATTTACTAGAAGCACGTTTTATTTCTCGTCAACTTAGGAAAACCGCCAAAAGAGCCCAGGAGTTACTGCCCTATAACTCTCTTAAACACAGAGTTAAAAATCCTAGCTAAAATCATAGCAGAGCAAATGAATTCAGTCCTTTGGTTTGTCCCATATAGGCAAGCATGAAACAACACAATTAGATTCTTGAATCTTATGTCCTATGGGAAACAAGCAGGACCAAACAGATGATAAAAAAGCCTTTAACCACACTGACTAGAATTTCCACACCTGAGGTATATGGATTTGGTCCTCAAATAGGCATGTGCATCTTTGGCCTCTTCTACTCCCTGACTGCATGAATAAAAGAAATGGTGTCTTATTTGTGCCTTTTTGGGTAAGGAACGAAAAAGGGCTGCCCACTGTCCCTGATCTTGTTCATACACACTGTGGAGGTAAAGGCAGCACATACTTGACAAAATACAGCTATTAAAGGGAATCAAATTGGCCTAAACAGATATAAAAATAGCCCTTTGTGTAGATAACACGCTGTTTTACCTGTCCTGACCAGACCTCTCTACCATCCTTGCTATCTGAATTCCTTATGAGGCCTTGAGACAAGTATGCTTATTTCAATTTCAAAAAGTAGCTTTTAAATATCTATGAATCTATATTTCATCCAATGAGAAATCTATTTTGCATCCAATCCATTAAAATTACAATATTACAACATTATTATATGTCATACAAGCACTTCCTATCCATCTGTCCTTTGCATATTTTCAGCAATTACAAGGTTCAATTAACGGCTTTATTTGGCGAGAAATAAAACTGAGAAACAGTAGAATAAATCTATACAGGAAAATGGAGGGGGTCTTGGGAGTTCCAGAGATTAGCGGAGACTATGAGACAACTACTCTGCAGAGGATATTGAATTGAAAGGGGGCTAGCTATAGACTCTCATATAATGAAAGCGCAGCTCGTAGGAGCTTTCTGCTAGATATCCAAAGAGAGTAGGCATCCCCAGTGTGCAAAATATGATATACATTGACAGTTATTTTCCTCTTGGGATGCTCTTTTTAAATCCACTACCAGACATTCCCTATGCTGCCTATTCCTCAGAACGAAGAGGTGATTGGAGGTCAAGATCACAGGTTTGAGGAGCAAGAAGAGTGCGGATGCCCAATCTCACTGGGTGTGCTGGTGGACAGGGGGAAGTTTAAAATCAAGGGACAACATATAGGATATTAAATGAGGCCCTTATGCCTCAAATATGCACCACTGCAGCACTTGCTACACATCCTCAACACACAGGCATGACCTTCTGAGACTCCTCACCCACTTTGAGTCTTTGTGCTTGGGAAGTAGTAACTTTAAAAGTCAGAGAAACTCACTATAATACCATCCTAACTTATGCACAGGAATAGCAGACTGAATTTGGGGTGCCCATAGAAGCCAATGAGTGGAACCACATCATTACTCATACTTGCAAATGTTACTTAGATAGTACCTAATGCCAGTGTGTTCGAGGACAATCTATCAAGGGAACTCTTGGAGGTGATGTGGGAGGCTTGTAGTCTGTCACACATCTGGTGGCATTGCAAATTGATACAAACGTTTTGGCAAACTAGCAAAACATACTTCAGTAGGGTATTTACTAAATTATCCCTGATACCCCTGAACGCACTTCTGAACAACCCACCAAAATTCTAATGCAAAATAAAGCTACACCTCCTACAAATAGTTTTAAACAGTATAAAGTCACCCATTGTCTGGAAAACCCTTTCAGAAATCTTCCAGAACTCTTAAAGGGACATTAAATATTGTTTTTTTCTCTTGTAAGGTGTATCCAGTCCACGGATTCATCCATTACAGTACTTGTGGGATATTCTCCTTCCCAACAGGAAGCTGCAAGAGGATCACCCACAGCAGAGCTGTCTATATAGCTCCTCCCCTAACTGCCACCTCCCAGTCATTCTCTTGCAGCTCTCGACAAGGGAAGCAGCTAGAGAGATGTGGTGCATTAATGTAGTTTATCTTCAATCAAAAGTTTGTTATTTTCAAATGGTACCGGAGTTGTACTATTTTCGCCTCAGGTAGAAAGTTGAAGAAGAGTCTGCCTGTGGTCTTTGATGATCTTAGCAGGTTGTAACTAAGATCAATTGCTGTTCTCACACATAACTGAAGAGATGGGTAACTTCAGCTGGGGGAATAGTGTGCAGGGTCTCCTGCTCTGAGGTATGTGCAGTTTTAAATTTTTTTCTAGAGAAATGATAAGCTAAAAAATGCTGAAAATACCAGATTTATTTAAGGTAAGCCTGATTACAGTGATTTAATAACGACTGGTATCATGCTTGCTGTAAAGGGTAATATTTTTATTATTTACTCACATTACTGAATAGATATAACGTTTGCTTGAGGTGTATAAACGTTTATTTCATATTGGTGATAAAACTTTATTCTGGGGCCCAGTTTTTCCACACGGCTGACTAGATTTTGCCTAGGGATAGTATTTTAAGGCCCTCTCACTGTGAGTACAGGTTGGGAGGGGCCTATTTTCCATTAGTTTTTGCAGCTTGAGACATCCAGCTTCCCTGAAGGAGTCCCCTGAACATATAGGACCTCTCTAAGGGGTTTTTGTGCCTTCCAAAGTCATTGTATGGGCAGGTAGGGCCACAGTAGAGCTGTGGCAGTTTGTTGTGACTGTTTAAAAACGTTTATATCGTTTTTTTTATCCGGTTTTGAAACTAAGGGGTTAATCATCCATTTGCAAGTGGGTGCAATGCTCTCTCAGCCTATTATACACACTGTAAAAATTTTGTAAGATTTACTGCTTTTTTGACTGTTTTGCAGTTTCTGTGATTGTTTTTTTCTCTTAAAGGCACAGTACCGTTTTTATTTTTTGCTTGTTCACAGTTATTAAAGTGTTTTCCAAGCTTGCTGGTCTCATTACTAGTCTGTTTAAACATGTCTGACATAGAGGAAACTCATTGTTCATTATGTTTAGAAGCCATTGTGGAACCCCCTCTTAGAATGTGTACCAAATGCACTGATTTTACTATAGATTACAAAGACCATATTCTGGCTTTAAAAAATTTATCACCAGAAGAAATTGACAAGGAGGAAGTTATGCCGTCTAACTATCCCCAGGTGTCAGATCCTATAAATCCCGCTCAGGGGACGCCAAGTACATCTAGCACGCTCATTGCGTATACCTTGCAAGACATGGCGGCAGTTATGAATCATACCCTTACAGAGGTATTATCTAAACTGCCAGGATTGCAAGGAAAGCAAGACAGCTCTGGGACTAGAATAAATACAGAGCTCTCTGATGCTTTAGTAGCTATCTCTGATACACCCTCACAATATAATGAAGCTGAAGCAGGGGAGCTTCAATCTGTGGGTGATTTTTCTGATTCAGGGAAGATACTTCAATCTGATTCTGATATGTCTACATTTAAATTTAAGCTTGAACACCTCCGCGTATTGCTCAGGGAGGTTTAAGCAACTCTGGACGACTGTGACACTATTGTAGTCCCAGAGAAATGATGTAGATTGGATAAATACTATGCAGTACCTACTTACACTGATGTTTTTCCAATCCCTAAAAGGTTTTCTGAAATTATTACTAAGGAATGGGATAGACCAGGTGTACCATTCTCTCCCCCTCCTGTTTTTAAAAAGATGTTTCCTATAGACGCGGCTACACGGGACTTATGGCAGACGGTCCCTAAGGTGGAGGGAGCAGTTTCTACTCTAGCTAAGCGTACCACTATCCCTGTCGAGGACAGTTGTGCTTTTCTAGATCCAATGGATACAAAATTAGAGGGTTACCTTAAGAACATTTTTATTCAACAAAGTTTTATTCTCCAGCCTCTTGCATGCATTGCCCCAGTCACTGCTGCCGCGGCTTTCTGGTTTGAGTCCCTAGAGGAGGCTCTACAGGTTGAAACCCCGTTGGAAGATATTATTGACAAGCTTAGGGCCCTTAAGCTAGCCAATTCCTTTGTTTCTGACGTTGTTGTTCATTTAACCAAGCTAACGGCTAAAAATTCAGGTTTTGCTATTCAGGCGCGTAGGGCGCTATGGCTTAAATCCTGGTCAGCTGACGTGACTTCAAAGTCTAAACTTCTCAACATTCCCTTCAAAGGACAGATCCTATTCGGGCCATGACTGAAGGAGATAATTTCTGACATCACTGGAGGAAAAGGTCACGCCCTTCCTCAAGACAGGTCCAACAAATTAAGGACCAAACAGTCTAGTTTTCGGCCCTTTCGAAACTTCAAGAGAGGCGCAGCTTCAACTTCCTCTAACACAAAACAAGAGGGAACTTTTGCCCAGTCTAAGCCGGTCTGGAGACCTAACCAGGCTTAGAACAAGGGGAAACAGGCCAAGAAGCCTGCTGCTGCCTCTAAGACAGCATGAAGGAGCAGCCCCCGATCCGGAAACGGATCTAGTAGGGGCAGACTCTCTCTCTCTTCGCCCAGGCTTGGGAAAGAGATGTCCAGGATCCCTGGGCATTGGAAATTGTGTCCAAGGGTTATCTTCTGGAATTCAAAACCTCTCCCCCAAAATGGAGATTTCATCTCTCACTTTTATCTGCAAACCAGATAAAGAGAGAAGCATTCTTACATTGTGTTCAAGACCTCCTAGTTATGGGAGTGATCCACCCAGTTCCGCAGGAGGAACAGGGACAGGGCTTTTATTCAAATCTGTTTGTTGTTCCCAAGAAAGAGGGAACATTCAGACCAATCTTAGATCTCAAGATCTTAAACAAATTTCTCAGAGTCCCATCCTTCAAGATGGAGACTATTCGAACCATCCTTCCTATGATCCAGGAGGGTCAATACAGGCACTACCAGTTTGTGGCTCTTCCCTTCGGGTTGGCCACGGCACCAAGAATCTTTACAAAGGTTCTAGGGTCCCTTCTAGCGGTCCTAAGGCCGCGGGCTATAGCAGAAGCCCCTTACTCAGACGACATTCTGATACAGGCGTCGACTTTTCAAGTTGCCAGGTCTCACACGGACATTGTTCTGGCATTTCTGAGGTCGCATGGGTGGAAAGTAAACGAAGAAAAAAGTTCTCTATCCCCTCTCACAAGAGTTTCCTTCCTAGGAACTCTGATAGATTCTGTAGAAATTAAGATTTACCTGACAGAGGCCAGGTTGTCAAAACTTCTAAATTCCTGCTGTGTTCTTTATTCTACTTCTCGCCCTTCAGTGGCTCAGTGTATGGAAGTAAACGGCTTAATGGTAGCGGCAATGGACATAGTGCCGTTTGCCCGCCTACATCTCAGACCGCTGCAACTCTGCATGCTCAGTCAGTGGAATGGGGATTACACAGATTTGTCCCCTCTACTAAATCTGGATCAAGAGACCAGGGATTCTCTTCTCTGGTGGTTATCTCGGGTCCATCTGTCCAAGGGTATGACCTTCCACAGGCCAGATTGGACAATAGTAACGACAGATGCCAGCCTTCTGGGCTGGGGTGCAGTCTAGAACTCCCTGAAGGCTCAGAGCTTGTGGACTCAGGAGGAGACACTCCTTCCGATAAACATTCTGGAACTAAGAGCGATATTCAATGCTCTTCAGGCTTGGCCTCAGCTAGCTGCGGTCAGGGTCATCAGATTTCAGTCGGACAACATCACGACTGTAGCTTACATCAACCATCAAGGGGGAACAAGGAGTTCCCTAGCAATGTTGGAGGTTTCAAAAATAATTCTATGGGCAGAGGTTTACTCTTGCCATCTATCAGCTATCCATATCCCAGGAGTAGAGAACTGGGAGGCGGATTTTCTAAGTCGACAGACTTTTCATCCGGGGGAGTGGGAACTCCATCCGGAGGTGTTTGCACAGTTGATTCAGCTTTGGGGCAAACCAGAACTGGATCTCATGGCGTCTCGTCAGAACGCCAAGCTTCCTCGTTATGGGTCCAGGTCCAGGGATCCCAAGGCAGCGCTGATAGATGCTCTAGCAGCGCCTTGGTCTTTCAACCTGGCTTATGTGTTTCCACCGTTTCCTCTGCTCCCTCGTCTGATTGCCAAGATCAAGCAGGAGAGAGCTTCAGTGATTTTGATAGCTCCTGCGTAGCCACGCAGGACTTGGTACGCAGATCTGGTGGACATGTCATCCTTTCCACCTTGGACTCTGGCGCTGAGGCAGGACCTTCTACTTCAAGGTCCCTTCAAACATCCAAAACTAATTTCTCTGCGTCTGACTGCTTGGAGATTGAACGCTTGATTTTGTCAAAACGTGGTTTTTCCGAGTCGTTCATTGATACCTTAATTCAGGCTCGAAAGCCTGTCACCAGGAAAGTCTATCATAAGATATGGTGTAAATATCTTCATTGGTGTGAATCCAAGGGTTACTCATGGAGTAAAGTCAGGATTCCCAGGATATTGTCTTTTCTCCAAGAAGGATTAGAGAAGGGATTGTCAGCTAGTTCCTTAAAGGGACAGATTTCTGCTTTGTCTATTCTTTTGCACAAGCATCTGGCGGATGTTCCAGACGTTCAGGCGTTTTGTCAGGCTTTAGTTAGAATCAAGCCTGTGTTTAAACCTGTTGCTCCGCCATGGAGTTTAGATTTAGTTCTTAAAGTTCTTCAAGGGGTTCCGTTTGAACCTCTGCATTCCATAGATATCAAGCTTTTATCTTGGTAAGTTCTGTTCTTGGTAGCTAACTATTCGGCTCGAAGAGTTTCAGAGTTATCTGCCTTGCAGTGTGATTCCCCTTATCTGATCTTCCATGCAGATAAGGTAGTTTTGCGTACCAAACCTGGGTTTCTTCCTAAGGTGGTATCCAATAAGAATATCAATCAAGAGATTGTTGTTCCGTCACTGTGTCCTAATCCTTCTTCAAAGAAGGAACGTCTATTACACAATCTTGACGTGGTTCGTGCTTTAAAGTTTTATTTACAAGCTACTAAAGATTTTCGTCAAACATCTGCATTGTTTGTTGTCTACTCTGGACAGAGGAAAGGCCAAAAGGCTTCAGCAACTTCTCTTTCTTTTTGGTTAAGAAGTATAATCCGCTTAGCTTATGAGACTGCTGGCCAGCAGCCTCCTGTAAGAATTACAGCTCATACCACTAGAGTGGTGGCTTCCACATGGGCCTTTAAAAATGAGGCTTCTGTTGAACAGATTTGTAAGGCGGCGACTTGGTCTTCGCTTCATACTTTTTCTAAATTCTACAAATTTGATACTTTTGCTTCTTCGGAGGCTATTTTTGTTAGAAAGGTCTTACAGGCAGTGGTGCCTTCCGTTTAAGCGCCTGCCTTGTCCCTCCCTTCATCCGTGTCCTATAGCTTTGGTATTGGTATCCCAGAAGTAATGGATGAATCCGTGGACTGGATACACCTTACAAGAGAAAACAAAATTTATGCTTACTTGATAAATTTATTTCTCTTGTGGTGTATCCAGTCCACGGCCCGCCCTGTCATTTTAAGGCAGGTGTTTTTTAATTTTTAAACTACAGTCACCACTGCACCCTATAGTTTCTCCTTTCTCTTGCTTGTCTTCGGTCGAATGACTGGGAGGTGGCAGTTAGGGGAGGAGCTATATAGACAGCTCTGCTGTGGGTGATCCTCTTGCAGCTTCCTGTTGGGAAGGAGAATATCCCACAAGTAATGGATGAATCCATGGACTGGATACACCACAAGAGAAATAAATTTATCAGGTAAGCATAAATTTTGTTTTTTTATTTAAAAAGGCTGGTTTTGCTGAATAAAATTATCACCTGTTGTTATTAAGCACATGTCCTTTTAAAATGGGAAATAGCAGACATAGCAGACCTGCCCATGTTATTTCCATCTATACACATACATCATCCCTCAAACGTGAGTACACCCCTCACATTTTTGAAAATATTTTATTATATCTTTTCATGTGACAACACTGAATAGATTAGACAGGAAAAACAAAAGCGCAAGAGAGAGAGGATTCAAGTGCAGTTATAACACAAAAAAGTAGCGCAATATGTGATAAAACTACTCACCAGATATATATTAAAAATTGCCTTTATTTATTGCAAAGATAAAAACACTTCATTTCCGTGCACAGCACCCACAGACCACAGATCACTGGTAACTGGAAGTTCTTAGAATAGCAAGTCAAAACTTGCGGCAGGGTTTTCCGGACAGCCCGCCCTCAGTATAACAGTTCTGTTTTTCTGGTGCTCCTGACGGATGTGAACCCCAACGCGTTTCCCCCGGTGTTCGCCGGGCTTTATCAAGGGGATATTCTCCAAAAAGTTAATAGCGGGTTGTAGCAAACATTGGCTCCTTAAATACCCGTATGCGTTGAAAACTCTCCTCCCTAGAGAGGGGCCTATCTTCCATCTGATTAGTGATTGGCTTATATAAACCAATAAGAAACATAATACATATACTGAAAAATTCATTCATAAAATTTTTTGTTATACACGGCATTTAAACAAGATAAAAAATTGTATACAAAAAGTTCATATACTTTATCTACACACACACATATATTGTGCCTAATTTATTTCAGGAAACTGTTCATGGGCATACATACTGTTTGTAATTGTTTACTCGTAGCAGCGCTATTTTGTATGGGTTTGTAGTATACCCCTCCCCCTACAGAGGCTCGACATTTGTTTCTCTCTGAGGATAGGTGGTTTGTATAACCTCTAGTTCTGTTCATTCTATGACAGGGCTGAGTGGTGTAGTCATTTGATTGGGGAGTTCCCCCATGTGATACGATCCTTAGATACACATAGTATTTAATTGTACGCACTGCAACCTCGCATCATAACATAAAAGTTTGAGCGCTGAAAAGTGATGTTATAGTGAATCAATGTTGTTTTAAGTTAAATAATCTAAAGTTTGCACTATATATGTTACGACTAAAAGCAATAATAATACATTGTTGATTGGAATGGTAGTTCATAGCGGCTGGATTGGTTGAATAATGACATATGTTAGCAAAGGGAAAAAGTTCATACATATTAAAATAATTAGATACATATAAAAAATTTAAAATTGAATTTGATTTAAAAATTACTAAACATTGATGTTAAAATTTAATTTTTATAATTTAATGTAAAAAAAATTTAATGTAAAAAGCAGAAAAGTCAAAAATATGCAGGGCACCTTGAAACTTATTATGATTCACATATAGGCGGCCACATCAATGTCAATATTGAGACCTTGAGGATGAAATGTCATTAATTTATATATCCAATATGTCTCTAGTTTCCTCAATTCTAGTAGTCTATTATGTTTAGTTGGCGGGATCCACCCAATTACCTGTATTTTTAAGGAGGCAGGATCACTGTTGTGATACTCAAAAAAATGTTTTGCAACGTTATGTTTGATCAATCTTTCTTTTATGTTGTAAATATGTTCACAGGCTCTGCGTCTTATTTGGCGTTTTGTGCGACCTACATACATTAGGCCACACCCACAGTTTAACAGGTAGACTACGTATGTAGATTCACAATTGCTTTTGAAGTCAATTTCATAGTTATTGGTTCTACTAGAGTTACTAAAGAATTTTGATCTCTCTACATGAGGACACATCGTACATCTAGACTTCGAGCATCTTAGTGTCCCCTTCCAGGTGCTTAACCAAGTTTCCTGTACTTTATTCTTGTTGTCAGTCTTACCACGTATCTTGCTTGGTGCTAAATAATTTTTAAGACTCATACCCTTTCTGTATGATATGTTGGCTTTCTCTTGGAGATGTGGTCCTAAAAGGGGATCTGCTTTTAAGATTGACCAATGTTTATTTATAATACTCTTAATTGCCCCTGCACCTTCACTGAATGTAGTTGTGAATCTTATACATTCATTGTTATTGATCTTATTTGGTGCATCTCTATGTTTTGGAGAAATTAAATCTTGTCTATCTTTCATACCGGCCTTTTGTCTAGCTAATTTAATATTATTTGCATCATATCCTTTGGCTAAAAACTTACTCTCTAAAATGTCAGCTTCTTCTTCATAATTTTTAAAATGTGTACAATTCCTTCTTATCCTTAAGAACTGACTATACGGTACATTATTTATCCAGCATTTTTTATGTGCGCTAGTTGCTTCAATAAAACCATTCCTTTCTGTGGGTTTTCTATAGTTCTTAACACAGATACTTTTCTCATTTTCTGAATTTTCACTGCTAAACAGTACTAAGTCTAAAAATTCTATCGATGTTTGTGAAGTTTGTTTGGTAAATTTTAAATTATATGAATTTTCGTTCATATGGGAGACAAATTTGTCTAGTTTTGAGATATCACCCTGCCATAGAATAATAATGTCATCTATGTACCGGCCATATTTTAAAATATTCTCTATATAGGGATTGTTATTCCATATGTACTCGTGCTCATATGCATTAACATACAGATTGGCATAGGATGGGGCAAACGTGGTCCCCATCGCTGTGCCGTGAATCTGCAGATAATGTTTGCTTTCAAATAAAAAATAATTATGGCTCAGGACAAAATTAATACTATCCAACAGAAACTTGACATGGCTATCTGGTATATTCCAATTCTCAAATTCTTTTTTGATGGCTTGCACCCCTTTTTGGTGGGGGATAGATGTATATAATGCGGACACATCGCATGTTATCCAGCTCATATCGTTCTCCCATTTTGTACCTTCAAACAAACGTATAACTGCCTGAGTATCTTTTATATACGCTCTTGTGTTCTTAACCATCGGTTGAAGATAATAGTCTATGTATTTTGAGAGATTATCACACAAGGACCCGATACCTGACACAATGGGCCTGCCAGGAGGACATATCGGGTCCTTGTGGATTTTAGGTAGATGGTAGAAGACGGCAGTGTTGGGTTGTGTATTAAATAAAAATTTGTATTCGTCATTATTGATAATGGTATCATTTTTAGCTGTTTTAAGTAATAGGCCCAGATCTTTAATATATTGTTCTGTTGGATCTTTAATGACTACGTATGTATTTTTATCTTCAAGTAAATTAAATGCTTCTTTTAAGTAATCCACCTTATTTTGGATCACAATTCCACCACCCTTATCTGCTGAGCGTATAATTATATTAGAATCTTGATTATTATATTAGAATCTTGATATCACAAGATTCTAATATAATTATAAGCCGGTATGAAAGATAGACAAGATTTAATTTCTCCAAAACATAGAGATGCACCAAATAAGATCAATAACAATGAATGTATAAGATTCACAACTACATTCAGTGAAGGTGCAGGGGCAATTAAGAGTATTATAAATAAACATTGGTCAATCTTAAAAGCAGATCCCCTTTTAGGACCACATCTCCAAGAGAAAGCCAACATATCATACAGAAAGGGTATGAGTCTTAAAAATTATTTAGCACCAAGTAAGATACGTGGTAAGACTGACAACAAGAATAAAGTACAGGAAACTTGGTTAAGCACCTGGAAGGGGACACTAAGATGCTCGAAGTCTAGATGTACGATGTGTTCTCATGTAGAGAGATCAAAATTCTTTAGTAACTCTAGTAGAACCAATAACTATGAAATTGACTTCAAAAGCAATTGTGAATCTACATACGTAGTCTACCTGTTAAACTGTGGGTGTGGCCTAATGTATGTAGGTCGCACAAAACGCCAAATAAGACGCAGATCCTGTGAACATATTTACAACATAAAAGAAAGATTGATCAAACATAACGTTGCAAAACATTTTTTTGAGTATCACAACAGTGATCCTGCCTCCTTAAAAATACAGGTAATTGGGTGGATCCCGCCAACTAAACATAATAGACTACTAGAATTCAGGAAACTTGAGACATATTGGATATATAAATTAATGACATTACATCCTCAAGGTCTCAATATTGACATTGATGTGGCCGCCTATATGTGAATCATAATAAGTTTCAAGGTGCCCTGCATATTTTTGACTTTTCCGCTTTTTACATTAAATTTTTTTTATATTAAATTATAAAAATTAAATTTTAACATCAATGTTTAGTAATTTTTAAATCAAATTCAATTTTAATTTTTTTATATGTATCTAATTATTTTAATATGTATGAACTTTTTCCCTTTGCTAACATATGTCATTATTCAACCAATCCAGCCGCTATGAACTACCATTCCAATCAACAATGTATTATTATTGCTTTTAGTCGTAACATATATAGTGAAAACTTTAGATTATTTAACTTAAAACAACATTGATTCACTATAACATCACTTTTCAGCGCTCAAACTTTTATGTTATGATGCGAGGTTGCAGTGCGTACAATTAAATACTATGTGTATCTAAGGATCGTATCACATGGGGGAACTCCCCAATCAAATGACTACACCACTCAGCCCTGTCATAGAATGAACAGAACTAGAGGTTATACAAACCACCTATCCTCAGAGAGAAACAAATGTCGAGCCTCTGTAGGGGGAGGGGTATACTACAAACCCATACAAAATAGCGCTGCTACGAGTAAACAATTACAAACAGTATGTATGCCCGTGAACAGTTTCCTGAAATAAATTAGGCACGATATATGTGTGTGTGTAGATAAAGTATTTGAACTTTTTGTATACAATTTTTTATCTTGTTTAAATGCCGTGTATAACAAAAAAATTTATGAATGAATTTTTCAGTATATGTATTATGTTTCTTATTGGTTTATATAAGCCAATCACTAATCAGATGGAAGGCAGGCCCCTCTCTAGGGAGGAGAGTTTTCAACGCATACGGGTATTTAAGGAGCCAATGTTTGCTACAACCCGCTATTAACTTTTTGGAGAATATCCCCTTGATAAAGCCCGGCGAACACCGGGGGAAACGCGTTGGGGTTCACATCCGTCAGGAGCACCAGAAAACAGAACTGTTATACTGAGGGCGGGCTGTCCGGAAAACCCTGCCGCAAGTTTTGACTTGCTATTCTAAGAACTTCCAGTTACCAGTGATCTGTGGTCTGTGGGTGCTGTGCACGGAAACGAAGTGTTTTTATCTTTGCAATAAATAAAGGCAATTTTTAATATATATCTGGTGAGTAGTTTTATCACATATTGCGCTACTTTTTTGTGTTATAACTGCACTTGAATCCTCTCTCTCTTGCGCTTTTGTTTTTCCTGTCTAATCTATTCTGGATCCTGGATCCCACAATCCCTTGAGAAAGAAGGGATTTAAAAGGAGCTGCAGAGAGGAGGAAAAGAAAAGACAAAGAAAAGGTCAATGATCTGCTTGGAAGCTGACAATAGAATTGGAAACGATTTCACCAAAAGAAGCAATGCCAAATTACTCAATTTTGTGAGCTAAAGGTACTGTCTGGCTAATGGAACTTTGATTACAAACTTTTTTCAAGGAGGACTATTGTTGCAGAATTTATGAAAGCTACTTGCTCATCTATATAATAGTTATAATACACATAATCTGATTTAGTATTTATTTGTCCTTTAACACTCGAGGCTCAATATCTATACCTAGCGCTGAGTAGTGTTGTGTTGTTAGTGACAACACTGAATAAATGACACTTTGCTACAATGTAAAGTAGTGAGTGTACAGCCTGTATAACAGTGTAAATTTGCTGTCCCCTCAAAATAACTCAACACACAGCCATTAATGTCTAAACTGTTGGCAACAAAAGTGAGTACACCCCTAAGTGGAAATGTCCAAATTAGGCCCAATTAGCCATTTTCCCTCCCCGGTGTCATGTGACTCATTAGTGTTACAAGGTCTCAGGTGTGAATGGGGAGCAGGTGCGTTAAATTTGGTGTTATCACTCTCACACTCTTTCATACTGGTCACTGGAAGTTCAACACGGCACCTCATGGCAAAGAACTCTCTGAGGATCTGAAAAAAGAATTGTTGCTCTACATAAAGACGGACTAGGCTATAAGAAGATTGCCAAGACCCTGAAACTAAGCTGCAACACGGTGGGCAAGACCATACA
This sequence comes from Bombina bombina, assembly GCF_027579735.1. Lineage (NCBI taxonomy): Eukaryota > Metazoa > Chordata > Amphibia > Anura > Bombinatoridae > Bombina > Bombina bombina. The sequence continues at coordinate 533,395,823 of NC_069504.1, read as the reverse complement.
GTGGTTTCACAGGACAGGTTCCACTCAGAACAGGCCTCGCCCTGGTCGACCAAAGACTTTGAGTGCATGTGCTCAGCGTCATATCCAGAGGTTGTCTTTAGGAAATAGACGTATGAGTACTGCCAGCATTGCTGCAGAAGTTGAAGGGGTGGGGGGGGGTCAGCCTGTCAGTGCATAAACTATACGCCGCACACTGTGTCAAATTGGTCTGCATGGCTGTCATTCCAGAAGGAAGCCTCTTCTAAAGATGATGCACAAGAAAGCCTGCAAACAGTTTGCTGAAGACAAGCAGACTAAGGACATGGATTACAGGAACCATGTCCTGTGGTCCGATGAGACCAAGATAAACTTATTTGGTTATGATGGTGTCAAGCGTGTGTCGCAGCAACCAGGTGAGGAGTACAAAGACAAGTGTATTTGGCCTACAGTCAAGCATGGTGGTGAGAGTGTCATGGTCTGTGCCTGCATGAGTGCTGCCGGCACTTGGGAGCTACAGTTCATTAAGCGAACCATGAATGCCAACATGCACTGTGACATACTGAAGCAGTAAATATAGAAATGGGCCCAGCACTCACCATCCAATTAAGGGTGCACGCTACAGGGGTTTCTGCACTAACCCCCAAAAGTAGACAATATTGTAGAAAAGAGCAGCAGCACCACACTTTATGAACTTTTAACTGCTTTTAATGATGAAACATACAGGAAAGCAACGACGTTTCGGTCATCAACTGACCTTAATCATGTTGTATACAGAAGTAGCTAAACACACTGCTTAAATAGCTATATGGGGAGGGGTCACAGATACCTGTGTGGGTGTACACCCATATAGTTAACACTTTCATATATCAAACATAGTATTGTTCTCAAACTCCCTCTAGTGGATAGAGATACTTCATTCTAAACTTCTATAGTGACCTATAAGACAAAACATAAATATGTATATATTATAAAAACATCAATTTACAATAATTAAACATTGCAAAAAGAAAATATTACAGCACCAATAAATGTACATAATTACCACATTTATACCAATATATCCAGATAGCATATCAATACAGTATATTCACAATGTTACTTGCCAGTCTATTTCCTTATTCATTCCTAGAGGGGCAAGAGCTTGTAATGTATAAATCCAGAATGTCTCTCTGCTTTTGAGTATGGATTGTCTATCACCACCTCTCCTAGGCCTCTTGATCTGTTCTATGACCTGGAACCTTAGTTGAGAGATGGTATGACCTGCCTGCAAGAAATGGTTAGAGACTGGAGCGTCCCTATTCCCACATCTTATATTGGATTTGTGTTCTACAATTCTGTCCCTTACCCTACGTGCAGACTCACCTATATAAATCTTTGAGCATGGACACTTAATTAAATAAATCACATACTCTGAGTTACATGTAAAGTAACCAGGGATTTTAAATTTCTTGCCGGTCAGGGGATGCAAGAAACAGTTACCTCTAATTACATTATTGCAATTACAACACCCTAAGCATGGGAAGCAGCCTAATTTTGGTGTAGATATATATGTTTGTGTCTGTTTCTTACCTGGGCCTAAATCTGCTCTTACTAATTTGTCCCTTAGGTTTTTACCCCTTCTATAGGCTGGCATAGGTGGTAATTCAAAATCTTTAATTTGAGGGTTAAGGTCTTTAATGACAGACCAGTGTTTCCTGATAATATTGTTAATATTCTTACTAAGGGGGTTGAATTGTGAGACAAAAACCATACGCTTATTGTCTTTTTTCTGCTTTACATTGCCTCTCAGGATAGAATGTCTAGGAATTTCACTGACTTCTTCTATCTGTTTCTGGACGAGTTGTTTGGGAAAACCTCTCTCAATAAACAGTTTACCCATTTCTAGTAATCTGGTATGGGCTGTGTTGTCATCTGAGACTATTTTCTTGACCCTCAGGAGTTGGCTCCTAGGAAGGCTATTGATCAAATGGGGGGGATGGGCACTTTCATACCTTAGGAGACTATTTCTGTCACTCTCTTTCCTATATAGGTCAATTTTTAATGTCCTCCCATCTTTGATTACCTTAGTGTCTAGGAAAGCCACTGACTCCTCACTGAAGGTCAACTTAAACTTAATGTGTCTAGTGGATACATTTAAATCAGCCACAAAAGAAGAATCTGGCATATGGGCTACATGCCACGACTCTAGCGGAATACCACAGAGTGAGACGTATACCGAGGGGCCTCCGCATGAGTGTGAGACCAACACTCATGCGTGACAACAAGGAATATTGCGAAAAGTTCACTTATATTCTGAATAAATGTTCTTTTGATCTCCTGGTACTCACAGTGGATTATCTACAGCGGGACCTTGACACGCAGAAAGAGGAATTATCACGCCTGGAAACAGCATTGAGAGCGATGATGACAGCTGAAGATATGGATAAATTACTGCAATCTGTGAACAGTAATATTGCAGAAATGAAGAAGGTCATCGAGGCACGAAAACGCCAAAAGTTCCAGAGGGACGAAGATGATTATCGCAGTGGTATGGTGTATCGATGGGCGACGGATCCCAATTACGACGATAGGAGGCGACAAGGGTCGACCAATTGGAGACGGCAACGTCGGATGCGCGACACGGGCGCATCCTCCACGTCATCCACAAGCGACACGTCGGGGGACTCCGAAGGAGACATAGGGGCGGTCGGAAACACCGCCGGAAAACCAACGGATACCAAAATGAAAGAAGCCAGGCCACAGAGAACGGCACGGAACAAGACCAAGCGGAACTGATGGTGAATATCTCTAAACATACTCTTACAGACTTAGAGAAACAGGTAATCAACAAAGGACTGTCATTTTGTCCCATACCAAGATGTGACTTTTTTCAGCTACAAAGGGAACTACATACTTTATTCCGCAATATTAAATTAAAGGCATATTTTGGACAATTACAGATTTTTCAAGGAGATAATACTAATGCGGACTTTGAGTATGGTGATAAACCTTTGTCTCTTAAAAATTTGGGTCTTAGATGCAAAAGTAACTTTAATCCTCAGGTGCATAACGACAGCATAGAAACTTTTATACAGTTAGTTTTGAGGGACATAGATGTACTTAAACATAAACAGCTAGTCACGGATAGGGACAGGAAAACTCTACAGAGTAATTTCTCTAGATCTGAAAATGAGGCACTACTAAGTTTGAAAAATAATAAGGAGATTATTTGTAAGCCAGCAGATAAGGGCGGGGCCACCGTTATTCTTGATAAGAAATACTATGTTCAAGAGATTAGGGGTCAACTACAAGATAATACAGTGTATAGATTACTAGACAGGGACCCAACATTTGAAGTACAACATGAGCTGACTCAATACATCAATAAAGCAATATGTAATGGGGTAATAACTGAAAAAGAACAAAAATTTCTGTTGATTAAAGAGTTTGTTACACCTGTATTTTATACATTACCCAAAATACATAAGAACAGAGAGGCTCCCCCAGGCCGTCCGATTGTTGCCAGAACTAATTCAATCATGACAAATGTATCCAAATATCTTGACAAGCTACTTAGACCATTAGCTATGGAATCTATGTCCTATATTAAGGACACAGGTGATTTTCTTGTGAAATTAGAAGAATTAAGTATGTCAAGTGAGAAATTTATCCTCTTTACCCTCAATGTAAATAGCCTTTACACATCCATTACACATACAAGTGGCCTAGGGGCTGTTGGACAGGCTATCCAGAGTAATGATAGATTTTCTAACATTCATTGTGAATTTATTTTAGGATTATTACAACTCATCCTCTACTGCAATTTTTTCCTTTTTCAGGATCAATTTTACCTACAATGTCAAGGTACTGCGATGGGGTCAAATGTCGCCCCCACATATGCCAACATCTTTATGAATGTATATGAGGAGAGATTTGTATACTCTAACCAGTTATTTCAACAATATGGACTGTGTTGGTTCAGATATATCGATGATGTGTTTGGCATATGGGGGGGCGACATTGACTCCTTGCAGAAATTTGTGGCTGATTTAAATGTATCCACTAGACACATTAAGTTTAAGTTGACCTTCAGTGAGGAGTCAGTGGCTTTCCTAGACACTAAGGTAATCAAAGATGGGAGGACATTAAAAATTGACCTATATAGGAAAGAGAGTGACAGAAATAGTCTCCTAAGGTATGAAAGTGCCCATCCCCCCCATTTGATCAATAGCCTTCCTAGGAGCCAACTCCTGAGGGTCAAGAAAATAGTCTCAGATGACAACACAGCCCATACCAGATTACTAGAAATGGGTAAACTGTTTATTGAGAGAGGTTTTCCCAAACAACTCGTCCAGAAACAGATAGAAGAAGTCAGTGAAATTCCTAGACATTCTATCCTGAGAGGCAATGTAAAGCAGAAAAAAGACAATAAGCGTATGGTTTTTGTCTCACAATTCAACCCCCTTAGTAAGAATATTAACAATATTATCAGGAAACACTGGTCTGTCATTAAAGACCTTAACCCTCAAATTAAAGATTTTGAATTACCACCTATGCCAGCCTATAGAAGGGGTAAAAACCTAAGGGACAAATTAGTAAGAGCAGATTTAGGCCCAGGTAAGAAACAGACACAAACATATATATCTACACCAAAATTAGGCTGCTTCCCATGCTTAGGGTGTTGTAATTGCAATAATGTAATTAGAGGTAACTGTTTCTTGCATCCCCTGACCGGCAAGAAATTTAAAATCCCTGGTTACTTTACATGTAACTCAGAGTATGTGATTTATTTAATTAAGTGTCCATGCTCAAAGATTTATATAGGTGAGTCTACACGTAGGGTAAGGGACAGAATTGTAGAACACAAATCCAATATAAGATGTGGGAATAGGGACGCTCCAGTCTCTAACCATTTCTTGCAGGCAGGTCATACCATCTCTCAACTAAGGTTCCAGGTCATAGAACAGATCAAGAGGCCTAGGAGAGGTGGTGATAGACAATCCATACTCAAAAGCAGAGAGACATTCTGGATTTATACATTACAAGCTCTTGCCCCTCTAGGAATGAATAAGGAAATAGACTGGCAAGTAACATTGTGAATATACTGTATTGATATGCTATCTGGATATATTGGTATAAATGTGGTAATTATGTACATTTATTGGTGCTGTAATATTTTCTTTTTGCAATGTTTAATTATTGTAAATTGATGTTTTTATAATATATACATATTTATGTTTTGTCTTATAGGTCACTATAGAAGTTTAGAATGAAGTATCTCTATCCACTAGAGGGAGTTTGAGAACAATACTATGTTTGATATATGAAAGTGTTAACTATATGGGTGTACACCCACACAGGTATCTGTGACCCCTCCCCATATAGCTATTTAAGCAGTGTGTTTAGCTACTTCTGTATACAACATGATTAAGGTCAGTTGATGACCGAAACGTCGTTGCTTTCCTGTATGTTTCATCATTAAAAGCAGTTAAAAGTTCATAAAGTGTGGTGCTGCTGCTCTTTTCTACATACTGAAGCAGAGCATGATCCCCTCCCTTCGGAGACTGGGCGGCAGGGCAGTATTCCAACATAATAATGAACCCAAACACACCTCCAAGATGACCACTGCTTTGCTAAAGAAGCTGAGGGTAAAGGTGATGGACTGGCCAAGCATGTCTTCAGACCTAAACCCTATTGAGCATCTGTGGGGCATCCTCAAACGGAAGGTGGGGGAGCGCAAGGTTTCTAACATCCATCAGCTCCGTGATGGACTCCAGTGTCAACCTGTGAAGCTCTGGTGAACTCCATGCCCAAGAGGGTTAAGGCAGTGCTGGAAAATAATGGTGGCCACACAAAATATTGACACTTTGGGCCCAATTTGGACATTTCCACTTAGGGGTGTACTCACTTTTGTTGCCAACAGTTTAGATATTAAATGCTGTGTGTTGAGTTATTTTGAAGGGACAGCAAATTTACACTGTTATACAGGCTGTACACTCACTACTTTACATTGTAGCAAAGTCTCATTTCTTCAGTGTTGTCACATGAAAAATTATAATAAAATATTTACAAAAATGTGAGGGGTGTACTCACTTCTGTGAGATACTGTATATATGCTTACCTGATAAATTCTTTTCTTTTGGAATGATGATTGTAAAAAGTCCTCAATAACATATGGGATATATTTCCCACCACTAGGAGGAGGTCAATAACCCACACAAGAGCTTTAAAAGCCTTCCACCTCACATCTCTCTTTTTTTATTTTTACCTATAGCTGAGAAGAGAATAAAAAAGAAAGGTAGGCCATTCAAAGCAGGGTCTATAGAGGTGTCATTAGAAATGTAGCCCATAAATTGAAACAGGCTTGGCCTGTGGACCATCATCATTCTGAAAGATATAAAATAATTTATCAGGTTTTTTTCTTTTGTAAAATGATGATGGTCACAGTCCTCAGAAACATATGGGATTAATACCCAAGCCAATGGTCTATGTTACCGAAAGGGTGGGACAATTTTTCTGGCAGTTCTTATTTAGCCAAAGGACTTTCCTGCCAAAAGCTGTTTGCAATAAACTCTGAAAAAAAGTATGCAGATCATTTTTAGTAGTAAATAAACAAACTAGAAGTTTGACAGAAATGTTTTAGTTGCTTGAAGATAGAACTTCAAAGCGTTTACTACAATCAGATTATGCAATATCTGCTACCAAGAGTTAGCAGGATTTGAACATGAAGGAAAAACCATCTCTTGATTGGTATTTTCCTTAGGAAGAAAATCATATTTAGTACAAACTATAGCCTTGATCTTGTGAATAGTGAGAAATGTAGAATCACAAGACAACGTTAACAATTTAGAAACTCTTTATGCTAAAGGTTGCTAATAGAAAGAGTAATGTCCCATATAATAGTTGATATCAATGGAATGCAATGGATCAAGAGAAGAACCTTTTAATATAGAGAAAAGTAAGTTTAGATTCCAGGGTGGAGAAATAGGTTCCATCAGTGGCCTAATTCTAACTAACTACTGAACAAAAGTCTGAACCTCAGGAAGTTTAGCCAACTTCCTAAGAAAAAAAGATATAAGGCAGAAAATAGTGGACAAAACCTTGTCAAGGACATTCTGGAAAAACTAAAACATTCTAGGAATTTTAAAGGATACCATGAAAATCCTCTGGAAGAACACTTAAAAAATGTCTTCCAATCTTGTGTTAAATCTCTTATATTACAAGCTTTCTGGCCTGCATCAAAGATTCAATGACCGAATCAAATAAATCTCTATGTTCCAAAACTAGGCATTCAAACTGCATACCATTAAAATAGAGATTTGAGATCTTGATAGAAAAGAGAACTTTGATACAACAGATTCTGTCTCAGAGGGAAACAAAGCCTTGAAAGCATAAAGACATCTGCACTATGTCCGCATACCAAGTCCTGCTGCGCCAGGCTGGAGCAACTAATATTACTGACATTGACTCCTGTTTGATCCAAGAAATAAGCCTTAGGATCTCTTGATCTTGCACAATAGCTTGGAAGTGTGAGATTTAGGTGAGAGGCCATTAGATCTATGTCCTGTAAGCCCATTGGATCAATAAGCGATCAAAAAATGTCCTATGGAGAGTCCACTCTCTGAAATAGACCAATCGACTGCTGAAATGATCGACCTCCCGGTTGTTCACACATGGTGTTGTAAATTGCCAATAGGAATCGATTATTCCTCTCTGCCCAAAACACAGTAATAGACACTTCCTGCATGGCAAGTGGACTGCAGTTAACCCCTGTGATACGTTATGTAGTGCACTGCCAAGATGCTGTCTGACTGGAAATGGATACAATTTTCCTCCTTCAATAGAGGCCAGGGTTGAATAGGACAAAGATTGCTTGACGTTCTATAATGTTGATTGGTAACGTTGCCTCAAGGTGATACCAAACTTCTTGTAATCTTCGAGAAACCCAGACCATCCCCCAGCCGTTGAGACTAGAGTTCATCGGTACAATAGACCAAGATTGATGAAGCAAGGATGTCCCAAGGGACAAAGACAGACTTTGTGTCCTTAAGAAAAAGAGGACTAAGAGAGAAATCCAAAGCAATCTGTGCACCAAATGTAGATAATTCATTGACCATTGAGGTAGCATAGCCATTATAGGGGTCTCGAGTGCAGAGGGGGCTAAATAAACTGTGACTGAAGCAGCTACCATAAGACCCACCACCTCCATGCACTGAGCTACTAATGGATGGAGCTCATTGAAGGAAGAGAGACACCCTCTGAATCTTAATGCAAAGTTCCGGCAGGAAAACAGATGCATAAGGATAGAGTCTATTATGTAAATGTCACCCTCATAGCAGGATATAAGGAGCTATAGGTACAATGATACTCCAACTATTGTCTTGAAAGACAGTGAATTGAGAGTAAGAGCAACAGCTGTTGACAGTAAATAAGCTTGGACTAGATATCAGATAGATAAGGAGCAAGTGAAATGTCCTTATTCTGCTCAACAGCAAGTTGTATCCCACCGAGAGTGGCAAACTGGCAAAGAGGTTAACCTCCTGGCTGGCAAAAGCATCCTGTGCGGGGCCGCGTCTTTGCAGTGTCACATCCAGAGAGCGGTCGCATGTATCTCTCTTTCTTGGCGGCCGCTGCTTCAGTGTTGCACCTAATGAAGCCCATATTCAAAGGTTTTTGTTGTCGATACCGGGCTTAGAAAAAGAGATACATGCGACCGCTCTGGATGTGACAGGCACTAAATTGACTTGGATGACCAGTGTCCAGGAATGGAAAGCTGCCTGCCAGGACGAGCGCTGCAGCAGCCATGGCCATCTGTCACTGTCACACAGACAATCCTCCTACTCTACCGGGGATTGAGGTGGAGACGCCAGAAGGGAAGCGGGCTGTCTGCACCTGCGCACCAGCTAGTGGATCTGGGATGACGACAGAGCGAGAGAGTGCTCAGTGTGAGCAGAGCACAGACAGACTCGAGTCATCATCAGCATAGAGTGCGCACTCACAGTGCCAGAGCTCAGTTAGTCAGCACTGCAGATCTGACCACCAGTTATAGCAGATGAGATTACACATAATAAGGCAGCAGACTCAGAGGGGTAAGAATAGACAGAAGTATAATACAGTGAGTTACTAGACGTTGAAACTATCATATGCAGTTGCACATTGCTCTTAGTTAACTTATATTGTTTGTGCGTATTTAATCTCCTGACATTTTAATATTATCCTGATTATATTATCCTAATATGGATATCATCAACCATAAAATAAAAATAATTTTCATTATGATATAAATTAAAAAAAATATATACCAAAGTGGTTTGAATATTATACAAATCATCATGTGTGTGTGGACACTGTGACATGTGTGCTATACCTATACAGCAGTTTTATCATATATCTTCACTATACATGCACACTACACACTATGAAGTTTATAGTGTGCAGCCGGTGTGCATGTATAGTGAAGATATATGATAAACAGCTGTATAGGTATAGCACACACGTCACACTGTCCACACACATATGATGATTTGTATAATATTCAAACCACTTTAGGTATATATTTTTTATAATGAAAATTATTTTTTATATGGCTTTGATATCCATAAGGATAATAATATCAAGATAATGTCATACAATATACTCACTAAATAAAGTTGATTTAAAATTGCACACACATACAACAGTACATTGTATACCACCTGTCTAAAGCAAAAATAACCTTTTTAACATTGTAAGATAAAGCTATGTATTTGCAATATAATAGTTCGATTTGACAGTGACACTGTAGATTTTATACAACAAGAGAAGGTCCCTGACCCCTAAAGAATTTAGCTCTGTAATATAAAAATTACAAATAAATTCTTCTAGGTTTTTTCTAGTTTGTGCATAATAAATATTTATCTAAAACCAATATCATAAGTGGCTTCTGTTTATGTATACAGGTATTTAATTTTTTTTTTATCTCATACATAAGTATTTAATGGTTTTTGAAGGCTTCGTTTTGTAAAAAAAATTATTCATGTAATATGTTGTTTGTTTTAAGAAGTACAATCCATATTTTGGTTGATTCTTATTTCTGTGATCAAAGAGGAAGTGACCTCTCCCATGTGCTTCTTGATTTAGATTCAATGGGCTCATGTTTTAAAGGAAAATAATTTCAAGTGTTGATCGTTGTAGTATAGTGGTGTGCGTGCATATGAGTGTGTGTGTTGGTGTCCGTGCATATGAGTGTGTGTGTGGTGTGCGTGCATATGAATGGTGTGCGTTCATATGAGTGTGTGTGTATGTGTGGTGTGCGTGCATATGAGTGTGAATGTGTGGTGTGTATGCATATGTGTTTATGTGTGGTGTGTGTGTGTGTATATGATTGTGTGTATGTGTGGTGTGCGTGTATATGAGTGTGTGTGTGTGTGTGGTGTGCGTGCATATGAATGGTGTACGTTCATATGAGTGTGTGTGTATGTGTGGTGTGCGTGCATATGAGTGTGAATTTGTGGTGTGCATGCATATGTGTGTGTGTATGTGTGGTGTGTGTGTGTATGTATGGTGTGTGTGTGTATTTGTGTGGTGTGCGTGCATATGAGTGTGTGTGTATATGAGTGTGTGTATGTATGGTGTGTGTGTATGTGTGGTGTGCCGGCATATGAGTGTGTGCATGTGTGGTGTGCCGGCATATGAGTGTGTGCATGTGTGGTGTGCCGGCATATGAGTGTGTGCATGTGTGGTGTGCCAGCATATGAGTGTGTGTATGTAAGGTGTACATGCATATGTCAGTATATAGCAGGGTTACAATATAATTTATTTAATAATTGTTCTTAAAAAAATAACTTCCAATTAAAATGCATATACGAAACAATTAAAAACAATATTTATTCCTAAATTCTTTAAGATTAGTTAAAGTTATAAACACATTGAATTATATTTATAGAAACCAGATTATGAATCAAATGATACACACTTAAACTGTTACAAAGATCCTAAAAAATATACATTTACAAATTACCTTATTCACAATGAATCGCATTAAAATATCATAATAAAATACCAGAATATGGACCTTTAACTTTAACAGTGCCTAGTTAAACAATATAACAAGATACTTTAACAGTCAATTTCTATGCCAATTTATCTGAGCTGAAATAATATTATTTAGCTTCAATAAGGCAAATTCTAAAATATATAGTTGCAAATATAAATTACTTAAACTACACAGGACTATGAACACAAGCTTAAAATACAAAGTATGCTCTTTAAATGTACCAGCTGTAATCTAACTATAGCTTTAGAATGCCTTTGATTTAAATATTATATATATTTAACAGTTTCTTATACTTTACAAGATCGCCAGTTGGAGAATTCAGTTAATATCCAAATATGTCTATCATCATATGTTCTAGAGGAATTATGCAGATTTGTAAGAGAATTAATCTTGATAGTCTCTTATCCACAAAGAGTGTCCCAATGTATTTGTCTTACAGAAAACTGTGTTCGCACACTGGTCTCTCTTATAAGCAAAAGTGGCAACAGCAAGATTGAAAACAGTCAACCACCAAAAATTTCTACCAAGATCCCTTTCTCTGTGTGCAGAATTATTTTTGTCTGAGACAAAACTCCTCCCTATCTCTTAATCATTTGATAGATTTGGCTACGTCCTCTTCTCTGATTGGCTAATGGGAAATGTCATTTTAACAGCCAAATGTCTTTTGGTTGTGATTCTGGATTTAGGTCATCGGGGGCAGCAGACAAGACAAACAGTTTCATTTTCAACACTGCTATACAGTTTATTATAGAGTCATATATATTTTTACAATGTACATTTAGTGTATTCACTATTTCTTGCCTCAGCAAACAATTATGTCCAATTTGTATAGGATCACTTCATATTATTTAATCTGGGCATTTCATCAATATTAAATATGATACATTTCCCACAATACAAAGTAATTCTTATACATTTAAAATATATCGGTATTTAAAAGGATTTTAATACTTTTAGCATGGATCTAATTAATATCTCAGTTATCATCTTAATATCACATACATACCTTGACATCAGCAATCAGATGTCATTTCATCTGTATATCTCTTGCTGAGTGTATAAAAACATTTGATGTTATTTATATTTTTCATTTAGCAGACATTCACATTTAATGTTATACAAACAGACAATTTCATATCCATTTAATTGTACCTATTATTTAAAAATCTGAGGCACATATTTAATGTTCGAAAAAACTATATATATATATATATATATATGATTTGTCCAAACTTTGAATCCTTAAGACTTCTACGTTTTCAAAAATACATAGGTTAAGACATGTTGAAATCTTGATTCTTAGGTTTTCAGCTTCCCATATTACCCTTCTTATAAACATAGATATTGATGGCAGATAAGAGCCATAGGCCCAGCAAGACTGCCCGATATTACCTAATAGTATAAACTTATCTAGTTATCTATCTGTAGTATAGCCTTATGCTTGTCCTGTGCATTTTTAAAGTCCCCCACAGTGTTTGTCACTACTACCTCTTGAGGAAGTTTATTCCATAAATCAATCACTATTTATGTAAAGAAGTGCTTCCTCAAATTACTCCTGAATCTACTACCCTTTAGCTTGAGATCATGACTCCTTGTTCTTGAATTTTCCATTTTATGTAAAATACCCACAGCCTCAGTTTTACTAAGCCCTTTAACGTACTTGAAAGTTGCTATCATATCACCTCTCATAGACAACCATAGACAATCTCCCAGATTCATGTGTTCATATTTAATATGTTGTCTGAATATATATATTCATTTGAGTATCTTAAACTGCATGAAAATTAGGCACAATTCCTTTATCTGAGATCTAGTTTCTCATGTGCTGTTTATCTGACCCAACAGCCTTTTCAACTGAGAATGTGAATTAGGTTTCAACAGGGACAATTTAACACTTGGATGAGAACAGCTGTATCCTCTGAGTATGTTTGTATATTCCCCTATTCTTACAGACGAACCGTCTGTTCCTTACAGGGGTTCCTGTGATCAAAGGCTCTTTAGATGTGACATTATCTCATAACTTGGGACCAATGTTTGTTTTTCTTTAGAAGTCCTATTTCTATTGTTCTACAAGTCTGTAGTTGAGAGCAAAAGGGAGGGGTTGATATTACCCATTCCCGTGTTTGTTCGCAATGCAGCTAAATCAATTCATAGTAGATATTAGCTAAATTAAATATTAGATTCTATGATACATCTGTAGTTTATTTTAGGTTACTTCACAGATTTAAATAGATGTAGGACACATGTATTTGAATTGGCTTGAAGTCAGTGGTACTTGGTGAGTGTTTTGGCAGCATGCATCATAGACAGTCTTCTATGAAGAGAGTCCGTTATTTTTCGATCCTTACATTTATGCTTGTTAGCTAGGCCTTCTATGACTTGTAGTTGGGATCTAGGATGGCATGCTTGCAACTGATTAATATGGACCCATTTATCCATAAAAGTATCATTTTTAGGTATCCTAATTTTATAGGCAACTGGAGATATTTTGTCAGTAATGACAAAAGGACCATTCCATGATGGAAGAAATTTCTGCTCCTTAACCTGATCTCTTCCAAAGTTATAATGATAAACTTTATCATTTATTTCATATTCCTTATTGGACGTTTTGAGATCATAATAGGTTTTAGGTTCCATTGAGCAAATGCAAGGCATATTGCAGGTGCTTCCTTAAGTTCTCCACATATTGATGTGTATTGGCGGCATTTATCAAGTTCTGGTCTGATGTACGGTACAGTAGATTTTGAGGTAGAACCATAATTCTACCAGTCATCAATTCAAAAGGTGACATCTTGGTAGAACTATTTGGAGTTGCTCTTAATGCCATTAGGACTAGAGGTCATTTTACATCCCAGTCTTTACATGTTTCACTCACAAACTTTTTTAGGATTTTCACAATGGACTGGTTGTAACGCTCTACACCACCACTTGAGGCAGCTCTATACGCAATATGGGGCTTTCTTTTTACCCCTAGTATTTTCCACATTTTGGTCATCACTTCGCTAGTGAAGTGGGTTCCCCGATCAGATTCAATTTGCTGGGGTAAACCAAATCTTGAAAACACGTGGTTGATGAGAAATGCTGTGAATGTTTCAGCACTATTGTTAGGTGCACTGATGCACTCTACCCATTTAGTGAACAGGCATGTTACTGTCAACATATATTTGTTACCTCTTGATGACCTAGTCACTGGACCAATAAAATCAATTTGTATATCTGACCATGGCATTACCATCCCCCTTTTCTGCAATGGCACTCTATGCGTTGGCACAGTGGGTTGGGATTGTGGACAGATTAAACAACCTTGACAGTAGGTTTGAACATCCTTCAACATATGCTGCCAGAAGGCGTAGTCATGAAATATTTCATACATTAATTTGGCACCATGATGACCAGATGTGGGAGCATCATGGGCATGTTGAAGCATGAGACCTATGAACTTGGTGGGTACCACCCATTGCTGGATGCCAGTTTTGGAGGTTCTAATTAACAAACCATCCTGTAACTTGAATTGTGATTTGGATTTCATTAAGATTCTAAGATCTTCCTTGCCAATACCATCCTCTTTTGAGATGGGGTTGCTCTCAGGATCTTCTATGTATTTATAGAAGATGCCTACAATGGGGTCTTCCTTTTGACTAGTGATCAGGTCCTCACTAGGAGAATCCTGACTCCATTGTACCAGGTTAGGTTCACTTTGTTGTTTAGTCTGGTTTCTGGTAATGGTTTCTACCTGAATTGCACCCATTAGTGGTCGATATTAAGGAGTTTACCAGTTATAGCTCCTTGTTTGGCCAATGAATCCGCAAGATCATTGCCTTCCTTATCAGGACCTAGAACCCTGGAATGACCCTTGGTCTTTTTCCAGTGTATGGTTAACCCATTGGAAACCACTAGATTATCAATCTTGCAGAACAACTTGCCATGTTTGACTAGTTTGTTGTTAATATTCTGCATGCCATTTCTTTTCCAAGCTGGCAGGTATTCAACAAATCTGTCACGCACATAATTTGAGTCAGTAATAATCACAAATTCATGAATATCATGTTCAATAGCCATCTCAATGGTTTTTAGAACAGCAGTTAGTTCTGCAACTTGACTGGATCTTGGTCCAATGTTGAAACCTACAGAAATGTTTGGGAATCCATTTGCTCAAGTTATACCGATGCCGGTGACTAATCTGCGCTCATTATCAATAGTGGCATGGTAAGAACAACCATAAACATATACCCAAGGTAATGTTTGACACTGGTCCTCGTATATTTTATATGGGGAAGCAATTGTTCAGAAAAAACAAAAAAGCGGGCACAGGGATGAACGGAGTTCCATTTATTCAAAGCATCAAATCATCAGAATAAAAGCAACAGCAGGTAAGAGCAGCTAGTCTTACGCGTTTTGGCTGTCAGATAGCCTTACTCATAGATGAATGCTGTAACAAGTACCTGCCTGGAAATATATACCCACATGTGTAGCCTAATAGTATAATTGACAAACACTAGTTGACAAAATTTAAAGAGACAGGTGTATAACAACATGTATAGGCTCTATAACAAGAGAATTTTTTTTATACATAACAAGGTATAGTATACTCTATTGAATATGTAATATAACAGAAATTTTAGATCATCAGTGGCATAATGTACATTTTTATATGTAGTAGATATACTTTTAAGAAAAAAGTAAAAGGAATAAGAGAACATTAAATCAATATTGTTAACAATAAACAGTTACTTCAAATGTAAAGTTAGGGTCATAAAAAGACAATTAGATTAATGAAAAGCCTGTAGTCAAAATATCTATGATGGCTCATATAAAAGATATCAACACCAAAAGTTTATAATATCTGTCTCAATATTGAAACCATATGGGACACGAGTTTGGAGGATAAATATCCAAAAATCTTCTCTTTTGGCAAGTATGTGATGAATGTCACCACCCCTTGGGGGTCTCTGAATGGTTTCAATAATACACCACCTAAAATGATTAGTTCGACTAAGATGTTCATTTATAAAATGTGATGCCAAAGCTGAACAGTGTCTAGATTTATCTATGTCATTCAAGTGTTTACATATGCGTTTGCGGTTCTCTCTATTGGTACGTCCCACGTATTGTATATTACACATGTTACACCAAGCTAAATAGATAGTAAATTTACTGCGACAATTAGTACAATTTTCCAGGGTATAAACTTTTTGAGTTACATGTGATTGGAAGAATTTAGATATAGAGGTATGGTTACACGCTTTACAGGTTCTGCCACCACATCTGTAATGGCCTTTTAAAGTTAACCAAGAACTGGGTTTACTAGTTCTACGCCAAGTCATAGAGGGAGCTAAAATATTGCCCAACATTCTATTTCTACGGCTCACAAATCTATAACCTTTACTTATAAAAGGGGCAAGACCCTCATCTCCTAACAGTATAGGCAGATGTTTTTTTTTAATAATTATTTTGGGGGACAATCTTGGTTTAGTATAATGCAAGAGACTTTGTCTATCCATATCCTTAACTTCAGCATAAGCCATAAGAATGGTATTGATGGGATACCCTCGTTGGGATAGAAAAGTTTTAAGTCTTCACTTTCCTTGATAAATTTAGTCATATCAGAAGCTACGTTTTATGCAAATAAATTTTCCTTTCGCAATACCATATCTACAATGTTTAGGATGTAAACTTCTGGCATGGAGTAAAGTATTTGAACTTATCGGTTTTCTATATAAACTAGTAGTAACCTTACATTAATCAGAGTCACCTGTAAGTTGTAGGTCAAGATATGGAATGGTATTAGGTTCCCAGGAGTAAGTAAATTTAAGATTACAATCATTAAAATTTAAGTACTCTACGAAAGCTTTGGCCTGTTCTGCAGGTCCAGACCACACAACAATCAAATCATCAATGTATCTTTTATACATAGAAATATAAGGCTTATACTGATTCCTATATCCAAAGACATGGTACAGCTCCCACCACCCCATAAAGAGGTTGGCGTAAGAGGGGGCAAATTTTGGCCTCCATAGCCGTCCCCTGTCTCTGGAGATAGAAATCTCCATTGAACTCAAAATAATTGTTGTAAAGAAGAAATTCCAGGAGCTGCAGAACAAAGCGCTTAAGATCAGGGGAATAGGAAGTTAAAGTGTCCATAAAATGTTTAACAGCAATGATGCCCAAAGTGTGAGGAATAGTGGTATATAAATCTACTACATCAACAGTTAGCCAAGATTCACCTGATGACCAAGTAATATCATCTACTAAAGAGAGAAGATGTTTAGTATCAACTAAAAGAGATGGCAGTAAATCCACCATTGGTTTCAAAAGGGTGTCCACCCAATTAGAGAGGTTCTCAAACAGAGACCCTATTCCAGCTACAATAGGTCTCTCTTTAACCATATCTAGGCTCTTATGGACTTTGGGAAATAAATGAAAAATAGATATCACTGGAGATAAAGGACATAAGTAATCAAAAGTTTTCTCATCTAAGATGTTGAATTCAAGGCCATCATCTAGGACATCCTTCAACCGGTGTTTAAATATATCTGTGGGGTCAGATGTAAGTTTGACATAAGCAATTTCATCACTCAACTGGCGGTAAGCTTCTGTGTAATAATCAGATTTATTCATGATCACCACACTGCCACCTTTGTCCGCCTGACGTATGACTAAATGATCTCTAGATTTTTAATTGCATTTCTTTCATCTGCAGTACGTACGGTAAGAAGATGTGCCTTTTAACTGTTGGTTTTCAGATAGGGCAATCAAATCTTGTTCAACTTTTCTATGAAACTGTTCCAAAAATACACCTCTCGAGTGAGTGGGATAAAAATTAGATTTGGGGGAAAACCCTGTATGTCTGTCTTTAGATACATTTTGTACAACAGATTCAAATTCAAGTTGAAACAAGGATAAGGTATCAAGTGTAGTTTTGAAATCTGTGCCATACCATCAAGAGGTAAACCTGCATTCATCCGACTCTGAGCAGCATTAACATCCCATATAGGTACTTGGGTGTCTTCAAACAAAAAGTGCTTTTTCAGAGTGAGGTTACGGATAAAACGATTGACATCAAATATGGTATCAAATAAATTAAAAGAAACAGATGGGACAAAACCCAAACCATATCTAAGTACCTTCAGTTCAGAATCGGTTAGTTTGTCACTAGATAGATTTATAACAACTAAATATTGTATTTGTTTCTGTTGTGTGTCTGTCTAAATGAATATCCATTCCCTCTTCCCCCTCCTCTTGTTCCGTCTCCAACGCATTTCCCTATGGCTCCCCTGTGAAAATCCTTCTGTGAGTCTATATTAGGTGTACTGGAATCTAGTCCAGTTGATACCGTCAGTAGGGGAGGTTGATATGTAGATGGTACAGTGACAACTGGGGGTACATTAGAGGAGGGTCCGGCTAACTGATAAGTATGTGCCGATGCATTAGTATAACTCTGAGTATGGTTTTTAGCTTTTTTGAGAATTGGTTTGTGTTTAGGTATTACAGATGTAATATTAGACATGTCGGGTTTGGGGATAGAAGAAGCACCCATGGTAATTGAACAATTGTAATCATCAGTTGAGTCATGTTCAGTGATTGAAAAAAAAAGTTGTCTTTTGTTATGCATATTGGGTGACCTTGATCTATTTCTACGTCTATTATGTCCGTAAGAATTATATTATCTTTTTTTCTCAAATGTAGGCCATGTGTATACATTATTGCTAGTATAGACTTGGGTATCCCTGTCAAACTTGTTTCATTTGTGTTGATTTCAAGTTTTATCTTAGATATAGTTGTTTTCAATAACCCATCAAATTTTAAATATTCAGAATGATCCACAAATTTATTAATGTCTTTCTGTAACTCTGCAATTTTCTGTCTCTGTATATCCAATACTTGTGTCTTATGTTCAATTAAAAGTTGGATAAGTCTTATGAAGCAGTCGGTTAAGATGGCTTCCCATCTCTGTTTAAAGGTGGTATAATTTACTAAGAAAATAGGAAACTTCTTAATGCGCAACCATGTAGGTATCATATTGACAGATATGTAGCAAACAAAAAGCAAACAAAAAGCCCCACACTAAGATAGAGCTTTGTGTATGGTCGACTTACCGCGTCCGGTCCTAGGGAGGGGTTTTCTCCTATGGTTGGTCTGCGGGCTGTATCTTGATTAGCGGTCGTCCGCAATCTGTGTCCGTGTGCCGGTTTCCTTCACCTTAGCCCAAGATTGAGCTCCTTGATTCCGCCGATGACAACCAACTTGAACCTCCGCCCTCCTCAGACGCGTGCGGCTCCTCCTATTGGTCAGCGACCTGCGACATCATCACCCGGTGAGTATGCCATCCAATCCACGGGAGGGGGAGGGGAGGAGGCTCAATACCTCAACTGTGCTCTCCGTAGGGATCCAATAGTTCAAAATAAACAAAGAAAGACAGGAGCACCAGTGGATGTGTGGATCAGCGTTTTATTCGCCATTAACGCTGTAGTAAAAGCACTCGAAAAACAGCAACATATGACAAATGAAATGTACTTTGAAAAATGAAATGTGCTCCGAAAATGCTGACAGCAGCTGATTGTTCAATGGGATGCGAAAGTGAATGAACAGCTGACGCGTTTCGGCAGTGTTGCCGTAGTCTTAGCTTTCTTTGTTTATTTTTATCATATTGACAGAAACATATTTTTCTAATAAATGTTTATCCCACCAAGTTTTATATTCAGAGATAAGAACATTCTCCATTTTAAGGAAAATATCACTGATAGTATATGACCTGAGATTAATGTCAAATAAATCCTCCAAAGAGGGACGTGAAATGTCAAAATTTTCAATAGGCTCTAGTGAGAAAGGAACATGTGTATCTAATGATTGCAATTGTTCCTTCAGAAAATCATCTTCTAATAACTCTTCCCCATGATCCTTAGCAGTACAGTCCTGGAGCTCAGCATGCCCCTGTGCAACTGGATAATTTTTGTTTTGCTTATAGTGAATTTCTAAAGGCCAGCCTTGTAAGGAAAGAGTCCAAGCTGTTATGCGGCTATTAGACAAATTCCCATCTCTTATTCTCTCACTTTGCAGATATAGCAAAGGCTGGTGGGCCGTTTCTACAATAATTTTCTCGCCCTGTATATAGCTGTGGAAATTTTGTAGAGCCCATACAGTAGATAAGAGGGCTTTTCGCAATCGCTAAATTTTATTTCTACTGGGGATAAAGTTTTGCTTGCATAAGCAATGACTTTGTTTAAATTATCATGCTTTTGGTATAAAACAGCACTCATGCGTATATCTGTGTAACCTGTTTCTAAGTAGAAAGGTTTACCACCTTCAGGGTACGCTAAGCAAGGTGCTTGAGTGAGTTTTCTCTTCAGCCCCTTGATGGCTGTCTCTTGAGCCTCACTCCAGTGCCATTTCACATCCTTCTTTAGAAGAAGTAGCAGTGGTTTAGCTAATTCTGCATAATTATCAATAAATTTGCAAAAATAATTCGTCATACCCAGGAATGATCTCAATTCCTTTAAGTTAGTTGGGTTTTTAGAATTTATTAGTTTCTACTTTTTTCTTCTGAAGATTTAACCCTTCAGAAGTAACCTTATGTCCCAAGAAGTTTACACGAGTGCAGCACCATTGAGCTTTTGTAGGGATAATTTGACACCTGCCCTTTTAAGTTGGCTGAGGACGTGTTTAAGTTCAGTGATGTGTTTTTCAAAGTCTGTGCTTTTGATTAAAACATCATCAACAAAAGATAAGGTCCCCCTTTTCAGTGGATCAGGCATAGCCTTATCCATGAATACAGCAAATTCATGTCCTGAATTTATGTATCCAAACAGGAGTCTTTGGAATGCATACTGGACCTTTTGGAACGAGAATGCAAGCATATACTGGTCCTCTTCAAGTACCTTTATGTTCCAATATCCCTGTGCACAATCAATGGCACTGAATATTTTAGATCCCAGCATCTGCGCTAGGCACTGGTCAATGTATGGCACAGGCCAGCCAGATTGCACATCTGGCACATGTGCCAGACGCTTGTGTAGCAAAATAGACAATGCAGAAATCTGACCCTTTCAGGGTACTTACTGACAAACCCTTCTCCAGACCTTCCTGGAGAAAAGACAAAATCCTAGGAATCCTGACCCTACTCCAAGAGTAGCCTTTGGATTCACACCAGTAAAGATATTTACGTCATATTTTATGATAAATCTTTCTAGTAGGCTTGCAAGCTTGAATCAAGGTTTTAATGACTGACTCAGAAAAACCATGCTTAGACAGAACTAAGCGTTCAATCTCCAAGCAGTCAGCTTCAGAGAAACAAGATTTGGGTGAAGGAAGGGACCCTGGATTAGAAGATCCTTCTTTAGAGGTAATCTCCAAGGCGGGAGAGCCGACATCTCCACTAGGTCTGCATACCAGACCCTGCAAGGCCACGCAGGGGCTATTAGAATCACTGATGCTCTCTCCTGTTTGATACGAGCAATGACTCGTGGAAGAAGTGCAAACAAAGGAAATAGGTAAGCGAGACTGAAAACCCAAGAAATTGCCAGAGCATCTATCAGAGCGGCCTGCGGATCTCTTGATGTTGAACCGTACCTTGGAAGCTTGGCGTTCTGCTGAGACGCCATGAGATCTAGCTCCGACACTCCCCATTTAAGGGTTAAGCTGGAGAACTGCTGGGGAATCTGCTTCCAAGTTGTCCGCTCCTGGGATGTGGATGGCAGATAGACAGCAATTGTGAGCTTCCGCCCAGTGAATAATCTGAACCACCTCCCTGGTGGTTGATATAAGCCACTGAAGTTATGTTGTCTCACTGGAACCTGATAAACCGGGCTAAGGACAACTGAGGCCAAGCCATCAGAGCATGGAAAATTGCTCTCAACTCCAAGATGTTTATGGGGAGAGCAGACTCCTCCCGAGTCCATAGTCTCTGCACCTTTAACGAGTCCCAAACTGCTCCCCAGCCCTGTAGGCTGGCGTCCGTGGTCACAATCACCCAGGAAGGTCTCCGAAAGCATGTGCCCTGAGACAGATGTTCCTGAGAAAACCACCACTGGAGAGAGTCTCTGGTCAACTGATCCAGATTTATCCGCTGATACAGATCTGGATGGTCCCCGTTCCATTGTCCGAGCATGCATAACTGCATAGCTCTCAAATGGAATGGAAGTGAATGATGTCCATGAAAGCTACCATCAGACGATTACCTCCATACATTGAACCACTGATGGCCGAACAGTAGACAGTAGAGAGAGGCAAGAGGAAAGAATTTTGGCTCTTCTGACCGCTGTCAGAAAAATTTTCATTGATAGAGAATCTATTATAGTCCCTAAGAAATCTACTCTTGTAGCTGGAACAAGGGAACTCTTTTTCCAGATTAACCTTCCATCCGTGGAATGCAGAAAAGACAAAAATATCTCTGTGTGAGATTTTGCTTGTTGGAAAGATGGTGCCTGAACCAATATGTCATCCAGGTAGGGTGCCACAGCAATACCCTAGACCGGATCACAGCCAAAAGAGCCCCCAGAACCTTTGAGAAAATTCTGGGAGCTGTGGCAAGGCCAAACGGAGGAGCCACAAACTGAAAATGTTTGTCCAGAAAGGCAAATCTCAGAAATTTGTTATGATCCCTGTGAATGGGAACATGAAGGAATGCATCCTTTAGGTCGATGGTCATCATGAACTGACTCCCTTGCACCAAAGGAACAATGGAACTGATAGTTTCCATATTGAAGGACAGTACTCTGAGAAACTTGTTTAGACACTTCAGGTCTAGAATAGGATGGAAAGTTCCCTCTTTTTTAGGAACCACGAACAGATTGGAATATAAACCTATACCCTGTTCCTGTACTTGGACTGGAACTATCACTGCCAGGGATAAAAGATCCTGAACACATTTCAAGAACACCTCTTTTTTTTATCTGGTTTGCAGATAATCTTGAGAGGTGGAACTTGCCCCTGGGAGGAATAGTCTTGAATTCCAATTTGTAACCCTGAGATACTATGTCCACCACCCAGGGATCTGGGACATCTCAAATTCATGCTTGAGAAAACTGAGAAAGTCTGCCCCCCACTTGATCCGATCCTGGATCGGGGGCAAACCTTTCATGCTTATTTAGATCCAGCTGCGGGCTTCTTTCCTTGTTTCCCTTTGTGCCAAGATTGACTGGGTTTCCAGGAGGACTTGGACTGTTCCTGCTTGGAAGATGAAGGGGAAGACTTTCCTCTGAAGTTATGAAAGGATTGCAAATTACTCTGGTGTCCTTTTGGTCTATTTTTCTTGTCTTGTGGTAGAAAAGAACCTTTACCACCCGTAATATCAGAAATAATTTCTGTCAGACCGGGTCCAAACAAGGCCTTATCCTTGTAAGTAATCACCAGAAGTTTGGATTTAGATGAAACATTGGCTGACCAAGACTTCAGCCACAATGTTCTGCATGCCAGTACAGCAAAGCCAGCAATTTTGGCTCCCAATTTGATGACCTGCAAGGAAGCGTCAGTAATAAAGGAATTGGCTAGTTTAAGAGCCTTAATCCTGTCTTGGATCTCCTCTAAGGTAGTCTCTACCTGAAGAGATTCAGACAAGGCATCGAACCAATAGGCTGCCGCACTTGTCATGGTGGCAATGCACACTGCAGGTTGCCATAGGAGACCTTGATGAACATATAATTTTCTTCAAATAAGCCTCCAGCTTTTTGTCCATCGGATCCTTAAAGGAGCAGCTATCTTTAATAGGAATAGTAGTTCTCTAGCCAGACTAGAAATTGCCCCTTCAACTTTAGGAACCATTTGCCATGACTCCTTAATGGAGTCAGCAACAGGAAACATCTAAAGACAGGAGACAGGGAGAAAGGTGTCCATGGCCTCTCCTATTCCTGTGCTATAATCTCCTTGGCACGGTCTGGCACAGGAAAAACCTCCACAGAGGAAGGAACATCAAAGTATTTATATATATATACACATACTATATCTATATCTATATATATATATATATATATATATATATATATATATATATATATATATATAAGTTTACTAAACTTCTTAGGGTTGACAATGACAGAGTTATTGGAGTCGTCCAAGGTAGCTAAAACCTCCTTTAAATGTACACTGAGGTGTTCAAGCTTAAATCAGAAGGATACCACTTCAGCATCAGATAAAGAAATTTAACCCACAGAGGCTACCGATGTATCTTCCTCATCAGACTTATGAGAAAGGGCAACTTGGGTAGCAGAAGTCAGAGCAGAAAACTTACTATCTAAATCTCTAAACTTTCTCTTGTGTTTACCCTGTAGCATGGGAATGGCAGTTAATGCCGCAGATACAGCAGATGATACCTGGGCAGCAATTTCTGCTTGCAAATAAACTCCACCAGGAGATTGTGAGGAGCCGCAGGGCACTGCATGTGACACTATTAAGGCTTGGGACGATTGAGGAGAAAACTATGGCAAAGCTGAACAGCACTGGTGGCTCAGAAACAAAAAATCTATCTTTATGCATTATAGTCCGCTCAATACATAAGGAACAAAATGGGAAGGGTGGTTCAGTTTGGCTATTTAAACAAAGTCTGCTCCTAACCATAGGAGCAGAGTCCAAATCCATAACTGCAATAAAATAATTAATTTTGTACTGTCCCTTCAAGAAAAAATGATCGGCTTCCAAAGGACAATCTGCGTCCTCATAATCTATGCTTGATATATACTGACAATTTAAATGGCTAACACAATTTAAAACCGATAACTCAACACTTAGGGAGAAGGGATTTATACAGAAAATGTTACAAAAGCACTTCTACATCTCAACGATATAGCTGAGGTGCCTACCTGCCCGTCTAGCACAACGGAACCCAACTTGTGATCCGACAGAAGTATTTTATTGTCCACAACAGCTCCGGTCTTCAATGCAAAGGAACAAACAGGTCACGTGATCGGCTGAGACGCTGCGTCTCAATATAGAATTTGCGCGCTTCTAGCCCGGAAAAAAAAACCTCAAAGAAAGAGATCCGCCTCCCAATATGTTACAGGAGCGGATCAAGGCCACCATAATTGAATGAATTTCATCATGTTACTGCAATAAATTAACCCCTGGCCACCAATGGATATTAACTCCTAACAAGGAATTAACCTCCAGTCTCCATAGTCACAGCCCAAAGTGCCTGCTCACTGCCCTTGGAAATCCTGAACCCAGGTTTGTAGCCCCAACATATGTGCAGTCTTCAACATCATGGGCAGCAAATTTAACCCTTCAGTGCCAGTGTCTTCCCAGAAGATAAAAAATGGCACTTACCTGCACCTCTAGCTGTCCAGCAGGAGAACAGCTCTCACCCTGCATGAAAGGAAGACACTCCTTACAGAGACCTGTGGAGAAAAGAAATAACAGAGTAAACCTACTCTGGCTTTCTATACAAGGTAGCAACCTGTTAGGAAAACACAGTGAGGCCCACCTCACAAGTTCCTAACTGCTTTAAAAACCACCACTGCCCTCCTGAAGAGACTAACGTGGAGTACAGCTAGACCCAGACTTGAAAAGGAAAGATCAGAGTAAACCTACTTTGGCTTTCTAAATTAGCTAAACTCTTGCTTGAAGTAAAAGAAATCCAATTTTCTTCAGACACTAAAACTTCACCTCCTCCATGCACAAAGGCAAAGAGAATGACTGGGGATTGTGGGAAGGGGACTGGTGCTTAACAGCTTGGTGGTGCTCTTTGCCTCCTCCTGTTGGCCAGGAGTGATAGTCCCCAACAGTAAATGATGACGTTGTGGACTCACCATATTTTAGGAAAGAAAAACTTTTTGGGCTGTTTGTGAATAAAATATACACCTGACATGTTTATGCCTGTGCGAAACATGTTAGGTGTTCCAGTCTGTGATGACCCCATGTCTGTGGTAAAATAAACTTTTACCTGAACTTTAAGGCACCTTCGTTGTCTGGCAGCAGTTTTTCTCTTCTTGTCTTTGATTATATTTGCAGCTTGAGAGTGCCGCTTTTACTGCTTCCATCAACAGCCTTGTAACAGCGTTTGGCTACTTTGTAGCCATTTTTCATCTCCCAACTCATCCACCTACTGCATCACTGTGTGACCACACACAACGATACCCACAGTCGTTCTTGGATCTAATCCTGGTCTGTCTTGGAGAACACACCCCCACGATGCAGGCTCTTTGGCGTTTCCGTTGATATTTGGCGGCTGGTGCAGAGGACGGCGGGCTTTCACCTAGTAACTTCAGCACCAGCTGGGACTGTACTTATGGTGATATTGTGGTGAGTGGTCGCATGCGATTTAATAGCAACCGGGGAGGTGATACAGGCACACATTTAACTTTGGCTGCTCTGGGACTTTGGTATTGAGTCATGATTTACTCATATGAATTGCACCTAAGAGCGTTATACTTCTACAAGCTGTTACAATAATATTGGTACATATTGAGCGGAGTGCTATTGTCCTTTTTTGCTTGTCTTGAATCTCTAATAAGCATGTAAACACTGTCAAAATGTGATCCCCAGCCAAACCGGAGCCTGCACTACTGAACCGCATCATGCACTAAGCTATTGCCGGTTCTCTTAAAGGGCCATACACAATTTTTTAAAGTGCTCAAATAATAATTCCAATACCTGAGGTATATTATTATAGAGGGTTAAAAAGTGCCAGAGGCTTCCCTAATAATGTTCCCAATGTTAGTAGAACTGTTAGGGACATGATATGGAGAAAAAGAAAATTCTTGAGGGAAGCCGGTTAAGTCCCCTGGCTGTGCTGTACATGTATCAGAGTACCTACAAATAGCCTTTGTGCTGTGCAAAGGCACATAACTTACCCATCACCCCTCCACTGGCTTCCCAGGCATGTCAATGCAGCAAGAGCAGTATCCAGTAGAGAGACCATCCAGTGCAGGTATCGAGTACCACAGAAGATTGCAATAGGAAATACCGGAGTCCCTCAGGGGAGGCCAGGGATGAGTCCCCGCAATGCCTGAGGGTAATTATGGCTGATGTCCCGTTAGGGAAATGCTGTGCACATACCAGGATATTCCTATGTCCCTGTGTCATTCAGCTGCTGTGAAGAGTCTTTTCTTTCCTCTTTGTAAATGACTCTAGGTCTCACATAGGTCTGAGCTCCCAATTTGTAATCCATAAGCAAGTAGCTGGAACAACCTCTTTTCTCAACCATCTCCTATGAACAAAACTATGAGAGAGGTGGGAGGCTTTTAAAACTCTTGTATGGGTTCTTGACCTCCTTCTAGTGGCAGGAAATATATCCCATATGTTATGGAGGACTGTGGACCATCATCATGATATGAAAGAAAAAGATTTTACAATTCTTTTAAAATGATGACATGGTTTATATTACAGGGACATAATACCCATATGCTAAATCAGCTGAAAGTGATGCAGCATAGCTGAAAAAAACTGACAAGAAAATAGTCACTTTAACATCTCTATTTAAAAAAAGGAAGATATTTAACCTCAACATTTCTTAATCTCACAACAGTAAGTGCTCTGTGAACAGTTATCCATCACCTACTGTCAGCTGCAGGTTGAAAAAAACATAGGCAATCAGCTTCATTAATGTTGATGTCACACTTTGCTTTATTGTGATCTCATGAGATTTCCATTAAAGGGACATTAAACCCAAAAAATTTCTTTCATTATTCAGACAGAGAATACCATTTTAAACAACATTGCAATTTACTTCTATTATCTAATTTGCTTCACTCTTTAGATATCCTTTGTTAAATAAATAGCAATGCACATAGGTGAGCCAATCACATGAGGCAAATTTATGCAACCACCAATCAGAAGATACTGAGCCTATCTAGATATGCTTTTCAGGAAGGAATATCAAGAGAATGAAGCAAATTAGATAACAGAAGTAAATTAGAAAGTTGTTTGAAATGGTATTCTCTATCTGAATCATGAAATAAAAAAAATGGGTTTAATTTCCCTTTAAATCTTGTAAGATTTGATTGTGAACTTCATTAAACTAACTAGGGAAATAACATGACTGTGTCTGCACATACCAGGTGCACTCCCTTGCAAATCCTGGAACAAGCATCCTGATTGGCTGCTTAAAGCCCTTTACAATGGGATGTGGCTACTGAGAAAATTGTGAGGTAAAATATCTTCCCTTTTTTACATAGATATGTTCAGGTGAGATTTTCTAGTTAACATTTTACAGCTATGCTGCATCACTTTCAAGTGCTACAACATTTTTATATAATTGCCCTTTGAGTATAACCCACTGCACAGTGCTTCTTATTACAACAATGGAACAGACTGTTTTACATCTCTTTAAAGGGTAGAACACTTTTCAGTACAATGTCCCTCATACACTTTGCATGCTCCATGTTGTTTAATAAGGTTAACCAAAAGGAGACTCCATAAGTGTGTAGTCACAACCCACAGACATTGTGAAAATTCATGCTTGGGGCTTACATAATAGGTAGGGCCAAAATGGCTACAGGCAGCCCTAAAATAGGTCAGAATTTAGGTTAAGCCCTTGTAGCAGGAATAATCTGTACTAAGAGGGGTCACAATATTATACCTGTACACAAAACTAACTAGAGCAGAACCCAAGGTGCACAATTTTGTAAAAAAAATATGGCAGATAGATAGGAGAGATTTCACTCCACTGATGGCAAAAAAATTTTGAAGCACATATACATGAAAATGTTCTGTATTCAGCTTACATTACCTTGTATTGGTTTATAGTTTTGCTAGTTTTACATTTTGCAAGAATGACCTGCTTCTAGAATATAAGACTTGTGAGAAAACCTCATAAATACCCAAGGAACAACCATGTTTCTCCCACTCACCAACACTTTGATCATTATGCATTAAAAAAAGTATGTTTTGCATTTTTTTTTTTTGGGGGGGGGGGGGGTTTATACCATAATGTTAATTTATTATACATCATACATACACAATATATCACATAACTGAGTTTGAGTCTTTAATTACATTTCCTTACAGATTTACACACCCATATTCATTCTAACCCTTAATTCTAACTATTTAACTGTGCAATTGATTCTGTTATTTGCCCTGTAGCAGCAATAGGCTTTGTTCAATTGCGTACGTTTTTTCTTAATTGATATAATCGCAGACAATGTGCAAACATTTGTATTCAATGTTTCAAATATACTTTTACAAATCCTCTAACATAATTAAATGTACTGGCATTGACTTTGGGACATTATTAAATTGAGTTGAAAGCTGGTGCTAGTCTAATTATTTTTTTTATTTTTTTTCTATTTTTTTTATTGAGATAATCATATATTATATCATGTACATATAATGTGAAAAAAAAAAGCGTATTGCTAACTATTACAATTACAATATCATCTTCTTGAAAATGACTCTAGTTGCAATTTCACAAATCCAATTGATATAATATTTCTACTATTAAATAACATATAAACATTGTTTTCCTTCTTATATCCATATATAGTATATAAATATTTAACACAATATATTCAATATATACTAATGTAGTCTTTACTCTCGTTTTTTCCCCCTTCCCTTATCTATCTTTTAACCTTCTTCCTTCCTTTCCCCCTTTCTCTTCTTTTAGCTCATTGTATTGTCTATTAGTACATACACCTTACTAACTCTAAGGAGATAGAACAATAAAACAAATAAAACCACAAAGAAAAAAAAAAATATATATATATAATAATAATTTTGACCTTAAACCTCTCACGCTCCATCCCGCTCTTACCCTACGCTCTCCAGCTCCCCCTAAGTTGTTCCTCTTGAATATATATCGAATTTTCAAATGGTTTAATAATTATTTGTTGCATTGCCCAATCTAGTGATCTTATATATAGTTCCCATTTAAGCATGAATTTTTCAATTTGTTTTTCGGACTGATTGTCTGTGTCAAATTGTTCATAAGTCAATTGCTGCTGTATTCGCCTTAAGAAAACCTTTATGCTTAAACTCTTTTTGGAATTCCATTCACTTAATATCATATTTCTTACGATTAATATTATAGTATTTAAAAAACGAGTATTTGACCCATGAGTTGAACCTTCTACTAAAAAAAGAACTTCTTTCAGGGTAATGTCTAGACTAATCTTACATTTCTTTTTCAACCAATAAGTGATTTTTAACCAAAAAGTTTTAATTTTAGGGCATGAGTACATACAATGTACTATATCTGCGTTTACATATCTACATCGCTTACAACAGCTATTTTGAGAATTGCCCCACTTCGCCATAACATAAGGGGTTAAGTATACGTGGTGCAATATTTTAACTTGTGACTCTCTCCAACTAGATAATAGGGTAGCTTTTCTTGTTCTATTCATGCTTCCTCTTATATCCTCCTTAGTTATTTCGAGCTCTGGGGAGATTCTTAACCATTTATTGATTGATTCATATATATATTTCATCCTAATTTGGTCATTAAGTTTATTGTATAATACTGAGCATCTAGTACTTCCTTGGGCGAAGAGATTCATTATGGGAGTCAGCTTATCCCAATTATCTTTCATGTAAATCACCCTTCCTAATGAATTACAATAATGTCTTAACTGTAGGTATATATAAAAATGTGAGTTCTCCCATCCAAACATATCTTTCAAATATTTAAAGTCCCAAATACATTTCTTCTGGTTATCGATTAACTGGTATAAATAGGTAAGGCCTCTTTCCTGCCATTTTTGACATACTTCAGCATTCAACATTACCTCAGGATTCCCTCTTAAAGGTAAAAAATTTGAAAAGTGAAAATCTATTTTCAAGATTTTACATAGTTTTTGCCAGGCTATAATTAAATTTGTAATGTTATCCAATTTTTTAATCCTATCTGGTAGCTTATTGTAATCTACATGTATTAGGGATTTTAGGCTAAATGGTTTTACTATATTCTCTTCTAGGTCTAAATCTACAAATTTATTGTTGTTGGAAATCCAAGCTAATACTATTTTAGCAAAAAACACCTGGTTATATAAGATTAAGTCAGGTAGCCCCATTCCGCCCCATTCCGCCCCATTCGTTTGCAATAGATAGTTTTGCATATGATATTCTAGCTTTTTTATCTTTCCAACAAAGTTGAGTTACGGCTTTTTTGATTCGTAATAAATCTTTGTTTTTCATTTTTAGTGGTAAATTTTGGATAACATATAAAATTTTAGGTGTTATTATCATCTTGAACATATTAATTTTCCCCGCTAGGGTTATAGGTAGATGTGACCATCTTTTAATTTCCTCTATGATTTTAAAAAATAAGGGTTCATAGTTTAACTTATACCAGTCACCTGGTGTGTTAGAAAAATGTATTCCCAAATATTTTATAAATGTATCTGCTACTTTGAACTTAGAGTCTAAAACAGAACCTCTCTGTTTTACTAGCCACAGGATCTCTGATTTTTGTATATTGACTTTGTAGCCAGAGAATGACCCAAATATTTCTATTATTTCCAATATTAGTGGGATCTGTTTTTTAGAGTTTCTTAAAAATATTAGCATGTCATCCGCATATGCTGCTACTTTTATTTCAGTGTCCCCAATTCTTATGCCTTGAATCGTTTCCCTGACTTGTATCATTAATGGCTCCAAGGCTAGATCAAATAAAATTGGTGAGAGAGGACACCCCTGTCTAGTGCCTCTGAACATTTCTATGAAATCTGATTGTTGTCCATTTATGCAGAAGGCAGTTTTTGGGGAGGAGTATAAATTTTTAATACATTCCAAAATATTACCTTTCAACCCAAACATCCTCAAGGTCTGAAAGAGATGATCCCATTCTACCGAATCGAATGCTTTTTGTGCATCCAACGTTAATAGTAATAAATCCTCTCCTTTTTTAAAAAATTTATCTTTATTAGCCCATACATATGTGATAACGTTTGTAACTCTTCTGATATTATAGAAGGATGATCTACCATTAATGAATCCTGACTGATCTGGATGTATTAAAATCGGGATCACTTTTTGTAACCTTTCAGCTATAATACTTGTTAATATCTTTAAATCCGAGTTTAATAATGAGATTGGTCTATAGGATGCCATATCTTGAGAATCTTTCCCTGGTTTAAGTAAAATTATAGTGGTAGAGTCCATAAATCTATTTAACCTAGGTTCCTGAAGGGAAGAAAATACATAGTTGTAAACTCTTTCCAATATTGGTGCTATTTCTTTATTCATTAATCTATAGAATTCATTTGGGAGATTATCCGGACCGCTACCTTTTTTTACTGATAGCGATTTTATCTTCCCAATTATTTCCTCTAACCCGATTGGCCGGTTCAGCCATTCCAATTGATCTATCGGGATTTGGGGAACTTTGACTTCCTCCCAAAACTTCCTCTTTCTTTCCTGATTTATTCCGTGCGTTCTATATATATCTGAGTAATATTCTTTAAAGGCTTTTAAAATCTCCTCTTGGGAAGATATATTAATATCGTCTCTTTTGATATTGGCTATGACTGTTCTTTTCTTGTGTATTTTATTTAGACCTGCCAAATATCTACCTGACTTATTGCCGAATCTTTGAAATCTACTTTTAGCTTTTATCTCCTCTTGCGTATACTTTTGCATTAAAAATAAATTCCGTTGGTTATTAGCCCAAATATATTTGTTCCAGTTTTCTATAGAAGCATCTCTAAGATATTGATTGTAAGTATTATTTACTTTATTTAATAGCTGTATTTCGCGTTTACCTAGTTTCTTTTTTTTATAAGCCATAAATGTGATCATCTCTGATTTTAAAACTGCTTTTGCAGTTTCCCAGTAAAGTATTGGTTCCCCTATATGTTGGCTATTAGTAATCCTAAAACCCTCTAATTTATTCCTTAAAAAATTAAATAATTCTGTATTTTCTGCCCAATATTTAGGGAAGAAAAAATTATTCCCCTTTTTAATTTGAGATCCATATATTAAACCTATCGGTGCATGGTCAGATATTGTTATAGGGTATATAGATGCATCTGTGACTAATGGTGTTAAGCTTTTTGAAACTAATAAGTGATCTATCCTTGAATAGGATCTATGGGTTTTTGAGATACAAGTGTAATTCCGGACTCCTGGGTTCCTATATCTCCATAGATCACATAAGCCAATGTTGGCAAATATATCTTTGAAAATCTTAGTCTCTCTACGAGAATTCCTTCCTGGATCCTTCTTATTTCCAAGCTGGAATCTGTCTATTGGCATTCTAGGGACCATATTAAAATCACCCCCTAAAATTATTTTTGTGTCTAAATATTCCAGTAATTTACACTGAAGTTCATCCCAAAATTTTTTATTATACTCATTAGGTCCATATACGTTGCAAATTGTAAAAACGTCAGAATTAATTTCTACTTTAATAATAGCTATGCGCTCATTCTCTTCTACTTTTTTTTCCACAATTCTATAATTTAAGTTTTTATTGATAAGTATAGCTACTTCTCTTTTCCTTGTTTTACAATCAGTTGCAATAATTTCACCTACCCAGTTACACTTTAATTTCATATTTTCGATCTCCTTTAAATGGGTCTCCTGAATTAAGGCAATATCTGTTCCTAATGTTTTCAAATATTTTATTATAGCCTTCCTTTTAATAGGGGATGTTATCCCACCAACGTTCCATGAAATTATCTTGAGTTTTTGCATTATCTTACTATATAATTATAAAAATGTGTATTCATAAAGTATTAGATTATAGTTAGGGGTGTATTTAAAAGAGCCAGCGAGCAATGAAAAAGGAGGGGGGCTGGGAGGGACCGCAGGGCAAGAGAGGGAGGAGAGAAGAAAAAAAATAAAAAAATAAAAAAAAATAAAACATCCTTAACAACAAGGTTTACCCTTATTGCTTGTTTACTCTTTCTTATAAAATTTGCACACTTAAAATCAAACAATATGTAACCAATATTCAAAAAAAAACCTAACTTATTATTCCAACTCGTTACTATCTCCTTAGGCAATTTTAAAAAATTGCTTAACTTCTTCAGGATCTTCGAAAACTTTCACCCCTTCTTCACCCTCATATTTCAATTTTGCTGGATATATAACAACTGCTTTGTGCCCTGCTGCTATTAAGCTTGTACACAAGGGAGTCATTCTTCTTCTTTTATTCAGTGTTTCCATAGAATAATCACTGAACATTAACAGC
This sequence comes from Bombina bombina, assembly GCF_027579735.1. Taxonomy (NCBI): domain Eukaryota; kingdom Metazoa; phylum Chordata; class Amphibia; order Anura; family Bombinatoridae; genus Bombina; species Bombina bombina. The sequence goes on along the minus strand of NC_069504.1, from coordinate 533,361,768 downwards.
TTTTTCCCGTTAAATTCCAAACTTCCTTTCTTTCTATATAAATTCATAATTTTAACTTTGTCTTGGAAGTCTAGGAATTTAGCAATTACTGATCTAGGTTTTTGCTCAGTGAGATTCTGCCTTCTTGCCCCTATTCTATGCACTCTTTCTATCCTTAATGGTAGGGCTTTCTCTTCAACCCCTAGTATCCTAGGTAACTGTAATGACATAAATTCCTGTAGACTTTCTTCCATACCCCCTTCTTGTAGACCTATAATTCTTACATTGTTTCTACGTGCTCTATTTTCTAGATCTTCTATTTTTGCACATAGATCCGATATTTGACTGCTATTCTTGTTCTGTATCTGTTCTAGTCTATTCTGATTATCTTCTAGCTCGGATATTCTTTCCTCCGCTTCCTGCATTCTACCTGAGAAATTTTTAAAATCTTCTGCTAATTTAGAAACTTCAGACTGAATCTTATCAAAGCGTGGCAAAAACATCTCTGAAAGTTTCCTGACCACCCAGTCTTCTTCCCCTGAGAGGGACCCTTCTTCACCACCACCTTCTAAAGAGGTTTCGCCCTGTGACTTCCTAGTGAGTTTTTTCTCTTGCGTTTTTTGTCTTTTAGACATAGTGCTACTTTGTGTATTAGTAATGTATTTATCCATATATAAACTAGAATATTGCAACTGATAACAAACAAGTGCTACAATTTATTTTCTATATCTGTGAAATGTGTATATGTCTTCTGATCTTTTATGTGTTACTTATCCCTCTTAAGGGAAAAACAATAAGTAATAATAAAAAAAACAAAAAAACAAACGGCTAGATTTGGAGTTTGGCAGTAAAAGGGCTGTTAACGCTCCGCGGGCTTTTTTCTGGCCGCACCATAAATTTAACTCTGGTATCGAGAGTTCAAACAAATGCTGCGTTAGGCTCCAAAAAAGGAGCGTAGAGCATTTTTACCGCAAATACAACTCTCGATACCAGAGTTGCTTACGGACGCGGCCGGCCTCAAAAACGTGCTCGTGCACGATTCTCCCATAGGAAACAATGGGGCTGTTTGAGCTGAAAAAAAACCTAACACCTGCAAAAAAGCAGCGTTCAGCTCCTAACGCAGCCCCATTGTTTCCTATGGGGAAACACTTCCTACGTCTGCACCTAACACTCTAACATGTACCCCGAGTCTAAACACCCCTAGCCTTACACTTATTAACCCCTAATCTGCCGCCCCCGCTATCGCTGACCCCTGCATTACACTTTTAACCCCTAATCTGCCGCTCCGTAAACCGCCGCCACCTACGTTATCCCTATGTACCCCTAATCTGCTGCCCTAACATCGCCGACCCCTATGTTATATTTATTAACCCCTAATCTGCCCCCCACAACGTCGCCGACACCTACCTACACTTATTAACCCCTAATCTGCCGACCGGACCTGAGCGCTACTATAATAAAGTTATTAACCCCTAATCCGCCTCACTAACCCTATCATAAATAGTATTAACCCCTAATCTGCCCTCCCTAACATCGCCGACACCTACCTTCAATTATTAACCCCTAATCTGCCGACCGGAGCTCACCGCTATTCTAATAAATGTATTAACCCCTAAAGCTAAGTCTAACCCTAACACTAACACCCCCCTAAGTTAAATATAATTTTTATCTAACGAAATAAATTAACTCTTATTAAATAAATGATTCCTATTTAAAGCTAAATACTTACCTGTAAAATAAATCCTAATATAGCTACAATATAAATTACATTTATATTATAGCTATTTTAGGATTAATATTTATTTTACAGGTAACTTTGTAATTATTTTAACCAGGTACAATAGCTATTAAATAGTTAAGAACTATTTAATAGTTACCTAGTTAAAATAATTACAAATTTGGGCGGAGCCTGGCCACGCAGGGACATGGTCGCTTAATTCCCGGCTCCTAAGCCCTGTGCCTGATAACAATTAAATAACAAGAAGGAATATGCCTAGAACATCTTTAAAAATATAATACAGGAGTGTGATCAATCCCTGCATGTGATCCTTAAAACTTTTTGAGCAATTGGCGGATCTTCTATAATACAGAAGACTGCGGCCTACCGGGACCGCTCACTGCACCTCGCTGTCTGGCATCCTACCTCACATATTGCGGAGATATCCACCTCACTGCACCCGATTCTCGGGATATCGATAACCTCTTGAGGCAAACATCGGAAGGCAACAGATCAAGCGGCTCCCCGCCGAACGCTACAAAAGGCGGACACATGATCAGGCCGCAAGGCTCTCTTCCTCTCGCAGTGCCTAAACAACGGCAGCAGCGGCTGAATGACAAAAGAGGCTAGCGGACCCAAAGGACAAGACACCGGTAAGAGGGGAGACCTGCTTGAGCACACACAGGGGTATACCTCATCAATCAGAACCTCATACACGGGGTAACTCAACTAAACATCATAGCACTGGGCCATTGGAATATCCCCACACGCTGCAAAGAACACCCTATTTTTTATAACCTAGCACCTCTCATAGCATTCACCAGAGAGATACTAGAATAACCAAATACGACCTGCACAAATAAGCTTATACATCTGCTGTTACACAGGGAAAAACTTTTGCTGTGAGTTATTTAAAACACTGGGCAAAGTACACGTGGCCACTGTAGCTATTCTCAACCTAGTCTCTGACAGCTCTGTGACTATGTCTAGCAGGAAACATAATAAAGGTGACAAAAGCATTAAAAGCACCAGTCTAACTAACTTTCTGAAAATACCTAATACTTGTTCGGATCAACCCCCTGCAGAAAACACAGAGCAGACCTCCCCACTAACTTTCACTCCAAGTCCTCTGCCCGACATGCAGCCACAGGAACCTCTAACAAGAGGTGACTTAAATGTAATCTCCTCTAAAGCAGACATTAATGTGGTTCTAACAGAAATGAGGTCTTTATTTGGAGACTTGAAAAGGGATTTCCAGCAAATCAGCCAGCAGGTTACCACCTTAGAAACTAAGCAGACAACCCTGCAGGCCCAAGCCGATTCAAATACACAAAGGGCTTTTGAGCAAGAAGGGGACATCCAATTTCTCCTAACCAGGGTGGAAGACTTAGATAATAGGGGGAGAAGGAACAATCTACGCATCAGGGGGGTGCCGGAATCTGTGAATAATACAGCTATTGAGGGCTTCCTGCAAGACTTTTTCCGCACCATTAAAGAAACACCGAGCTCCCCTGATATCATGCTAGAAAGGGCACATCGGGCCCTCCGACCAAAACCCCCCCCCAAAGCCCCCCCGAGGGACATTATTGTCAAGTTTTTGAGTTATAAAGATAAAGATATCATCGCTCAGAGGGCCCGCGCCATCAAAGATCTCACTCATGCTGGTATACCTATCCAGGTTTTCTCAGACCTGAGCCAAATTACCTTACAAAAAAGAAGGGACCTTAAGTTTATTACCAGTGTTCTTCAGCGCCATAAAATTCAATATAAGTGGGGATTTCCCGTATCGCTTATAGCCACTCGCAATGGGAAACAAGCCATCTTTAAAACCCGCACAGACCTCTCTGATTTCTGCAATATTCTGGATGTAGACATTCCAGTACCCGAAGAAGCAGGATCCAGCCAAAGTGCTCCTGATTTACCAACCACAAGTAGGGACAAATAATAGACTTTGCACAGGACACTCATTTGGTACCTACCGAACATTTCTAATATGCCCTATTTCAACATCAACTAAGTTATGTTATGGTTATATTGTACTGTTTTTCTTGTAACTGGTTCATATGTCTTTCTTTTTGTCTTTATTTTGTTTTTCTCTCCCACCAGGGTATATTGTCTTTATAGACCAGCCTATTGGAACCATGAGTAACTAAAGGTTTGCACGATAGTAATCCCATACTTGTAAAGATATCTCTAACTATGCCACCCCAGCCTAATAGCGGTAACCAAAGGCCCCTTAATTTTAGACCTTAATATCTATGATTCATTATGGGGGGAGTAATCTCCCTCCCTGAGCCTCCTTTTGCAGTGGCAGCCTTATGAGGCACACTTTCTCCAAATAGACCAGGTCAGATCATACACTACACTATAGAGGCCTTCAGACCCCTGTCCTGGGAATCTTTAGCCTAAGTTTACCTACTTGAACCTCCTTTATTTACATTGTTTTTGAGTGGTTCTCATGGCTTTATTTGGATGTAATTTTAACCAGGAATCTGTTGAAGCTACTGTTGATATATGTATGTTGTTGATGATGTTGTATCTAGGGGAATAATATTATTGCTATTCTTGTCACTCCTGTCCACGCTCTAATCCTTCTACGTCTTCACTATTCTTTCATTCGCTAATCACATCAGGCACAGGGATACTTATCCCACACTCTTTGATACTTTTTTGCTTTCTCTAAAACTTTTTTTCTTTTTTATCCTTCTTTCTCCTTTGTACAGAGAGACAACACTGCCGTCTCTCTAAAGTACATACCCTATCTGCTGCCCACATTGGACGTCCCCTTTCATTAGGGTCTGCGTCTAATTTACTTTCATTCTTTCTGATTCTTTCTTTACACTCCTCTCTTTTTTCCCTCCCCCTTTAAGGTTTTTTTTTTTTTTTTTTTTTTTTTTTTTTTCTTCTCTTCTCTCCCCCTCCCCCTTTCCCCTCACCATGCCATCCCACGGGGCACAAACCCTCACTTTGCTGACCATAAACACCAAAGGACTGAACATACCTGAAAAACGCTCCCATCTAATTAGAGACGCTATCAGAACACATAGTGACGTTGTCTTCATGCAGGAGACTCATTTTCGTAAGGGCAGGGAACCGACCTGGACAAATCCTAAGTTTCCGACCTCATACTTTGCCTCAGGCCCATCAAAAAAAAACGGTGTCGGAATTTTGATTAAGCATTCTGCACCTTTCTCACCTATACACATAGAAAGAGACCCTGAGGGGAGGTTTCTGATTGTAATAGGCCTACTATTCAACAGACTCGTCACATTAGTGAATACATACTTCCCTAATCAGGGACAAAACAGTTTTCTGACCAGACTAACCAACAAGATCCTAGACCTGCGTAAAGGAGCTTTAATTCTTGGGGGGGACTTCAATCTCCCTCTAGACCCAGTCCTAGACACGTCCAGAGCTACGGCTTCTATATCTAAAAAAGTGATTAGACAATGCAACTCCAGACTTGAAGAGTTAGAAGTTCATGATACATGGCGCACTCTTTACCCCACTAGACGGGACTTTACCTTCTTTTCCCACCCACACAACCTGTACACACGTCTGGACTACTTTTTTACAGATCAGTCCACACTGGCGGGGGTTATAGACTCCCAAATACTCCCCATGACATGGTCGGACCACTCACCTGTCCTGTGTAAATTAAATTGGCCTTCTATCCCAGACAGACCCCACATATGGAGGTTTGATGACTTCCTGTTGAACAATCAGCCAATTAAACTGCAGATAGAGACTAGATTATTAGAGTACTTCCAACACAACAACACAGGGGAGGTCCCAGGCCCAATAGTGTGGGAAGCACACAAGAGCGTGCTGAGGGGGGAACTGATCAAACAAAGAGCTCTAAACTCCAAACAGCTGAGACTTAAGTACTCCACCCTTCTCCTTAAAATCCGAGATCTAGAGATTAAACATAAAAAACTGCCCTCTGACACCGCGATTACCAAAATATTGCAACAAGCCAGAAAAGAGATCCAAGATATCCATTCTATTGATCACCAAAAAAAGGCATTACAATTGCAACAAACATACTTTGAATACGGGGATAAACCCGGTAGGCTTCTGGCACGCGCTTTAAAAAGAAAACAATCAAAATCCCATGTTCACTCCATCTTTAATCAGCATAATCAAACCTGTGTAGATAGCCCTTCAATTGCGGAAACACTTAGATCCTACTACCAGAAGTTGTATAACTTAAAAGATGAGAAGGTATCAACTTCGGAGGCAGAAAGAGACCCCCCCCTTCCCCATATCGAGAGATATTTGAGTTCTCTCACATTGCCGACACTGTCGGATAAAGACAGAGAGGCACTGGACAATCCCATCACGGTAAAAGAGGTAACTAAAACCATTGAGGAGTTGAGTACTGGTAAAAGCCCCGGCCCTGACGGCTTTAGTGCCAAATATTACAAATTATTTAAGGATATCCTTTCGCCACACTTAGCAACCCTATTCAATGACATTGGACACACTCAAAATTTTCCCCCAACCATGTTACTAGCACACGTTACCACCATCCCAAAACCCGGGAAGCCACCTAACCGCCCTGAGAACTTCAGGCCAATTTCCTTACTCAATGTAGACCTGAAGATCTACGCAAAAATCCTCGCCACAAGACTAAACGTCTACTTGCCCCATTTGGTTTCACCTGACCAAGTAGGTTTTGTTCCCGGCCGTGAGGCTAGGGACAACACAATAAAAGCCAATCTCTTAGTAAATTACGCCCGACATAATAATATCCCTTCAGTGCTTATATCAACTGACGCGGAGAAGGCTTTCGACAGGGTCAGCTGGGACTTTCTTGCAGCTGTCCTGTCGAAAATGAATTTCAGCCACTCTTTCATACAAAAAATATTGGCCCTCTACTCGAAACCTACTGCCCAAGTTAAAGTTAATAATATATTATCTGAACCCTTCGACATCACCAATGGCACAAGACAGGGCTGTCCACTCTCACCCCTGTTATTTGCCCTTTCTATAGAGATCTTGGCGCAAAAGATACGCGCCAATCATACAATTTCTGGGATACAGGTGGGTGGCCAGGACCACAAAGTCTCGCTCTACGCGGACGACGTTCTTTTGTCTATCTCTAACCCTTTGACCTCTCTTCCAGAGATTCTAAAGGAGTTCGATGACTATGGCAAAGTATCTAATTTCCACCTAAATCACACAAAGTCTGAGATTTTAAATATAAATTTATCCCAAGCGGAGCTGTGTCAAATCCCGCACATATGTAAACTTAAAATTAAAACCCAAACGCTTAAATATTTAGGAATCAACCTGACCCCAGATTCAAATGGCCTATTCGGAGCTAACTACCCCCAACTGTCAAAATCAATAACAGACGACCTATCTGCTTGGAAAAATAAGAGAATTTCATGGCTGGGTAGGATAGGTGTGGTAAAAATGAATATCCTCCCCAGGGTATTATATTATTTGCAGACCTTGCCGACCCCATTCCCAATACACTTCTTACGAAAGTTGCAAGGACAACTAGAGACATATATTTGGGGGGGTAGAAGACCCCGAATCCCTAGACGCACCTTATACTTGGCCAAAGACAAAGGAGGTTTAGGCATACCATGCCTCCTATTATATAAAAAGGCAATTAACCTTCAAACACAAGTGGAATGGTGCACTAACTCAATAGAAAAGACTTGGGCCCAAATTGGACGCACGATTTTAGGAGTACAGAACCCGGGAACACTGAGCTGGATCTCTAGTAAAAATAGGCCAAACATAGTCTTCCATTACCCTTTCCTTAGTGAATTTTTCTCACAATGGGATAAGACACTTGTCGAACACCCACATATCTCCTCCCTCCCTTCACCACTATCTCCATTTACACACAACCCCGACATCCCGTTTTCGAACACATATCACATAAATATAAATAGGGCACAGCTAGATCAAACAATGTTTCATAGACTACTCCTAGATGGGAGATTGAAACCCCTAGAGGAATTGCAGCAATCGGGAGTTCCTCTCACTTGGTATCATCACAGACAACTTCAACACTACTTAAGCACTACTAAAAAAGCAATCTACATTACAAGACAATTTACACGGTTGGAAACACTCTGTCTACTTCCATCCGCCCCAAGACACTTAATCTCAATTATGTATAACCTGCTGTCTTCTCATAAAGAAGTTGGCTTGCCTTCATTTGTTAGAAGGTGGAACACAGAGTTGGATAGGGAACTGACGGATGCAGACTGGGATAAAATATTTTACAACCACACTAAGGCATCTGTCTCCGCCGGAATCCTTGAATCTAACTATAAATATCTGTCTCGTTGGTATTTGACACCAGAAAGAATTAGAAAATTCTATAAGAAATCAGATGGCAAGTGTTGGAGGGGGTGTGGTGAATCTGGCACTCTGATCCACATTTGGTGGACGTGCGATCTGATCCAACCCTTTTGGAATTCTGTCTTAGATACGATTGACTCCAAATTAAATGTCAGGGTGAGCAGAAATCCGAGCCTCTTATTATTCCACGGTCTCCCTAAGCTAGTAGAAAAACCCAAAAAACACCTCTTGTATATAATGCTCAACAGTGCTAAAACCCTAATCCCCAAATACTGGAAAACGACCCAAACACCTCAACATTCAGACTGGGAAAGTAGGGTGGACAGGTATTTGACTCTGGAGAGATACAGGTATATGAGGGATGACAAAATAGAACTACATGAGTACATGAAGGAAATCTGGAAGCCCTTGATCAGATAAAGTCACAAGATATGAAGGAACATCCCCTCCCTCCCTCTTTCCTTCCCCCCCCCTCTTATCCCTCCCACATATGCTGGGGTCACCCCCTTCCCTTTTTTTTTTTTTTTTTTTTTTTTTTTCTCTCTCTCTCTCTCTCTTTCTATCGTCCTTCCTTTTCTCTTTTCACTAACTACTGGCATGCACTGAACCCTATGTCGCATGCCAGACCCTAGCGTACAGGTGCGCACAAAAGCACTTGAGTTGATTATTGTTGTTACTGTTTTTGAGATGCATGTTGCAGAGTTTGGTACACATCGCTACACTCCCCTCTCAGGTTGCAGAGGATAAGACTCAATGGAGTCACGAACTGTTTTCCTTCTAAGATCACGGACATTAGTTATCTAACTTCCTCCTGTAAGCTTTTGTGTAATAATTATCCCCTGGTTTTGCCATCTAAATTCTGATTTAATGGAGTGTACTGCTTTATGATTCTTATGAGATGCTATTACCTTTCTGCCATTGTCATTTCTTGTTATTTTCAATAAAGCTTTTTGAAATAAAAAAAAAAAAAAAAAAAAAAAAAAAAATAATTACAAATTTACCTGTAAAATAAATCCTAACCTAAGTTATAATTAAACCTAACACTACCCTATCAATAAAATAATTAAATAAACTACCTACAATTACCTACAATTAACCTAACACTACACTATCAATAAATTAATTAAACACAATTGCTACAAATAAATACAATTAAATAAACTATCTAAAGTACAAAAAATAAAAAAGAACTAAGTTACAGAAAATAAAAAAATATTTACAAACATAAGAAAAATATTACAACAATTTTAAACTAATTACACCTACTCTAAGCCCCCTAATAAAATAACAAAGACCCCCAAAATAAAAAATTCCCTACCCTATTCTAAAATACAAAAATTACAAGCTCTTTTACCTTACCAGCCCTGAACAGGGCCCTTTGCGGGGCATGCCCCAAGAATTTCAGCTCTTTTGCCTGTAAAAAAAAACATACAATACCCCCCCCCAACATTACAACCCACCACCCACATACCCCTAATCTAACCCAAACCCCCTTAAATAAACCTAACACTAATCCCCTGAAGATCTTCCTACCTTGTCTTCACCATCCAGGTATCACCGATCCGTCCTGGCTCCAAGATCTTCATCCAACCCAAGCGGGGGTTGGCGATCCATAATCCGGTGCTCCAAAGTCTTCCTCCTATCCGGCAAGAAGAGGACATCCGGACCGGCAAACATCTTCTCCAAGCGGCATCTTCTATGTTCTTCCATCCGATGACGACCGGCTCCATCTTGAAGACCTCCAGCGCGGATCCATCCTCTTCTTCCGACGACTAGACGACGAATGACGGTTCCTTTAAGGGACGTCATCCAAGATGGCGTCCCTCGAATTCCGATTGGCTGATAGGATTCTATCAGCCAATCGGAATTAAGGTAGGAATTTTCTGATTGGCTGATGGAATCAGCCAATCAGAATCAAGTTCAATCCGATTGGCTGATCCAATCAGCCAATCAGATTGAGCTCGCATTGTATTGGCTGATCGGAACAGCCAATAGAATGCGAGCTCAATCTGATTGGCTGATTGGATCAGCCAATCGGATTGAACTTGATTCTGATTGGCTGATTCCATCAGCCAATCAGAAAATTCCTACCTTAATTCCGATTGGCTGATAGAATCCTATCAGCCAATCGGAATTCGAGGGACGCCATCTTGGATGACGTCCCTTAAAGGAACCGTCATTCGTCGTCTAGTCGTCGGAAGAAGAGGATGGATCCGCGCTGGAGGTCTTCAAGATGGAGCCGGTCGTCATCGGATGGAAGAACATAGAAGATGCCGCTTGGAGAAGATGTTTGCCGGTCCGGATGTCCTCTTCTTGCCGGATAGGAGGAAGACTTTGGACCCTCTTCTGGACTTCTTCAGTGGATGTCTAGCCCCCGCTTGGGTTGGATGAAGATCTTGGAGCCAGGACGGATCGGTGAACCTGGCATGGTGAAGACAAGGTAGGAAGATCATCAGGGGCTTAGTGTTAGGTTTATTTAAGGGGGGTTTGGGTTAGATTAGGGGTATGTGGGTGGTGGGTTGTAATGTTGGGGGGGGGGTATTGTATGTTTTCTTTTACAGGCAAAAGAGCTGAACTTCTTGGGGCATGCCCCGCAAAGGGCCCTGTTCAGGGCTGGTAAGGTAAAAGAGCTTGTAACTTTTTAAATTTAGAATAGGGTAGGGAATTTTTTATTTTGGGGGTCTTTGTTATTTTATTAGGGGGCTTAGAGTAGGTGTAATTAGTTTAAAATTGTTGTAATATTTTTCTTATGTTTGTAAATATTTTTTTATTTTCTGTAACTTAGTTCTTTTTTATTTTTTGTACTTTAGATAGTTTATTTAATTGTATTTATTTGTAGCAATTGTGTTTAATTAATTTATTGATAGTGTAGTGTTAGGTTAATTGTAGGTAATTGTAGGTAGTTTATTTAATTATTTTATTGATAGGGTAGTGTTAGGTTTAATTATATCTTAGGTTAGGATTTATTTTACAGGTAAATTTGTAATTATTTTAACTAGGTAACTATTAAATAGTTCTTAACTATTTAATAGCTATTGTACCTGGTTAAAATAAATACAAAGTTACCTGTAAAATAAATATTAATCCTAAAATAGCTATAATATAATTATAATTTATATTGTAGCTATATTAGGATTTATTTTACAGGTAAGTATTTAGCTTTAAATAGGAATCATTTATTTAATAAGAGTTAATTTATTTCGTTAGATAAAAATTATATTTAACTTAGGGGGGTGTTAGTGTTAGGGTTAGACTTAGCTTTAGGGGTTAATACATTTATTAGAATAGCGGTGAGCTCCGGTCGGCAGATTAGGGGTTAATAATTGAAGGTAGGTGTCGGCGATGTTAGGGAGGGCAGATTAGGGGTTAATACTATTTATGATAGGGTTAGTGAGGCGGATTAGGGGTTAATAACTTTATTATAGTAGCGCTCAGGTCCGCTCGGCAGATTAGGGGTTAATAAGTGTAGGTAGGTGTCGGCGACGTTGTGGGGGGCAGATTAGGGGTTAATAAATATAACATAGGGGTCGGCGATGTTAGGGGCAGAAGATTAGGGGTACATAGGGATAACGTAGGTGGCGGCGATTTGCGGTCGGAAGATTAGGGGTTAATTATTTTAAGTAGCTTGCGGCGACGTTGTGTGGGGCAAGTTAGGGGTTAATAAATATAATATAGGGGTCGGCGGGGTTAGGGGCAGCAGATTAGGGGTACATAAGTATAACGTAGGTGGCGGTCGGCAGATTAGGGGTTAAAAATTTTAATCCAGTGGCGGCGATGTGGGGGGACCTCGGTTTAGGGGTACATAGGTAGTTTATGGGTGTTAGTGTAGTTTAGGGTACAGTAGTTAAGAGCTTTATGAACCGGCGTTAGCCAGAAAGCTCTTAACTCCTGCTTTTTTCAGGCGGCTGGAATCTTGTCGTTAGAGCTCTAACGCTCACTGCAGAAACGACTCTAAATACCAGCGTTAGAAAGATCCCATTGAAAAGATAGGCTACGCAAATGGCGTAGGGGGATCTGCGGTATGGAAAAGTCGCGGCTGTAAAGTGAGCGTTAGACCCTTTAATCACTGACTCCAAATACCAGCGGGCGGCCAAAACCAGCGTTAGGAGCCTCTAACGCTGGTTTTGACGGCTACCGCCGAACTCTAAATCTAGGCCAAAGTGTTTTATACCAAATATTCAAGTGCTCTAACAACAAATGTGATTACTCTAAGAAGGGTAACTCCCCCTGGGAAGCATCTACTGTGTTTAAAGAGTGATAGATGTTTTCTATTTAAGGACTAAACTTATTAGAGGAATGTACCTTTATAATCCAAAACTGTTATTCTGGCTATGGGGTTTGTTCTATAACCTGAAACCTGTAATCTTAAAAATAAACACCTTTATGTTAATATTGCTTCTACAGGACTATTCCTATGTCCTACACCTGTATAGGTAAACTCCTTAATTAAAGCTAGCTCTATACACTTAAATCTATAACCTTATCTATCTGAGAAAAATAACTTTATATCTAGTATTGTTATTATTGCTTATAGGATATTCTTATGACTTCTATAATACTGTATGTAATCTTTTAATATGCCCTCGCTACTCAGATGACCAGGTACAGCAGTTTATTAAACTATCAGAGTATATAGAGGGGTAATCCCATTTTACCTTTACCAAGTAACAACTTTTCTAAGCAGCCCCTGTAAGTAATATGACTGCTTACACAGGAATAGGAAAATTATTCACGCTATAACCTATTCTTCTAAATGTAATCCTGGACTCTCATTTAAGTATGATTCAAAGAAAACGTATATATACTTAGAGTACAATTACATTTACAAATTCATAAGCCTTTTAAATGAACTTATTCTATTGTCCACAGTTCCATATAATCAGGAAGGTATAGAGAATGTAGAAACAGGCCTCTTGTTATGAAATGCAAAACTTCTTAGTTTTCGTATGGCTCATTGTTTCTACATCAGCTGCTCCATGTTCATATTTAGCTCCTTTTATCCCAAGACAGGTTTTTTTTGTATTTGATCTCTCTGCTTCTATGACACTGTCCTGTTAACCCCGTGAGTGTAGCTCTTTTCCCCAGCTTATCGACCCTTACATATCCTAGGTTAGGGTATTAGCAGGAAATAGGGTAGATTTTTCAGGCACTTATTACGATTATCAATTAGCGCTAAGTTAACACAATTAGCACTAAAAAACGGGCCATAAGATCTCCTTCAGACCTGTGCCTCTGGTCTTACTATGGTAACTTTAGTCATTTAGGCCCTTTTCTCCTTTTTTTTTTTTTTTTTTTTAGTTACTCCAGTACATAGTCTCTCACGGGAGCGCCATTAGCCTGGCAAAGCATCTATTTTAGCACTGCTGCTTTTAAACTTTTATGGCTCTTTAACAACTTTATCGTTCCCCAGCTTGTGAATTCCTATCCATAGCTATTTGCCAGGAGCAGCAGATAGAAATGTGCATACAAATCTTATCCCAGACAGGTAACATCAGTTAATATCTCGTTTATCAAATTACCTCTTTATGGATTAGTGTCCTTTCATTCGGCTAATGATCTTTTTAAGACCCAGCCACAACACATCTTATCAGAATAAAAGTCTTTAGAACAAAACCGCTTATAGCACTAAGCGTATACTTGCAGTTTGCGGTGAAGGGTTCCTGCGCCGTCGTCTAAAAGTCGCTTCCCAGCCTGTGGGGCCGACTTGCTTTTTAGTTACAGCTTCCGTTCCGGCGTTAGGCCGCTAACTCCTTGAATGGGGATTGAATGGGCCTCCCTGCTCGCCCTGAGTAACGGATTACCCCACGCTGTGTCTTGTTGCGTTGCGGCTTCTTAGTAGATCCTAATGCCGATAGTGCATCACACGTGCTCCTGGCAGCAGGTGGTGTTGTACCATGTAATTAGAGGGGGTGTCCGGGCAAGTAGACACATTAGCCCGAATTGTGGAGTTCCAACTGCCTATTACTGCTCTCCTTTCCCCGGGTGCAGTTCGTTTTCAGGCCCGCAAAACTTGTGGCCAAGAATCCAGCAGTTCTCTGGGGTCTTCCAGGACGCTCACAGAGAGCGATGCACCAGCGCTTCCCCTTGCTGGCTCCTCCTACCGGAACTCTCCCAGCATACTTTTACTGTACAATTTAAAGTTGCATTTCACTGTGTACTTTCAATAACAATTTTGATAGTGATTTTTACATTATACTTTCAATAAGCTTTTAAAACTAAATTTATTGATTTTTTTTTTTTAAACTTTTATTTTTATATATATATATATATATATATATATATATATATATATATATATATATATATATATATATATATATATATATATATATACACATAACCAACAGTGTGTGTCAAACAAACGACAAATCAGATTGCAATTCTTTAGCCACGCAGGGCAAAAAGTAGAAGAAAAAAAATAAAAAAATAATGGCTTCCTGAGGACAAGCAATAGAGAGCAAACAACAAGGAAAAAAATAATTGCATTATTATATAGATGAAAGATCATTACATTTTGCTCATAAATGGTTTTCTTAATAAAAACCATACACTGCTAGAATTTTTTTTTACACAACATTATGTACAACTTAAACAAAAAACCATGACATATTATTTTGTACATATTGAAGTAAAACACTAAAAAATAAGGAGAGAAAAAAAAAAAACAAAAAAAAAACACAAGACAAAACAGAACAGAACCAAACAAGAAGAAAATAGCAGGAGAGAGAAAAAAAAATAAAAAATTCCCAGACGCATCCTCTCCTCCACTCCCAACCCTCCACCTACCTGTCCGCACCTACCCCGTCAGACTGCTTAATCCAGCTATGTGGAAAGACATTTAATAGTGTCAATTCCGCAAAACTTACAGATGATAAGAAGGGGGAGAGAATCATTTTTTGAATACCACTTGGGTATGTTAGAATAACAGGTGACCATCTCCATAGGAATTTCTTAATTCTTTTCTCAGAGGCATCATGGAGATGGAATGATTCAAAAACAATCTGATCTTGGAAAATTTTAAACAGCAAAGCCAGTCCTAATACACGCTTACTTTTCCAATTTTTAAGAATACAGTATCTAACTGCTAATATAACTGTGTTTAAACTTTCTACGGTATTCCTATTAATCGCATCATTAAAAGGATATAAAAAAATGATATCCTCCACTGCTAACGATATTGTAACTTTATAAAGTTTATTAAACCAGTAGATTATCTTTAACCATAATTGTCTAACCATAGGGCATGACCAAAACATATGAAGTGTATCTGCTTTATAATATGCACAACGTGGACATATATTAACCGATGAAGGATAAAACTTATTTAACTTCCAAGGTGAAATATAGAAGTCGTTAATCAATTTCATATGTGATTCATTCCAGGCCATTGGTACTTTACATTTATGCACCGAGTTAAAACTTTGTGAGATATTTTCATAATCTATCGAAGGAATTCTTGAGATCCAAAATTTAGACAAATTATCCCTAATGAGCAAGCTCTGCTTATTCAACAAAATATCATATATCAGGGAAATCGATGCATCACCTGTGATGAATTTTTGTATACAAAGTTTAATATCAGCCCAGGCTATTATGCATGTATCCTGCCACTTCTGATCCAAAATGAAATGCCGAATTTGAAAATAGGCAAATAAGTTAGATCTAGGTAAACCATACTTACTAAAGATATCCTCTACAGAAATTATTTGATAATTTTCATCAAGAAGTTGTTTAACGAAACATAACCCTTTTTCTGCCCAATCTCTGAAAACCTTTTGATATAACCCAGGAGGAAAACTCGGATTACTTAAAATGGGTAGAAACTCTGAAAAAGAATAGTCTAGCTCTAAAATTGAGCATAACTTTTGCCACGCATGTACAACATTTTTTAAAGAAACAAGACAGCTAACATTCTGCGGCAAATTCTGTACTTTGCAATGTAGAATCGCTTTTAATGAGAACGGAGCAATTAAAAATGATTCTATCTCTTCGGATGAGACAATATTAGAACCGGCGAGCCAATCTAATGCTATTTTGGACAAAGCCGCCAAATTATAAAGTTTAAGATTAGGTAATGCTAAGCCGGCAGCTCCCGCAGTTTGCATGAGTCTTCCCAGAGCTATTCGGGATTTTTTATTATTCCAGATAAATTTAGAAAATAAAGCATTGATTAGCTTTAGATCCTTATTTGATATAAACAGTGGTAGATTCTGGAGCGGGTATAACAAACGTGGAAAGATAATGGATTTGATTAAACTGACACGTGCTGTCAGAGACAGTGGAAATGCCCCCCAGAGTTGTAGATCAGCAGCAATCTTTTGAAAGAGATGCTCGAAATTGGCTTTATACCAATAACTAGGATTCCTGTGTAACACTAACCCTAGGTATTTAATAGCATCAACTTGTTTAAACGGGATACTAGATGACACTATCAGACTATTATTAAAACACAGTAATTCACTCTTTTCTAGATTTATCTTATACCCAGAAAACGAGCTGAAGAGTTTCAAAGTTTGTAAGACCACCGTAATAGACTGCTGAACATTCGCTAAAAATAATAGTACGTCGTCCGCATATAACAAAATTTTAAGGGAGTATGTGCCAAGCTGACATCCTATTAACACTTCTCTAAATCGTATTGCTAGGGGTTCTAGTGCAATATAAAAGAGTAACGGGGACAACGGGCATCCCTGCCTAGTGCCCCTTTGTAAAATTATTTTGGATGATAGGGTCCCATTGATAAGTAAAAAGGATATTGGATTATGATATATTCTATGAATAAAATGTAAAAATTCTCCTTTAAAACCAAATTGCTCTAAAGCCCTAAATAAGTATTCCCAGATAATTGAATCAAATGCTTTAATAGCATCCAGAGAGAGAATCGCAGCGTCTTGCCATAGCGGATTCTTCCTATCCTGGTCTATGTTCCAAGCATAATCCAGAAGATTAATTAATTTACGTGTATTTTTTGTTGGATTTCTAGTTAGCATAAATCCGGACTGATCTGGATGTATAATATTATGTAATATAATGTAGACACTTAGATACTCTAGCCGCAATAATTACCATTAATATTTTATAATCTATATTTAAAACAGATATTGGCCTATAAGAGGCCGGATCTTCCGGGTTTTTACCTTTCTTTAGAATCAGAGAAATATTCGCCGCGGAGAAGTATTTTGATATAGGATCCATTGAATGAAAGTAAGAATTGAAAAGTTTTTCTAAAATCGCAGATACCTCTTCACTCAGACATTTATAGAATTCAGCGGGGAACCCATCGGGACCCGCTGCTTTATTCATCTTCAAATTATCTATAGCCTTCTTGATTTCTTGCATGGAAATCGGAGCATTAATTACTAACACATCCTCATTAGATATTTTAGGAACCTTTATCGTGTCCCAAAAATTATTATGATTACCCTTATCTCACATGAATATACCAACTTGTCGGGATTTTTTAACCGCCAAACATCAACTAGTTTTAGACTCGAGCAAAGTTGTTTTAAACATTTCGCATTTCTATTATGCACTGCAATGTTTTTTTTTTAAAATCTATCCAGGATAGGACAAAGAGTTGCATTAAAATCTCCCCCAAGAATTAAATTCTCAGAGACAAAAGGAAATAATTTCAGCTTTATATTTTCCCAGAATTCTCTAGAGAAATTATTTGGGGCATATACATTACAAATCACCAAATTGAGATTTTTTAATTGGATTTGAAGAAGAAGATATCTAGCCGCCTTGTCTACTTCTACTTTAATTATCTTATAGTCTAAATCCTTATGTAGAAGAATAACTAACCCGCATTTTCTAGCTCGACTAGATGTAGAGATGACTTCCCCTACCCACTTTATCTACAATTTCACTGCTTCTTGCTGATTAAGATGAGTCTCCTGTAGAAGGGCTACATCAGGTTTATGACTAGCTAATTTTTTGATAACTAGTTTACGCTTAATGGGGGAAGTTATTCCCCCTATATTCCACGAAAGTACTTTGAGTCCCTCACCCATCTAATATCCGACTTTCAAAATAAAAGCAGCCCGGGGAGGCCAATGTAAAACTCCTTAAAAATAATGCACATAAGAGAAAAAAAAAGGGGGGGGCAAGAGAGGAAGGCGAGAGAGGAAGAGAGGAGGAGAGAGGGAAGAGCGAAAGGAGGAAAAAAAAAAAAGCACAACACCATAAACATCCTACTGCATAGAACAAAACACAAAATACATATAAAAAATGCGCTAACCATAACTAAAATCGACACTAAGTTTTGCTTAAACATTATCACACCTTCAAATTAATATTCAAGCAACATCTTATTTGAGTACCAAACCACATCTAGCATCTACTCACAGGGATTCTATATATTTTTTTACCTCTGAGACCTCGTCAAATGAGCGTCTAGCACCTCGGTCTTCCACTATGATTCGGGCTGGATAGATCATCCATGCTTTTATCCCTTTATTTATAAGTTGTGTACAGTGCGGGGCCATAATTCTCCTCCTTGACGAAGTCTCAGAGGAAAAATCTTGAAACATTAGTATCCTACTATTTCCAAATAGAAGGGGTTCTGACATTTTAAAAAGTCTCATAAGTTCAATCTTGTCTTGGTATTTTAGAAGTTTAAATAAACATACTCTATTTTTTAAAGCTCCATCCGAGGAGTCTTTCTTAGGGCCCAGTCTATGAGCTCGTTCAACTATAAGTGGTACTGATTGGGGGGGCATCCCCAGAGCCAGAGGGAGTGTAGTAGAAGTGAATTTTAACAGATCTTCAAATTCTGAAACCTCTGGTAGGCCAACTAATCTAATATTATTGCGCCGGGAGCGATCCTCAAGATCCTCCAGGCAAAGCTGCATATTTCTGATTTTAGTATCTTGTTTTTTAATAATCTCTGCTGAAATGTGGCCCTGATCTTCTAAATCAGAAATTCTAGACTCAGCCTCTGTTAATCTGTTTGAAAAAAGTTTCACTTCAGATGATAATGTAACTATTTCGGTAGAAATAGACCCTAGTTCCTTTTTAATTGCTTCAAATTGAGGAGAGAACACTTCCAGAAGTTTAGCAGTAAGCTCTTGCATATCAAACACACTCTTACTGGAATCCATAGGGTTATCCAGACTGGTATCAGCTGTTTTATTATTTTTTTTATCTTTCGCTTTCGCAGGCATTATGGGTGAAATAGATTTCACCTGGGTGATATATCTTTCCATTCAAAATAGTGCATATGTTGCACAACACACCATACAAAACCAGGTACTCACCTGGTACCCCAATACATGATTCTGTAAATCCTAAAGAATCTAAATACACAAACGTGAAGACCCCCCCTTCCCTCTCCCTCAACCCTCTTAATAGCTAACTATTTATATAAATCACAAAAACAAAAAACAAAAATGTGAATCAAAAACAAAGGAGCCTGCTATATACCAATCGCTTGACACCAGACTACACAGTATTCTACTGCCGCTATTATTCAACTTTAAATTGAGGCTAACCTAGGGATTAACAAATAAGATAGAAATTTGACACTATGCAACCTAAGCAGAAAAATTAACATATATTACATAGCATCAAAATTGACTGCAAAACACATAAGGAATCCACATAGAGGGACATCAGACAATGGAGCATGAACAAATAACAAGCAATTTTTTACCCCCTTTCTTCTTTTACTCTTCTGTCCCCCTTTCAGACACAATTTTTCCCTTCACACTGTGTTACATGCATAACTGTAAGCAAAAGTAAATCCTTATACCGTTATAGAGTTCACAAAATTAGTCCAAACATTACAGGCACACATGTAAAAAAGGATAAGTCCAGGATCTTTTAACCCTTCCACAAGCTTGCACGCCCAGACTAAATTGGCCTCATCGATTACCTGACACACCATCCAGAGCAGACTGCTTGTTCAAGAGGCAGCCGTGCTGCAATGTTACAAGATGCTGGGCTGCAACAAGGCTTCTCACTCCCTATTCGGTCTGGAGCTTTTTCGGTATTTACTCCGACCCTGTAGGGCCTCCGTAGATCAGGTTAGCCGGATCATCTGACTCGTTTACATGCCTCTAACTCCTATAACGAGGGGCTCGACACCTCCGAGATTTCCGATTGGGCAAACCCCCTCTGTCTGAGCCTATCCGATTCACAGCTCACCAAAGACCTGGGGACCACCACCTTTGTGATCCGGCACCAGAAATAAGCCTTATACAGTGCCCTAGGAGGCCACAAAAGTGACCCCACAACGAGCACACCCACTCTTCAGGACAAGATCCGCGGCAGCCGAACTCTCCTCAGACGCGACACTCCGACCCCTCCAGGGGGGCCCGGCGCGGGCACTGCAAACCAAGCAAGCCAGACGCCAACTCCAACAACTTGAAATTGGGCTCGGCTCAAGCAAAGGTGAGAAACTTAGATGCCGCTTTCCTCCTTCTTATTATTGCTCTTAGCGCAATTGTGGCTCTGACCTGAAAGCCAAGAATAGGTCATTTTTTAGGATTTCCTGCTGGGGCTTAGATACCATAGCCCATCTCCCTAGGGTGTGTGATACACCAACAACGGGAGCAACTGCACGGGGGGATGTTGGAATAGAGTATCTGAGTCCCACTCTCCTCACTGCACGCCAAACTCAGCGCGTGCTCTGCTCAGCACAACTACTTCCACCGGAAATCCTATCAGCAGCTCTCCTTTCTGCTCCTTGTCCCTTCCTCCAATTTATTGAACATTATAATGTAATGTATATCCCTCTTCATACAAACATTTCAGGTACAACTCTTTGGGTGAAATGCACAGCTATAAAAGGTTACAATTTCCTTTAAAGAATCCCATAAAGAACCTTGTAGCACAGACATGATTTTTTTTATTTATTTTTTAAATCTCACCTGAATGGAGACCTTTAGATAATCTAAACGGATGTTAAAAGAATTCAGAATAATTACACAGAAGGAAAAAAAAAGTACATACACTGAAAACTTAATGGAATTAGTACTTACCTCAAAGGGGCACAAGCAACATACTTATAAGTGTTTAATATGATACTCATGGGAAATACTCTTCCGGGAAATTAGGAAGAGACAAAGATTCCCAAACCCCAAGAACTCTATAAACCCCACCTACCTAATTGTCAACTCACTCTAACGTATATCTATGCAAAAGAGGTAGGAAAAGAGATAAGAGCAATAATATAGGCACAGGGGGAGAAAACACCACCAGAAAAACAAAGTACAAAAGGCAGGGTCACGTGGACTCTCATCACCATGAAATAAATGTATTTATCAGGTAAGCATAATTTAAATTTTCTTTCATACAGGTGGCGAGAGTCCCCGATACTTAATCCTGGAAAATTAATACCCAAGCATTAGAGTCCACAAGTAATGAAACAAACTCTAAATCCGCAACCACAAAAGAACGGGCAAAACCATACAATGATAATAACTAACATGCAAAGAATCATCTTGAGACAGCAGTCTGAAGGACTTTCTATCAAAAGGCCACCATAGAAGACGCAAACAGCATAGAAATGGTAGAACTATATACAAAGAAGACCAAATAGCTGCCTTGCAACGTTTGACAACTAAAGCCTCATTCCTAAAAGGCCAAGAAATGGCAACTGAACTAGTAGAATACCCTGCCTCCCACAAAAAGCCCTAGGCATCAGAAGTCTCAACCAAGAAGACAAAGAAATTGCAGAAGCTTCCTGCCCTTTCCTGTAAACAGAAAAAAAGCACAAACTAGAAATTTGTCTGAAAACTATAGTAGCATTAACATAATACTTCAACGCTCTAACAACATCAAAAATGTGCAAAAGAATAAAGAATATAGGGATTATGACACAAAGAAAGAACAACAAGTTCCTTTCTGATACAGACAGAAGATATAACCCTAGGCAAGAAAACAAATCTAGTCCTAAAAACTGTCTTATAAAAAACATTATGCATAGGCTCAAAAAGGAGTTGACTGCAAAACCCTCAAAATCCACGAAGGAGAAAATTGGTTTAACAACAGGCTTAAAGGTACACTGAACCCAATTTTTTTATTTCCTGATTCAGATAGAGCATGCAATTTTAAGCAACTTTCTAATTTACCCCTATTATCAATTGTTCTTTATTCTCTTGCTACCTTTATTTGAAAAGCAAGAATGTAAGTTTAGAAGCCGGCCCATTTTTGGTTCACAACCTGGGTTGTCCTTGCTGATTGGACAGCACAAATAAACAAGTACTGTCCAGGGTGCTGAACCAAAAATTGTCTGGCTCCTCAGCTTAGATGCCTTCTTTTTCAAATAAAGAAAGCAAGAGAATGAAGAAAAATTAATAATAGGAGTAAATTAGAAAGTTGCTTAAAATTGCATGCTCTATCTGAATCATGAAAGAAAAAAAATGGGTTTATTTTTCCTTTAACTCTAGCCAAAGCCTGAACAAAAGATTAGCAATGTTCCAGATAATTTTTTTTAAAGAACGGAAATCTGACTCTACAAAAGAACTGGCGGAAAAAAAACCTTATTTAAACCATTCTGCAAAAATTGCAAATTCCTAGGAATTCTAAAAGAATGCCATTAAAAAAAGTAATTCTTACACCAGGTAATAAAGGTCCTCCAAACCTTATAATAAAACTTCCTGGACACAGGCTCATAAAACTGTAAGAATTCACGATACTTTCCTTATGACTAGGGAACTGGGAGTTCCCTCTAAACATATGCTACTGCTGAAATCTGAAATATAGTCTATCTGACTATATCTAAGACTCCCTTTCCAACAGAGGCCAACTCTGAAGAACTCTGAAAAGCACGGAGGAAATTATAAATAGGAAACCACTCCCACAAGGAAACCAAACAAAAACCTTGCACACTCAGATTCCCAGGCGGCCCCCATCCTGAAAATGTAGAAAATAAAGATCATGTAGCATGAACAAAAGAAGCCCTCTGCTTAATAAGCTGATGGTTCAGCCATCAAGACAGAGACTGACTTGTTCTGAAATTTAGATGAAATCTTGAGATAGCAGAATAAAAACCATACATCACTGCCGAAGCATACAAAGCTGAGTAGGCCTTGAGAGGAAGTGAACAAAAGGAATAATATCTGAAGCAGCATACAAGAGACCTAACACCTCCATGCAAAGAGCAACTGAGGAAAAAGAAAAAGAAACAGAGTTTAGGCAAGCATACACTAGCATTATTCTCCTTAGATTTTGTCAATTAAAGACTCATGGAACTGAATCCATCTGAACCTCAGAAAAAACAAACAGTCTGAGGAACCAGCAAACGTTTTGGAAAAAAATGATTTTCCACACATTTTGTTGAAGAAACAACAACAGTCTCTTGGTGGGAGAATCTGCTAAATAAAAAGATGAAGCTTGAACCAAAATATCATCCACAGACAAAAGGGTACCTAGGAAAATATTCTGTGAGTTTTACCTAGACTAAATGGAAAAGCAACAAACTGGAAATGCTTGTCCAGAAAGGCAAACCTAGAAAACTGATGATGTTCCTAGAGAATAGAAACATAAAGATAGGCATTTCATAAACCTATTGTGAACATAAACAGACCTTGCAAAAACAAAAAGGCAGAAAAGTCCAAATAGTCTCTACTTAGAAAGTAGGAAATTAATTCAGAGCCTTTAGATCCAGAAATGGTCTGAAAGCTCCCTCCTTTAAATGAATGCAGATAAGGTTAAAATAAAACTCCATTTCCTGTACCAACAAAGGTACAGGAACAATCTTTCCCATACGTTTAAGATTCAAAACTAACTAAAAAAGGTCTGAACCTTCCCAGGATTTCACAGAACATAGGACAGAAAAAAACCTTCCTATGAAGGCCTTATTCTGAAACCTATTCAATAACCCTGAGAGACTACATCTAGTACCAAGGGATCCTGAACAGACTGAGGCCAATCTTCCTAACCTGCCCTCTACCAGAGTCTCTGGATCAAGGGCCACACCTTCATGCAAACAAAGATCAGGGAATAGATTTCTTGGACTGCTCAGGCTTGTTCCAGTTAGAACTTAGCTTCCAGATGGAACCAGAGGAACCTGCTTCAGAGTGAAGGAATCTAGGTCTTGTGCCCTGTTCTGATGAAAATGACAAAAATGGTGAAAAGATTAAAAAATGTACCCTTGGACTTCAAGTCCTGAGCTCCTTACCCTTCCATCACATTAGGGATAATAGAATCCAAACCAGAACCAAATAACATCTTTGAAAGAAAGAAAGAAAGAAAGAAAGAAAGAAAGAGGTATTAGAAACCATATCAGCGAACCAAGACTTATAGGGACATTCCAGTCAAAATTTAAATGCACACAGATTAATTAAATATTTGAATAGAAACATATTTGCAATATTCATGTATTGGCAAAAATGCTTCTAGTAAAAGTTATCATTGTTTTAGTGTTAAAACTTCTCTCTGCACATCCATGTGAAGCATAGCTAGATATTCTTATTGCACCAGAATTTAAATACTGCAGCTGCCAGTGGTGCTTGTTACTTGTTAGCATTTAACAAGCGGAGTGTTTACCAGATGGTATATGTGGATTCCAGCTTCGGCTGGAATGTCCCTTTAACCATAAAGCCTTTAGAAAGTAGTACACATGACACAAGTTATCTAAATAGCGTACATAAGAAAGGAGGTAAGCGTCAATCTGGAGTCATATAAACAAAACAAAACAAATCGCACCAAAAGTATGCAAAAACAAAAGCCTACATGCGTGTGTCAAAAAATAAATAAGTACACACAAAAAAAATCAAGTGTGGATTTAAAAATCTATGCGTGAAAAGCCGTTAAGCATTAAGAAATGTACGCAAACGAAAACACGACAAAGGGGAATTATCTAAAAATATGTAACTATCCCAAGTGCATATACATATAAAATAAATATAACAGGGGGCGGAGCTAGCCACTGATCTGACTAGACGTGTGTACACTGAGCTCCATAAACCAACTACCTAAAAGAGCCATATAAAGTGTGGATTTTGCCTTTTAATTAACGACTAAGCTATCACCTTTAGTAGGTGGACACTATCTTATTGTAGGGTGACCTCTTTCACCCACCCCATCAACGTTAATAGCCATCTCAGAGTGGGACACCTACAGAGTGGCGAGCGGACCCGCTTACTGCTGCGGAGAGACCAGGCCAACGCCAGCTATAACCCGAAGGGCTGGAGTTTTACTATAGGCTTTTCAATTACCATCCGAGCCTGCCTGGACTTCACCATATAGCTTCTCTGCTACTACCGCCACTCAAGCGGACACCGACTGAAACCTGCGGACCTCATAGCAGTCCCTCACCATTGACCGCAGCTGTTTCCTTACTCCGGAGGGTCGGGGCTCCGCTCCGGAGTAACTGCCACCCCTTGCACCAGCCAATACCTACTACCTGCCTTCACCGTCTAACTTCGCTCCGGAGCGCCGGGGACCCGCTCCGGAGCGATCAGACACCACCAGCTCCTGCGGGGGAGAAGCAGACTTCTGGTCGGGACTCCTGCCTGGACGCCTAGAGGGACCTTAGTGATCTCGGAGCGGCACATCTTGAAGGTGAGATACTTACCCCCCCGCACATTCCAGGTAGCAGACAGATCCAAAGAAAGTGCCGGAATTTCAGGGGCCCAGGAACACAAAAATAGTCGGGCCAGACTTCTTTGCTGCGCAGTTCAAAAGGAAAAAAAAAAAGGGCGCGAACACCCGCCATCTTGAGGCCCTCTTACTCCTACGCCGGACTGGAACCGGCAACCAGCTGGAAGATAGATCCATCAATCTTCAGTGAGTGCTCAGCTCCTAGAACCGGGTAAGAATTCGTCAGGATATCTGACACTCTACATAGCTCACTTAGATCCTGGGGAATAGGTTGTACACTGCTAACTCTTGAGTCCTGCACAGGCTTAAATCCAGGTCCTCACAGATAAAACCCCTTAATTCTCCTGCCTGATTGTTCTGCTGGATACCGGAGGTGGAATTAGCCCTACCCTTGAAACAAAGTTGTGGGCCTTGATTACAGTCGGTCCCCTAAGGCCAGCTACAAGTGTTTAACCCTTGTGGGAACAAATCACATTAAGAAGCCAGCACCACAGAACTACCTAAATAACTTTTAGCCACACATATGGGCAATATTACTCCTGAAGAAGCAGCCCCTATATCATAGGATAGATCATTTACCCCCTACCTGGGGACTATAACAAAACCTGCAGTTGTTTTTTGTAGCAGGACATTTGTCTTCAACACTTGAGTGGGCAGCTAACCCTTGCCTCATCTACCTTTTGAGGCCTAAGTTTGTGTGATATTTTCATACCTGTAGGGTCTGGGAACTGGGCTCTGCAGCCACAATCTGAAACAAAGTGACTACAGCATACCCTTCGGTATTTCACACAACCTTCTTATTGTAATGGGATTTTATACAGCCCTTGCTTTAGGGGCATTATCATACTTGTCTCTCTCTCATTAATACCAGCTGCTGCGCCAGCTTCATTGTCCTTGGGCTCATAGCCCAAGGTGGAGTGTGTTTTCATATTGCTGCCTTAACTATATGCCTTTTTTCCCACAGGTTTCTCAGTATACTATATTGCAAAGTGTTAATTCAGCTTTCCATTCCTGTGGTACACCTACAGATAGGTTAGAAGGTACTGTTTTTTCATTACAGGTTCTTGAGTTCCAGCCTAGTTCATATACCTGCCCAAAGCTATTATATTTATCTGCACACCTAGGGCCCGGTAATCTGTACTAATTACACAATCTCACTCCATACAACTAGTCCCAGGGTTAAATCATTATAAGGTCGGTGTTTTGAATGTTTATAGACCATTATTGTGCCCTCTCAGTGAGATTGATTATTGTGATTTCAGCTTAAGCCCCAACCCAAACTTCCCCGCCAGTGTCCCTTGCTGACTAGGACTTACTTTTCACCCCCCTTGACCATTATAGTCGCCCTCGGGCACACTACTTAAAAAAAAAAGTAAAAAAAAAAAAAAGTGAGAGGGCTCTTATATCCTGCTACCCTTTCTATCATATCTCACAGACTTTTTAATTCCATAGTCACCACGCCAACTCTTTACAATTAGTCTATTTAACTTAGCTGTAATATTAACCTGTTACCTAGTCTTAGCTTTCTTCTATAAAGGTGCTGTAACCAGATTTTTGTGTGCTACTGGCCTCTGTAAAATTATCCAAGCAAACTTTACTGTCTGAAGGCCACGACTCTTTGGTTTTTGTTGTGAGAAGACCATTAGCTGGTCCACCCTTTCTGACTCAGCTTGTCTGAGTTGGTCACTTCCCCTCCCCTATTTCCCTTCCTTCGGGTCGTATCCGCCACTATACTGGTCTGACATTCGCCTAGTATTTATTGTATTTTTGATTTGTCTATCTGACCTTATTACCACTGTTTGCCATTCCCTCACCTCTCCGCTCCCACTTGGCCTGTCCGGGTGGGTCACTTCCACTTACCCTCCCCCTTCCTTCGGGTCGTATCCCCTTCATCCCTGAGGTGAGGGACCAGGGTTAAGTCACTGTATGTAAGTGTTCATATCTAACATGTGAGTGCTGCAATATATATGGTTATCAGCCCCGCTCTGCAATCTTTAGAGTAATGTCTTAACCTCTCTGTATGATATGATTCATTAACCCCATTTTTTTCAGCAGAATAGTACAGCTCCTTGCAAACACATTCTGAGTTTCTGGGCTCAGAGTGTCTTGTCTCTATACATTTGCAACAGAATGCCGCACATGAGTAGGAAACCCCTTAAGTCTACATCGAAATCTAAGAAGACAGTCTATGACCAATTCTCACAGCAGCCTAAGGGCCCAGACATGGAACCCCAAGGAGAGTTGAGTGATCCGGACTCGCAAGATGAAGAGTCCCAATCTAGTGTCCAATCCGCGTCTGCTTCACAACATTACATTACCGAGAAATCTCTAAAGAATTTGCTAGCCTCCCAGACTAAATTCATCACGCAGGAAATTCAGCGAAGCTCAGCAGAGCTTAAAAAAGAGATCTCGGAGATCGGGGAAAGGGTAGATGTCCTAGAAAGGAAACAAGACAACATGGTGGTGGATCAATCCAATCTCTTAGCCTATTCGGAAAGTCTGGCTGACCAAATCTCCCAACTGGAACTCAAGGTGGCAGAGGTAGAGGACAGATCCAGGCGCAATAACATCAGATTCCGTGGAATACCGAAATCGGTAGCGCCATCCGACCTTTAAGACTTCTTGAGAGAACTGTATCACTCGTTGATTGGCAGTCCAGAGGGCCTGACCGCCACTATGGAGCGGGCACACAGGGCACTGCGCTCTAGAAACGTGGCTCAAGATAAACCGCGGGATGTAATATTGTGCTTCCACAGTTTTCTGTATAAGGATAGGCTGATGCAGGCAGCCTTCAAGAAACCAACCCTGAGCGAGAGATTTAAAGATATCCAGCTTCTACCTGACCTCTCGGCTCATACCCTACAACAGAGACGCCACTATCAATCTGTCACTATTACTCTGCGGAAGAACAACATTAAGTATAAATGGGGATTCCCAACTCGCCTTATCATCACCAAAGACAATCAAAATTATGTGGCCACAACTCTGAACCAGGGTCTAACTCTTCTCACTAACTGGGGCCTTAGACCGGAACCGCCTCCCCAAAGGGACCCTCCCTACCCTAAGTTGCGGGCCTCCGCCCCAGAGTGGACTGTCAACGACCAAAGAGCCAAAAGGGCAAAATTGTCTCAGTCCACAGCTATCTTT
Source organism: Bombina bombina (assembly GCF_027579735.1). Taxonomy (NCBI): domain Eukaryota; kingdom Metazoa; phylum Chordata; class Amphibia; order Anura; family Bombinatoridae; genus Bombina; species Bombina bombina. The sequence goes on along the minus strand of NC_069504.1, from coordinate 533,333,048 downwards.
TAACTCCTGGGGCTTGCCCTCTACAGTCATGTTATAGGACGAACGTTACCTCTATTTATAGCCACCTGGTGGCTTTATGTTTCTCAGGTTCGTGGTTATGTGTTTGCAATACCTGTTGAATGTGTTTTGTTTAAGTTTATTCTGCTGGTTACTATATCATTATTCTATAGCAAATTACTCAGTACAAAATTAATGTTAGTTTATATTTCAGTAATTATTTATAGCAGAGCGGGGCTGTTGTTAATGATGCTCCTAACTTTGTGTACCTTAGATTAATTTCCTCAACTGCTCCGCCCCCGCATAGAAGTCCACTCTAGGACTCCTTGAGGTGGACTATTTCCACCACATTCTTGAGCGCTTTTTCTAGTGCTCTCTTTCCCCCTCCCCTCCTCTCCCCACCCCCCCTATTCTACCACTCACTTTGTCCTTCCCCGACCCACAACACAGTCCAAGTCCCCCATAAGAGCCCCATAAGAGCCCCATCATCACACCCCCCCCATTAGTTATGTCCACCATTAGGCTTATGACACATAATGTTAGAGGCCTCAACTCACCTCATAAACGTAGTCTACTACTTAGGACGCTGAAACACCACAACCCAGATGTGGTATTCCTTCAGGAGACTCACTGGCTGGACAAGGAGCCTCTTAGGCTCATCTCCAAGTCCTATACCCATATTGAAACCGCCTCTTACACCAAAAAAGCCAGAGGAGTAGCGATATTGCTACACAAGCGTCTGGCCTTTGAAAACATACAAGTTATTAGAGACCCTCAGGCCAGATTTATTATCCTTATCTGCAAAATAAACCATGTCACCTATACCCTAGTGTCCGTATATCTTCCAAATTCCAAGCAACCACGATACCTTAAACACATTCTCCATGCTCTTTCTCAAGTTCAACAGGGGAGAGTCCTCATAGCGGGTGACTTCAACATGGTCTGGGACCATTTGTTGGACAGAAGACCCAAATCTACAGACTTAACGCCCTCCCCAGCTAAACAACTCTCACACAGATTCAGGCAAATAATGTCTGCCTCGGGCCTGTATGATATATGGAGAGCCCTGCATCCTAAAGATCACGACTATACCCACTTCTCACCCCCCCATAAGCTATACTCAAGGCTCGACTATATCTTCTCTACGGCTGACTCCCTAGACTTAGTTCAGAGAACTAAAGTTTCCCTTTGTACCTGGTCTGATCAGGTTTAGGCCGACATAATTTCTTCTAACACTACTCACATTAGACCCAAATGGAGACTGCCCCACCAGATCTTAGAGGACATACCCTTTAGAGAGGAACTCCGCAGAGATATCACCCACTTTATTCAAACTAACGACAACCTAACGGTCAGAGATGATACATTATGGGGTGCGGCTAAAGCTACAATCAGAGGTATCCTTATCACTAAACAATCGCATCTTAGAAAGCTGGCAGGTCTCACCCTCTCGCAAGCCCACATTAAGTTGCGACAACTAGAAGCATGCAACAGAAGTGCAGTCACAGCAGAGACCACATCTCAAATTATTGAGATCAAAGCCCACATTTCTAGGATTGAACTGCGCAGAACCCAACTTAACATCACCAAGCTTTAGCACCTATTTTACTATAAAGACAACAAAGCTGATACCCTGTTGGCAAACAAGATTAGGAATAGACTGGGGGCCTCGCGAATTCATTCCATACGATCATCAGGATCTCTATTCCAGATCCCGTCTCAGATAGGCAATGTGTTTGCCGATTATTATGCCAAGCTTTATAATATAGCTACAGCCGAGTCTCTTAGGTCCTCCTCCCAGGAGGTTCTGGAGACTTACCTTAAGACCCTGTCGCTTCCTATGCTCGCCCCAGAACAACGAGATGTTTTGAGCTCCCCCTTCTCTCTTCAAGAAGTTTTGAGAGTTATTAGGAACGCAAAGTCTTTTAAGTCCCCTGGTCCAGACGGCTACCCGGCACATTTCTATAAGGCTTATGCTCAGGAACTGGCCCCGTTGCTTTTAAAATTCTATAATTTGGCTAGAGAGGAGGGCCATTTTAAGAGTGAATTTTTAGAAGCCAATATTGTCACCATCCTCAAGCCAGACAAGGACCCATTGCTTTGTGCGAGTTACAGGCCCATCTCTTTGATAAATACGGACATCAAGTTTTATTCAAAGATACTTGCTAATCGTCTCGCTAGTTTTCTTCCTTCCCTTATTGACTCGGATCAGGTGGGATGTGTCCCCCTCCGAGAAGTCCCAGACAACACGAGACGCCTCCTTAACATACTCACTTTTGCCTCACGACTTCGTAGGCCGCTCACGGTCATTTCTCTTGACGCCGAGAAGGCGTTCGACCGGGTCAGATGGCAATACCTTTGGGCAGTCCTTGAGAGATTCCATTTCCCCCCCGACTTCATAGCGGCCGTTCAGGCCCTATATTCCACTCCTACTGCATCTGTGTGCGGCCTGGGTTTTCATTCCTCTCTCTTCCCTATTACAAATGGCACCAGACAGGGGTGCCCCCTTTCGCCACTCTTGTTCGCCCTCTCCATAGAACCCCTGGCTGAGCAGATCAGAACTGACCCCCAAATTAAAGGAGTCACCTTGTCGGGCACCTTGCACAAAATTGCACTCTTTGCTGACGATGTAACTTTATTCTTGTCACACCCTGATCAGGGGATACCTAGACTCCTTGATATACTCACCGCTTTCGGGGCCCATTCTTACTACAAGTTGAATTTGTCAAAAACACAAGTGTATACGCAGGGGTTTACAAAGACACAATTAGTTTCTCTTACTGAGACTTATAAATTTGATTGGACTGAACACTCTGTCCTACACTTGGGTGTCAGGATCTCTAGTAGCCTTCCCCAAACAATAAAAGACAACTATCTTCCTCTCCTAACTTCCCTCCGCTCCCTGCGGAAGGACTGGAACCTTCAGCATGTATCCTGGCTGGGTAGGATTACGGCGTTGAAAATGTCTTTCCTCCCCAAGCTGACGTACCTATTCTGCTGCCTGCCCATTAAAATACCAAGGCATTTGCTTCTTCAATTCCAAAGCGGGTTCACCAAATTTATCTGGTTGGATAAACCCCCTAGAGTTGCACACAAAGTACTCCAACTTCCTAAATCTTTGGGGGGCATTGCTTCTCTGTCAGTTACGAGGGTGCAATGCTTACCCATGTTTCTCAATGGGGGGTAAAGTCGTCGGATGCCAAGTGGAAAATCCATAGAACAGGCTTTGCTGCCCTTCCAAATTGCCTTACGAGACCTAATTTGGACCCCGCCACATTGTCGTAGGGAGCTTGCCCTAACCAACCCAGTAGTCTGCGAATGCCTTGGCTTTTGGGATAGAATACGGCATCATCCCCATGTAGCCCCGCACCTTCCCCAGTCGCTTCCATAGTAGGTCTTCTCTCGGGTCTTCAAGACTCCCACCCTAATAAGTGGGTCCAACTGGGAATCAACAGTATAGCGGACCTTTGGTTCACGTCCCCTCGAGACTCTTTTAAACAATTATCCCAAATTAGTTCCGAGGCCCAGATCCCGTCGTATCTACCTTTTGAATACAAGAGGATCAAGAGCTTTTTAAGCAGTTGGGGTTTTAAACCTAACCTCGATAGACCATTAACTCTCTGGGAGTCCACTTGGGCAAGGGGAGATAGGTTGTGTAGGCCCCTTTCTGTCCATTATATGCTACTAGGTGGGTCTCAGGAACCTCCTAACCATCTATCCCGATGGGAAACGCTGACGGGAAGCACACTACCCCGGAGGAGTGGGAACGAGCTTTCTCCCTGACCCAGAAAGCTATACATTGCACAACGTTATACGAAACCTATTTCAAACTTCTAACTCACTGGTACTATGTACCCACTAGGCTAGCGAAAATATTCCCGACAATGTCCCCCAAATGCTGGCGGAATTGTGGCCACAGGGGTAACGCACTACATATATGGTGGGAGTGTCCCGCGATTCAGCCTCTTTGGCTAAAGTGCTTCTCGGTGCTACAGGGTATCGGTATTAGGCTCCCCAGGCTGTCTGATTCAGCCCTTCTTCACCTAAACCTACATTCTTTACCTAAAAATCATGCGTATATCTGCATATACCTATTCATGACTATAAAAAACTCTATTGCATGCTCCTGGAAAAAGGAACGTGCTCCAAGTTGGGCGACGATCTGCAATAATATGGCATACGTCTACACAATGGAAAAGGATATCTTCTACAAACTAAATAAATCTGACCTATTTGAATTGATCTGGGCTGACTGGAAGGAGTCTCAAAATACAGACTGGAAACCCAACGCAACTGCCCAAGACACATAGCTCCTTACCGATATACCCCCTATGACAGTCACCTATTTAACATAAACGCGACCTTAATTGGATGGCCCTCACTCTCCTTCTTATACATTCTCCCCTACCACTTCCCCCTCCCCTCCTACCATACCACTCTTTCCCCACCCTCCTCTCTCTCACTCGGAGATACTTTGTACTTTCAGCCATTAAGACCCCCCCCCGCTATTCTCAGACTTGTCAGTCATGAATCAAGGCTTGACAAGTTGACTCTGTTCACATCATTTTGTAAGTGTTGAAATGGTGTACTACTATGCTGGACGCAGTCATTTTCCTGTTATCTATGTAAACTTTATACTGCTGGTTTGGAGCTGCGTCTCCTCGGTTTATGTATATTTCTCTTGATTACTATCAATAAAAATTTTAAACTCAAAAAAAAAAAAAAGATAAACCACGAAATTACTGTCACAGGTATAGAATCCCTGGATATTAAAACGTCTACCACTATGTGGGTGGAAGAAGTTAGGACCTTTTATAATAGAGTTGCAGCTCACGCAACCTAGACAGGGGTAGCTGCCATTTCTCTTGTTTCCAATATAAGATTGTGTATCTCTACGACTTGTCCCTATATCACTTTTTACTAGATGGTCGTGTATGTTTCTAACTCTTCTATAGGTCATTAGTGGAGGTTCCTTAAAATGATCTATGTGATTACAATCTCTTAGAATGTGCCAGTGTTTCCTTATGGCTTTAGATATGATGTTACTATGTGAGTTGTATTGTGAAACAAACACTAATCTATCCTTATTGTTCTTCTTACTCTCTCTTTAGATGGGGTTCTGTATTTCATTGATTTCTTTGTTGATTTAAAAAAATAATAAAAATAAAAAATAAAAAAATATAACAATAACCTTACAGCCTTATAGAGTACAAAATATAAAATTAAAAATGAAGTACTTAACAATAAGCACTCTGTACTGGAGGAAACCAATAGGAAGCAAAAACCAGTGCTGAAACATAACAGCAGAGAGTCTGGAATAGGAGTATACTGACAAACCAACAGAAGGAGGCAAAGGACAAGTCCCTGCGACATCCATGGAAAGGCTTGTGACTAAATCCCAAAAGGTGAAATACTGTCAGAATTCAAGTTGTCTATCTGTGAATATAAATATAAGGTTGTCATGAATCACAACTGCTGAATTAGTTTAACCATTAAGTGATTAGTTGTTGCAATAAGATTCCTGGAATTAAACATCAACAACCTTAAGGCTGTGTAACAATTCCCAAAAATCAGGTAGCAATTGATAGATGGTAATATATTTGAAACAGAGTTATTGCTGCCACATGTAGGGAGTACTAAATAATCTGCAGCAACTCTATTCAAATAAGGAACCAGTCACAGACAAGTGAATCCACTCATAACTAAACACATAGGCACCAGAAAAGATAGCTATAAACAAATTGAGCATAAGATATATTTCTAACTAAGGTCACTGACACTGCGTATATATCTATTACAGATTGAGCATAGAATGTATTTATAGTAAACCAATACACAGGCACTGCGTAGATCGCTACTAACGGATTGGGCATAGGATATAAATGTATATTTGGTACTTATCCATTAGAAGCATGGGAAGGCAGGTCAGGTTGGGATTACCTTGATCGGTATACAGTTTGTCTAGTACAACGATGATCCTCGGTGGAGCTCGGATGGCGTGTGACGTCACAGCAGTATACTGAATCCGGAAATAGCAGCTGATATGGAGCTCCGGTTGCTTGCCAGGGAGGAGGCGTGAAGAGGAGGAGATCCGAGGTTGGCTGTAGGAGGCAGATTTTCTAGTTAGGGAGGCTGGGAAGTTAAGCAGTAAGGAGACTGCAATACCAAGCAAAGAACAGAGTAAAAAGGGGAGTTTAAATAGCGGTCAATGTAAATGACGCCACTTAAAGGAGCAGTACCTTATAAAATAAAGGAACATGCTATGAGTGACTGAAAACATGACAAATATACACCACTACCTATACTCCAGATACATCACTCCAACAATCATTGGAAATGGGCCTTAACTCGGTCAGAGAACCCCACTCACTGTAGAATTAAATGCACATCTTTATCCTTCAACCTCCTCCAGCGGAGGCAAAGCCTCCTCCTAGAGGCAGGGAAGAGTAATTCACGAGTATGAAAGAAAGCAGTTTTTTTTTTTTAATAACTTTATTTATATAGTTACTGGCTCCACCACAACATGAGAACAATATATACAGAGTCACTATTACATAAGCACAAATTGAAAAGCAAATGCTGCTAACAGCAAAAGCTGCCAACAGCAAGAGTGGTTCCACATTGCTACAGAGTCCAGCATTTTTCTATTATAACAAACATAAAACATAAAACAAACATTAACTTAACACATAACAAGGGTGAGAAAGCCCTTGATCAAACCCTCCACTCCAGGGGATAGAAGTGGGGGGGTACTCGCACCCCGGCACACAGGGGAAGAAAAGGCAAGTGTATAAGGGCCGGATGAGGTCCAGGTTTAGAGGTGAGATATGGCGTAGCTCTCAAGATGTGGGAGTAGGGGGAGGGAGACACCATCTGCCATGAAGGTTTTCTTCCAACATGAACAAAGAGTTACGGAAGGGGTAGATTATCCTATTACGCACCTGTGGGGATACGTGTAAGAGATAGGGTTCCCATTTATGTATGAAGACTTTAATTCTTTTCTCTAAATCCCCCTGTACATCTGATTGTTCTATAAGCACTTGGTTGTGTATGGCATGAAGGAGCTTTCTAAAGGGGGGGGTCTTATTGGACGCCCAGAATTGCAAGATTAGTAAGGAGCACTACAGAGTAGAGGAATTTTCGGTATTTCGATATTACTTCGAAATCGTGTAAAAATATAATGTTAGTGGACGTCAAGGTTACTCTGTCGCCCAAGACCCTTTGTAGCCAATAGCCAAGTTTACCCCACAGTCCAACAAGTTTGGGGCAGTCCCAAAGGAGGTGTATAATGTCTGGGGACGGGAAAGAGCACTTACTACAGCTGTCAACTGCCTGCGGTACCATCTTAGCTCGAAGCTTCGGGAGAATATATGCCTGGTGGAGGAGTTTAGTGTGGGCTTCCCTCGAGTACGCCGAGAGAGTGGCCATATGGACCCTGGAGAAGCTATCAATTAGGTCAGGCATGGTGATAGATATTGTCCTTGTTCCCTGCCATTTGTCATGTAAAGTCTGTAGAGCCTGTTGCTCCAAATGGGCCACTATCTCGTTGTATATGTTGGTAATTGAGTGTGAGCCTCGTAGCGTAGCGCGGTATAATCTATCTATACAGGAACTAGTGTTCGTGAGCTGATTAGTAGTAATGAGGGCCCTAACATAGTGTCTACATTGGAAATAGGCAAACATGGTGCCCGGTGGAAGGTTGTGTGTCTCTCTCAGAGCCTGGAAAGGTAGGATTTGCAATGTAATGGGGTTAAGAAGTTGCGCGATAGATGTTAGCCCAAGGGTCTCCCATATGCGGAAGGCCCGTGTAGTGTATCCCAGGATGAACTTGGGGTTTCCTTGGAGAGGTAAATATTTGGTGGTCTCATGGTCAATCTTCCAGAATCTGCACATTCTGTGCCACGCTCTAAGGGGGTCCCGAAAGAGTATGCTTTGAGAGATGTGGGAGGGGAGGGAGGATAGTTTAGCATGTGGTAGATAAGCTGCATTGAGAGGTGCAATTAAGTCCAGTTCCACGGCGGGGCTAAAGTAGGTGGATTTGGTAAGCCACCCCATGGTCAGTTTAGCTAGCGTCGCCCAATTATATCATTGGATATTTGGAAACTTAAGGCCTCCCGCATTCACTGACATAGATAGTTTAGTTTTACTAATCCTATGCTTCCTCTGGCTCCAGACAAATGAGGCAAATATAGTAGTAATATTTTGAATGTCTTTATTGTGGAGTAGAAGAGGGAGCATCTGCAAGGGATATAAAATTTTAGGAAGAATGATCATTTTGAGAAGGTGAATTCTACCATGTAAAGTTAAGGGGAGCCCCCGCCAGCTTCTGGTAAGAGCCTGGGTACTGGCTATGACTCTAGGAATATTGAGGTTGTATAGGAGCTTAGGGTCAACATGAAGATGGATGCCTAAATATTTAAAGGACCCAGCTGTGACCTGTACGTTAGTGTCGCTAAGTGTGCTATTTTTGCTATTTTGGAGCCATGTGACTTCCGATTTGTCAATGTTTATTTTATAACCAGTGAATCTACCAAAGGTCGATAGAATTTCCAGCAGCCCAGGCAGATTCATGGCAGGATCGCTCACATAAAGTAGCAAGTCATCTGCAAAGAGAGATAGGTGAAGGAGTTGTGAGTGAATCCGAAGGCCAGGACAGTGTTGGCGTATGTAACAGGCTAGTGGCTCAATTGCCAGATCAAATAGGAGCGGGGACAGTGGGCAACCCTGCCTGGTTCCCCTACCCAGCTCGAAGGAGGGAGACAAACCATTATTTATGATTATGGATGCTGAGGGAGAGTCGTACAGTCTTTGTATGACCTCTAGGAAATGCCCCGTTATTCCAAATTTGGCCAGCGCTGTATAGAGATGGTCCCATTCTACCCTATCAAACGCCTTTTCAGCGTCTACAGCAAAAAGGCAAGCGTCAGGCAGTGGATCATCCATGGAGGACACTTGGGCTCTGTGATAGTGGTCAATGACCGCAAGCGTTTTTCTCAGGTTGAGTACCGAGGAACGATGCTTGATGAAACCCGTTTGATCGGGGTGCACCAGAAAGTGTAGCACCTCTGCCAACCTATTAGCCAGGATTTTAGTTAGCAGTTTATAGTCTCCATTTAGTAAGGAGATCGGCCTGTAAGAGGAGGGCACCGTAGGATCTTTATCGGGTTTGAGTATTACACAGATGTTTGCGTCAGAAAATCTGGGGTCAGGGACAGAGGCCCCAGAAAGATACGCAGAGAAAAGGGTCGCTAGAGTGGGGGCTATGTCAGAGGCTAAGAGTTTGTAATACTCTGCGGGGAGACCATCAGGTCCCGCCGCTTTGCCAAGTTTGATGCGTTTAATGGTGTCTATCACCTCCCTCGGCTGAATGGGGGCATTAAGAGAGGACAGTTGGTCCTGCGTCAGAGTAGGGACACCCACATTATTCCAGAATGAGCATTTGTCAGGTTCTGAAATCTCTTGCTTAGAGTACAGGCTGGTGTAGTAAGAGACAAATTCACGCATAATTGTCGGGGTGTCGGTGCATAGTTTTCCCTCAGCAGCCAGCGCTGGGATATATGTTTTAGGTGTAACCACCTTGACCATGGAGGCCATGGTTTTACCAGCCTTGTTCCCATATCTGTAAAACTTCCCCTGTCTATGAATAGCATACGCGTTATCTACCATTTGAATATGTGTATCTCTCCTTTTTGAGGTCGTAGTACTGTTGTCTAGTTTGGGGTGAGGGATGAGAGAGATAGTTGTTATACGCAATTGCAAGCTTTGTTAACATTTCGTCTGTGATTTTCTTGCTCTTGCGGTTGTGATGTGAGGTATAAGCTGTAATTCTTCCTCTCATAACAGCCTTAGAGACATGCCAGAAGAGGTCTGAATTATCTCTGTGTTGTGCATTATCTGCATCGTAATCTATCCAGAAAGAGCGCAGTTGTTGCCGAAAGTCGGCGTTATTGTAAAGGAAAGAGGGGAATCGCCAAGTTTTCTGTAGATTAGTTGGTGGGGTGGAGTCTAGAAGGAGCAGGATAGGTGCGTGGTCTGATATGGTCACAGGAAAGATCTTAGTGAGAGGGACATGTGGTGTGAGGGCGGGAGTAGTCAGGAAATAGTCAATCCTAGACATGGTATGATGTGTTTTAGAAATGCAAGTATAGTCCTTGTCTGTTGGGTTGCGCAATCTCCACAGGTCTACTAGTCCTAAGTCTGTTTTGAGTCTATCAATGAGTTTTACCTCAGCTTTCTGTCTACGTGATACGGTTCGTAGGGGCGGCCCAGTCGAGACTTCCACAAATCTGTCAAGCGGCAAGAGTTGCGTCATGTTAAAGTCGCTCCCTACGATTATTGGGAGCTCACCTCTCCTCGCTAAACAGAGTTGTAAGTGTTGCCAAAAGTGTGGCGAGAGATTATTCGGGCCATATACATTGCAGAGTAGATATGATTTTGATGCAATACTGAGAGTGGTAATTATGTAGCGTCCCCTAGGATCTAACTGTGTATCTTTGAAAGTGGCAGAAAGACCTTTTCTAATCAAGATAGCTACTCCCCTCCTCCTTCCCTCCGTTGGGGTATTGATAACCTGCCCCACCCATCTAATTTTAAGCTTGTCATGTTCCTCCTGAGTTAAGCGGGTTTCCTGTATGAGGGCTATGTCAGCGTGTATGGAGTTCAAGAAGTGCAGTATTTTACTGCGTTTAGCGGGGGATGTAATGCCCCCCACGTTCCACGAGACTATATTACATCGTGCTGCCATACTATGTGTAGTAGAGGAGACATTAAATGGGGCATGATGGAATAATCAAGGGAGAGGGGAAGCAGGGAGGCGGCCTCTCTCTCCAGTGCTGTCAGGCAGTGGAGAAGTGTGTCAGAAGATCTGGTATCGTGTGCCAGGGTGCAGTACTTACATAAACAGGGAGGCGGAAGAAACCAAGGCAATAGCTCACAAGACCACCAAAGCTCGGACAATCTCCGCAGTTGGTGTCCCCCGGAGTGGAGGCAAGAATTCTGATGGAGGCAGAGAGAAAAAAGCATCAACAGGGCACAAAACCACATTCCCAAACCCTCACTAGATCCCCATCCCATTCCACCGGTGTTACCAGTCACTTCGCCCATGTGGGAGTGAGAGATCAAGGTCACCTCTCGGTTAATGCTTTTGAGTGGAGCACCGGGGGAATGGTAGACATGCTGTAGTAACAGTGTAGATAAGGACATACAGGCACAGAAAAGTAATATCCAAGCCCAGCATTTCAAAACACATAGTTTAGGGGTATTTCCGCTATCCTGGTCTATAGCTAGGCCTGGGCCAGACGAAGTACAGGGTATAGGGGCTTTCAAGTGCATCCCGGGAGGCTCCTGTGCACTGGGAGATAAGATGGTGACTAAAAGCTTATCAAGGATTTCTTTTTTAATTAAGAAGAAATACGCCCAAAACAGGCAAGGGTATCGTTGCAAGTGCATGGTTAGAATGCTGGCACTAAGGTATACAGATGCATAGGGTTTCCAGGCAAGGAAAAGGGTCAAATAAATTAAAGTTAACAATAGGCGATAGGAGGGTCTCTGCGGTAGAGTACAGTTGGCCGAGGCCGGACTAGGCGGGATATGTGTGGTAGGAGGGGAGCCTTTATCAGGAGCAAAAGGTAACAGGCCATCATCAGTACCAGTTGTGCCTACGTAAGGGACTGGATATGTGCTATGCTTAGGGCCCCAAGCCCTATGATTTAGAGGTGAAAGCATTAAAACAGAGGGAACAATAGCAATAACAATTTTTTTAACCTTCAAGAACATAAAATAACAGCTAACATGATAGATCTCAACCATTGGTGATATGAGTATAGTCTCAACCTGGATCGCCACCCTGACCCGGCAGCCAAGGAAAACTGCGGCAGGGGTATGCTGCTGCAATGGTAGGAGCAGTAGCCGATAAGTCAGAATCTTTTTAGGAGGAGGACCTCTCACTTGGTCCGCTTCTAGAGTGTTTCCATAGGCGAAAGATGTTTCACTTCCTTGGACCCCCATAGGAAGACAGAAGAAGAAGGGAAAAAGGTGCAAGAAATTTGGTCGCCCAAAATCAGTGCACGTCATCTTGCATGTCTTTGTCCAGGAATGTTTGCAGTTCCTTTGGGTTGTTGAAGTATTTAGGCCCGGTAGGTGTCTGCAGCCTTAACTTAGCCGGATACAGTAGTGTAGCTTGCTTCCCTTCTTTGTGTAGCCTAGAGTAGAGTGGGGCGAAATCTCTTCGCATCTTGGACACTTCAGCAGAGAAGTCTTGAAAAATCAGGAGTTGTTTTCCTTCAAATTGCAATTGTCCGGTATGAGCCCGGTATGCTCTCAACAGAGCCAACTTTTCCTGATAATTCAGGCATTTGAAAATTACCTGACGTGGGCGAGAGTTCAGTGTTTCAAGTCCCTTATCCGGGCCCAGACGGTGTGCACGCTCCACATCTAAGGGTAGTTGGTCTGCATTCATCTTTAGAAGCTTGGGCAGGGTTAAGGCAGTGAATTCCAGCAGATCTTTGTTTTTTTATCGTTTCCGGGACCCCCACTACCCGCAAGTTGTTCCTGCGACTCCTATTTTCAAGGTCGTCTACTTTCTCTTGCAGCGCTCTATTCTGTCGCTGGAGTTGTCTGACTGAGGTGGATGTAGATGCCTGCATATCCTCCACATCAGAGATGCGTTGCTCGGCGTGTGTGAGCCTGGTTGAAAATTGGCGCACTTCGCTAGTGAGTGTGTCAACCCCTGCCTGAAGAGTCTCCATTTTGGGGAGGAAAAAGGATTTAAGCTCCTGAAGTAGTGCAGTCGAATCTGTCGTGATGACATGGGAGGCCCTAGGGGAGGGCGGAGGGTCAGGATGTAGATCCGTGGCTGGCCGCTTCTTCTCTGTATGCTTGCCTCTGGAAGTCATTATATCTGCAGCTTTGCTGGTAATAGGTGCGAAATAATGGTCAAGCTTCATACAAACAGTGTGCTGATAGTTGCAGAGTTCAAATGGTAATTGCTTGTTATGGCCTCTAGGTGGCAGTGCAGGATAGTAAATGCTGATGGCAGGATCAGCCTCAGAGAAAAGTAGCAGGGGTTATTCACCAGAGTCTCACAGTTGAGTTGTGTAATAAAAAGATTTCACCCAGAGGTGTTGTAAACGGTAAATACCAATCCAAAAAGATAGTGAGAGAGCATCTGAAGCATTAAGCAGAGTAAAAGTTGAGCTGGTGCAGTCCTTCATAACATAAGCACAGGCAGTAAGCTCCTATCATGTAGCTCCACAGCTTCCACAGCAAGGTTTCATAGGGGATTAAAGAGTAGATCAAAGAAGGAGCGTGTTGTCAGCACTGTTAAAGAGTCTATCTTCCAATGGCTGTGCGGGGGTTTATAGAGTGAGAATGTTTAGAGAGTCACTGCAGGGAGGGCTGTGTGTTGTGAGCAGGAAAATATATGGTAGCAGAATCCCACGTGGCAGTTCTTATGTGTAAGGCTATGGACCTAAAGGTTCCCCATTTCTGCCTTCCTACTAGGGACAATGATGCAAGATGTTACAGCCTGTAATTCAATGGCCCCCAAGCTACACAGGCCCACTCCCTACTCAAGCACAGTCTCTATTTCTCCCCCTATAATGCTCGTTTAGCTAATTGAGCGGTACCTCTTGAAGTGCGTCTTTGTGTGTTTTTGCGGTCACTTCTTACCGCTCCTCTGTAGTGCCGGGTACGTTCTCCGGTGCCCTGTCCTGTCCGGCAGGTGAAGGAGAGAAAGGGCCGCAGGCCAAGATGGCGCCTGAAGTTAGCGCTCCGTTGCGCAGTGTTATCGTTTCGGGGGCAAGGGCAGTGTGGTAGCCCTTCACACGGCGTCGCCAGCTGAGGTGGGGTATCAGAGTGTCCCAGCAAGGCTATCTTGTGTGGGTTTTGGTCTGGCAGCAAACTTTTGATCGTTTTAGGGAGCTGGATATGCGGAGCTCCTTTCGTTTGCTGCCAGTCCGTTGCGCCGCCCACCGGAAGTCCAGGAGATTTCCGAAAGAAAGCAGTTTTACATGCTTGCAACAAAAGATACCTGCTATCTCCTTGACAAATTCAGCCAACCAGTTGAGTTTTGGATTGTGATGTGACCACAAAAAAAGCTTATTTACATTTATTGATAAATTGTCTAATAGTGTCCTATACTGTGTACTGTTTGGGTATAATGCCACCTTTTCCTCCCCATAGACCCCATAAAAAAACATAAATTCACTAATAAACTAGGAAATACCCTAGGCAAATGGCAAGAGACGACCTGTATTAAAGGTAAGAGACAAATTTATAATTATCCATAAAAGGAAACTTGAACCAAGGGACCTCTTAGGCAGCTCTTGCAGAGAACTGCGGGCAGCTGAAACTTTACAGTAGCAAATATGATGCACAAGGTGGGTTTATAGGAGGTTGTTAAATACGCACCATGAAGGAATAAACTGTACCTCACCAGTGCACAATATATATAACTAGAAGCAAAAAGTTAAAATATAGGGAAATAGCTTAAAAAAACAGCAAATGTATAGATACAAAAAGTTAAATTACTGCGCTATGATATTTAGAAACTTGCAAATAAAGCCACAGTTTTGGGGATTTTCCCTATATCCCCATACAAAGGAACTTGATAGCAATTATAATTATGTGTGTGTGGTGATACAGACTATATAGAGCTAAATAAGTGCAGTATCCGGCTGACTAGTATAAATAGTACATTTATTTATGACATAGGTAAAATTAAAATAAACCAGTTTAAAAACATCCAAAGCTAGCAATTGATATTGATAAAATTAGATGTACAAAATACAGAAATACAGTATACAAAATAAAAAATGCAACAAGAATAGAATTAGACCCTATTACGCATATTCACAAAGCATAACAAAAAACAATGCTGCGCACAGACACGTACACAAGATATATATACTTTTTCAAATTTTCACACTATGTTCTGTTACTCTTTGCTGGATTTGTATAATCCTAAATTATTGTCATATATTGTGTTTAAAATGTCAATATTTACTCCAGTAGTAGTTATATTATTGATAACATAACATAATGGTACCATTATAACAATATAAACACCAAAAAAATACTAATGATAATACCAATCAGATAATAATTGAAATATCAACTAAATAAAAAATAAATAAATAAATTATATATCATGATACAATTGAGTGGACAATTCCCATTTTCAATAATAATGGTGATAATAATACTGGTAATACCTATATATACAATTAAATAAGATAAATAAAATCAATTGATTAAATCACATTCATGACTCTGGGAGTATTGTAGATACTCCTCTATGTAGGTTAACTTCTCCCTTGGTGACGAATCTTTAGTGCAGCTTCCACATTCACTGAGCACAAAGGAGTGCTCAGGCTTTAAATGTACTGAAAAGATAAGAACACAAAGCGCATCCCAGATTCAAGGAAAAGCGTTTATAGCTTTATTAGTGCGCACAATCTATTGCACTTACAAGAGATAAAATAATTAAATGCCTTGTTAAAAAGTATTGGTATACTTCTCATCCCAGATTCAGGCTAAACATCCAGTGTCTTGACAAAGTTTGCTGACAAATGAAACGCGTAGACAGGATGGTCCACCTGTAACTACAATACTCTGCAATGAAAAAGAGACTTAATAGTTTTTTAAAAAACGTTTTAAGATGGTTTTACAGCTGGTATACAGAGGCACAAGAGGAGCATTAGTTGCTACCTGCTCATTCATGTGGAGCTGAATCTGGGATGAGAACTATACCAAGACTTTTTAACAAGGCATTTAAATATTTTATGTCTTGTAAGTGTAATAGATTGTGTGCACTAATAAAGCTATAAACGTTTTTACCTTGAATCTGGGATGCACTTTGTGTTCTTATCTTTTCAGTTCACAAAGCATAGTGTTGGTATATAGGAGGAAAATTTTCCAAGGACAGCGATGGGCTGCAGGTGATTGCAGAGGAGCTGGTTGCGCAATAACCACAGATAGAGATAATTTGATTCCGAAATCCTGTAATGAGACAGGGGAATCCTTGTCACCAAGTATAAAAGTACACAAATGAAGGTGTTCTTAATTACTTACACAGGATAGGTGCTTTGTGTTCTCATAGATGTCCCGTAAACTAATCGCTTGTTGCAAACTTCAAAGCCGAAAGTCCATCAGTGTGTGTGCAGTCATTCAAGCGGTTGCGCCACAATGTAGCGTGCTGGACTACTAGTATCAGTATCAGGTGTAGTCTTTGCAGGAATGGATCGTTGTGGCTATGGAAGCCGAAGCAGGATAAAAACAGAGCAATGTATTTCGGCAGAGGTGCCTTTCTCAAGCTCTGTGGTTCACATTCTTCTTTTGCACTATATACCCTAAGACGGATATAGTTTCCTCCCATATAATTTGCATATTTGATTAAAGGGGTATGTCTAACAGGCAATATAGTAATTTGGTAAAAAATCTTTTGAGAGCAATATACATATATATATAAACAATTGTAAAAACAGTTAAAAAAAACATATAGAGATATTTGAGAAGCATTGGTATTTGAAAGGCGTTTATAAAACATTTATACTTTGTTCTTAAAAATGCAAACGTTACTTATAGATGTATTTATGATATGCTAATGTTTATACATATACAACAATTAACAGAACTTATAATATCGGAATAAGCATATTATTGTAAATGTAAAAAATTTTCTTTAATGGATTTGTAAAAAGACTCACAAGGATTATTGCACAAACATTATTGCACAAAAATTGTTGCACAAAAATATCGCACCAAAAAGTGGAGGTTCTTTAAAAAATCTGTGCAAAAAAGCTCATAAGGGGAACTTGTTACAAGGTCGCAAAATATTATAATATAATTAGATCTATAAGGCTATATGGATATGAAAAAAAGTGTGTGTGTGAAGAAAGAAAGCACAGTTTATCAACTGAGAAGAGTGATAACAATTCCAGAATTTGATCCTATAGGATACCTCTAAAATGGCCGTATAAGCATATATACATACGCATACCAGTATACAAAATTTGAAATTGGACTGTAGAAGTGAATATAATACCTAGTCAGATTCAATCTATATTAATCTTTCTATGTAAATATGCTTAGTATGAATACACGTCATTCTATTAATAAGTACCAAAATAATAATCTATGATCTCACAAGTAGCATCCTATTACAATTTCTTAATTAAGGCCTCTAGGGGGATAGAGTTTTCCAATCGTATATCCATTTTGTTTCCAATTTCAATAGATTTTTGTGAATATCAGTACCCCTCCAATTTATTCTTACTTTATCAGTACCCATGTACGTTAAGCAATTTACATTCGCTTTATTACATTCAGAAAAGAGTTTTGGTATAGGAAGATTCTTTTTTCTTTATCATAATTCTCTATTGACCATATGTGTTCTCTAATCCTATCACGTAAAGGTCTTTTTGATTCTCCTATGTATTGTTTTCCGCATTTACACTCTAGGAGGTACACTGTATTTCTATCTGTGTATCTTATCGTATTATATATCTTATAATTTTACCCCTGATATTTGATTTAAATTCCTTAGCCTTTTTGCATGTTTACAAGCTTTGCATGCTGTACATGGATAAAAACCTTTAACTTTTTTCCCTAGTAGATCTTTTTGAATTCCCTTCTTATTCTTATTTTTTAATTCTGTGGGTGCTAAAATTGTTTTCAATTTTTTTGCTTTTTTATAAACTATATTTGGGAATTTTGGCAGTAGTTCACCTAGTCTCTCATTGCTTTTGAGTATCGGCCAATGCTTTTTTATAATATTTTCTATCAGATGTTTATGTTGACAGTATGTTGTTATAAATGGGACAAATATTTTCTTATCTTCTCCTCGTATTGCTTTAGTTTTTGGTGCTTTTTTACATAGTAAATCCATTCTATTAGTATGGCTAACAATTTCTGTAACTTTATCTATTTCTTCTTCAATATAGCCTCTAGCTACAAATTTGTATTTTAGAATACTTGTTTGTTCTTTGAAATCTCTCTCATTACTGCAATTTTTTCTTACTCTAAGTATTTGACTTTTGGGAATATTCTTTTTCCATTTTTGGTGGTGACAGCTAGATTGATGTACATAATTGTTGGCATCAACAGTTTTAAAGTAGGTTTTTGTATTTATCTTACCATCTTTCACAAAAAATACCAAATCTAAAAAATTTACATTTGTTTTGCTTATTTCATGGGTAAATTTTATATTTTTATCATTGTTGTTGATTTCATTAAATAATTGCCTAAACTCTAACTCAGACCCTTTCCATAATATTATGACATCATAATGTTGTAGAGGACCAGATTTGCCGCAAGTACGCTACAACTAATAAACAGAGTTCCCACAATCCCATAAACAGATTAACATAACTTTGGGCAAATCTGGTCTCCATCTCTTTGCCACATAGCTGTAAATAAAATTGATTTTCAAAATGAAAATAGTTATGTTTTAGAATATACTCAATGGATTATAGAATGAAGTCTATTTGGCTGTTCTTTAGACCTTCGTCTTTATCTTTTTCCAAGAAATATTTGACTGCTTCTATTCCACTTATACAGTGAAGTGACATCGCAGGTTGCTATCATATAGCTATCCTGCCAATCTAAATTTTCTAAAATATTTAGAATGTCTGTCGAATCCTTTAGGTAAGATGGTAACTTTTTAATATATTTTTAAGGTACAGATCTATATACTCTGACAAATTTGATGTAACTGAACCTATCCCAGAGATGATGGGTCTTCCGGGTGGTGATGTAAGGGACTTGTGAATATTTGGTAACCCGTAGAATAATGGTATTCTTGGATATTCTAGTAATAGATCATTTCTTTCTTTATCATTTAAAATTCCTTTTTTTTGGGCTATATCTAGTACCGTTTGTAATAATTTATTGTATAAACTAGTGGGGTTATTTGGTATTTGCTATATGTTAAAGGATCTTCTAGAATGTTATTGCACATTTTTATATATTCTGGCCTGTCTAAGTTAACAATGCCGCCGCCTTTATAATAATGTTCTCATTGTCCTCTAATTCTTTTATTAATTGTAGCTGTTTCTTTTGTACCCTTTTATTTTTATTTCCGGGATTTCAATATCTTTCAGAATCAGGTTCTCAAATGTTTCTAGGACTGGACCTTTATCGTGCTTGGGATAGAATTGTGATTTTTTTTCTTTAAATAAGAATGAATATATCCTTTTATGTCTAATAGATTTTCTTGTGCCTTCTTCTCTAATGCTGTCTTTACGTACCATCTTTTACTGTAAGATTCCTTATAAACTTTTGGGTGTCAATGAAGGTGCCAAATTTGTTCTTAGTTGGAGCGAACGATAGATCTTTATTTAGAATCTCTTCATGAGATTTACTCAAAGTGACTTTACTCAAATTAAAATGCCTTTATTTCCTGTCTCATTTTTGTATATTGATCCCTTGTCTGTTTTTTTGTGTGATCGTTTTGATCCCCTTCTCTTGCCTCTTCTTCTGAGGCCCTTCTTTTTTTATATTTCTTTGTGGTAGTGGGCCTTTTTCTGTGTGTCTTGGGCTTAATCCTAAAAAAGATGAGAAGTTATTGTTATTCCTGTACTCTTCTTTTGCTTTTCTATTTTCTAATTCTGCTTGGTGTGAAGATCCTGGTTTTGGTGAATCATAATCGTTTTGTGTATCTTCTTAGGGGCTCAAATCTATTGTGCGTTTCAATTCTATGATGTTTAGTAATCCACCTTTGTGGTTTATATTCTCCACCCCTAGAGGTCCAATTATATCTATAATTTCCTTCATTTGAATAGTAGTTCCTGTGATTATAATGTCTATTCTGTGTGTTGTGATATTCATGATTATGATAGTGTCTTCTATCATAATTTTCATTGTGTTCATAGTTCTCTGTGTGATTATAATTTCGATTATAATGGTTACTATAATTGTATTTTCTATAATCTCTATCTCTTTGTGCTCCATTTTGGTGATGCCATTTTTTGGGGTGCTATTTTCTCTATGATGCGTGTTTGTGTGACTATTATTATATGAATTGGAGGTGTTGTGTGTTGTTCTAATATTTGCATGTGATTGCTCATTTCTTGTGTTGTTTGTGTTATCTTCCCTTATCCATTTGTATGAAATGTATTTATTTTCATCAGGGTGGTTGAAGTGCATAAGATAATTTTCCTTATATAATGTAGGAGATTCCCTTCTAATTCTTTAATCACTATTTCTAGTTTAGTAATAATCTAATTTCTATAGATTAATTTCATTTGATTGAAGGAGGCCTCTTCTAATATATTATTCAATTTCTTTTTAAATTCTAAATCATGTGTGTTAAATGCACATTCTTTCTTAATACGTAATCGCCTAGGTACTCTTTTACAATCCAAATATTTATCCAAAAAGATATACTCCGTTCTACGTTTCATTTCAAGGATCAATTTGTTTTCTAGATCTTTCATAAGATCATATATCTCAACATTGTCTGTACTTATTGTGACGTCTTTAGAAAATAGTATTTTTAAATCCTTATATACATCACTTCTGAAATCGAAAAACACTCTTCTCAGTCATATCTTAAGCAGCAGTAAAATATAGGGAAATGGCTTACAAAAAACAGCAAATGTATAGATACAAAAAGTTAAATTACTGCGCTATGATATTTAGAAACTTGCAAATAAAGCCACAGCTTTGGTGATTTTCCTTATATCCCCATACAAAGGAACTTGATAGCAAATATAATTATGTGTGGTGATACACACTGAATTAAAAGTTATGGCGCTCTATATAGAGCTAAATAAGTGCAGTATCCGGCTGTCTAGTATAAATAGTACATTTATTTATGACAGAGTTAAAATTAAAATAAACCAGTTTAAAAACATCCAAAGCTAGCAATTTATAAAATTAGATGTACAAAATACAGAAATACAGTATACAAAATATAAAATGCAACAACAAGAATACAATTAGACCCTATTATGCATATTCATAAAACATAGTATTGGTATATAGGAGGAACATTTTCCAAAGACAACGATGGGCTGCAGGTGATTGCAGAGGAGCTGGTTGCGGAATAACCACAGATGGAGATAATTTGATCCCGGAATCCTGCAATGAGACAGGGGGATCCTTGTCACTAAGTATAAAAGTACACAAATTAAGGTGTTAATTACTTACACCGGATAGGTGCGTTGTGTCCTCATAGATGTCCAGTAAACTAATCGCTTGTTGCAAACTTCAAAACTGAAAGTCTGTCAGCGTGTGTGCAGCCGTTCAAGCGGTTGCGCCACAATGTAGCGTGCTGAACTACTAGTATCAGGTGTAGTCTTTGCAGGAATGGATCATTGTGGCTACAGAAGTCGAAGCAAGATAAAATCAGAATAACGCGTTTCGGCAGAGGTGCCTTTCTCAAGCTCTGTGGTTCACATTCTTCTTTTGCACTATATACCCTAAGACGGATATAGTTTCCTCCCATATAATTTACATATTTAATTAAAGGGGTATGTCTTACAGGTAATATAGTAATTTGGCAAAAAATCATTTGAGGAGCAATATACACACACACATATATATATATATATATATATATAAAAACAATTGTAAAAACAGTTAAAAAACATATAGAGATATTTAAGAAGCATTGGAAATCATTGGTGTTTGAAAGGCATTTATAAAACATTTATACTTTGTTCTTAAAAATGCAAACTTTACTTATAGATGTACTTATGATATGCTAATGTTTATACATATACAACAATTAACAGATCTTATGATATCAGAATAAGCATATTATTGTAAATGTAAAAAATTATAGAGTTTTCTTTAAAGGGTTCGTAAAAAGACTAACAAAGATTATTGCACAAATATTGTTGCAAAAAATACTGCACCAAAAAGTGGAGGTTCTTTAAAAAAATCTGTGCAAAAATAGCTTATAAGGGGAACTTGTTACAAGGTTGCAAAATAATATAATATCATTAGATCTATAAGGCTATATGGATATGAAAAAAGGATGTGTGTGAAAGCTTGTAAATATGCAAAAAAAGGCTAAAGAATTTAAATAAAATTTCACAGGTAGAAATTATAAGATATAGAATACGATAAGATGCACAGATAGAAATACAGTGTACCTCCTAGAGTGTAAATGCGGAAAACAATATATAGGAGAATCAGAAAGACCTTTACGTGATAGGATTAGAGAACACATCAATAGAGAATTATGATAAAGAAAACAGAATTTATGCTTACCTGATAAATTACTTTCTCCAACGGTGTGTCCGGTCCACGGCGTCATCCATAACTTGTGGGAATATTCTCTTCCCCAACAGGAAATGGCAAAGAGCACAGCAAAAGCTGTCCATATAGTCCCTCCTAGGCTCCGCCCACCCCAGTCATTCGACCGACGGACAGGAGAAAAAAACAGGAGAAACTATAGGACACCGTGGTGACTGTAGTTAAAGAAAGAAATTCATCAAACCTGATTAAAAAACCAGGGCGGGCCGTGGACCGGACACACCGTTGGAGAAAGTAATTTATCAGGTAAGCATAAATTCTGTTTTCTCCAACATTGGTGTGTCCGGTCCACGGCGTCATCCATAACTTGTGGGAACCAATACCAAAGCTTTAGGACACGGATGAAGGGAGGGAGCCAATCAGGTTACCTAAATGGAAGGCACCACGGCTTGCAAAACCTTTCTCCCAAAAATAGCCTCCAAAGAAGCAAAAGTATCAAATTTGTAGAATTTGGCAAAAGTGTGCAGGGAAGACCAAGTCGCTGCCTTACATATCTGATCAACAGAAGCCTCGTTCTTGAAGGCCCATGTGGAAACCACAGCCCTAGTAGAGTGAGCTGTGATTCGTTCGGGAGGCTGCCGTCCGGCAGTCTCGTAAGCCAATCGGATGATGCTTTTCAGCCAAATGGAAAGAGAGGTAGCAGTAGCTTTTTGACCTCTCCTCTTGCCAGAATAAACGACAAACAGAGAAGACGTTTGTCTGAAAACCTTTGTTGTTTCTAAATAGAACTTGAAAGCACGTACTACATACTTCTTTGAAACTGGATTCGGACACAAAGAAGGCACAACTATTTCCTGGTTAATATTTTTGTTGGAAACAACCTTTGGAAGGAAACCAGGTTTAGTACGCAAAACAACCTTATCTGAATGGAACACCAGATAGGGCGGAATACACTGCAGAGCAGATAACTCAGAAACTCTTCTAGCAGAAGAAATAGCAACCAAAAACAGAACTTTCCAAGATAACATCTTGATATCTATGGAATGTAGAGGTTCAAACGGAACCCCTTGAAGAACTGAAAGAACTAAATTCAGACTCCAGGGAGGAGTCAAAGGTCTGTAAACAGGCTTGATCCTGATCAAAGCCTGAACAAAAGCTTGAACATCTGGCACAGCTGCCAGTCGTTTGTGTAACAAGACAGATAAAGCAGAAATATGTCCTTTTAGAGAACTCGCTGATAATCCCTTATCCAAACCTTCTTGGAGAAAGGAAAGGATCCTAGGAACTTTAATCTTACTCCATGAGAATCCCTTGGATTCACACCAACAGATATATTTTTTCCATATTTTATGGTAAATTTTTCTAGTTACAGGTTTTCTGGCTTGAACCAGAGTATCTATCACAGATTCCGAAAACCCACGCTTAGATAAAATCAAGCGTTCAATTTGGATGTTCGAATGGACCCTGTACTAGAAGATCCTGTCTCAAAGGTAGCTTCCATGGTGGAGCCGATGACATATTCACCAGGTCTGCATACCAAGTCCTGCGTGGCCACGCAGGAGCTATCAAAATCCCCGAGGCCCTCTCCTGTTTGATCCTGGCTACTATCCTGGGAATGAGAGGAAACGGTGGAAACACATAAGCTAGGTTGAAGGTCCAAGGCGCTACTAATGCATCCACTAGAGTCGCCTTGGGATCCCTGGATCTGGACCCGTAGCAAGGAACCTTGAAGTTCTGACGAGACGCCATTAGATCCATGTCTGGAATGCCCCATAATTGGGTCAACTGGGCAAAGATCTCCGGGTGGAGTTCCCACTCCCCCGGATGGAATGTCTGACGACTCAGATAATCCGCCTCCCAGTTTTCCACTCCTGGGATGTGGATCACAGATAGGTGGCAGGAGTGATCCTCCGCCCATTTTATGATTTTGGTCACTTCTCTCATCGCCAGGGAACTCCTTGTTCCCCCCTGATGGTTGATGTAAGCAACAGTCGTCATGTTGTCTGATTGGAATCTTATGAATCTGGCCTTTGCTAGTTGAGGCCAAGCCCTGAGAGTATTGAATATCGCTCTCAGTTCCAGAATGTTTATCGGGAGAAGAGACTCTTCCCGAGACCATAAACCCTGAGCTTTCAGGGAGTCCCAGACCGCGCTCCAGTCCACTAGACTGGCGTCGGTCGTGACAATGACAAGTCTGTAAAGTCCCCATTCCACTGTTTCAGCATGCACAGTTGTAATGGTCTTAGATGAATTCGCGCAAAAGGAACTATGTCCATTGCTGCAACCATCAATCCTACTACTTCCATGCACTGAGCTATGGAAGGACGTGGAACAGAGTGAAGAACTTGACAAGCGTTTAGAAGTTTTGACTTTCTGACATCTGTTAGGAAAATCTTCATTTCTAAAGAATCTATTATTGTCCCCAAGAAAGGAACTCTTGTCGACGGAGACAGGGAACTTTTTTCTATGTTCACCTTCCACCCGTGAGATCTGAAAAAGGCCAGAACGATGTTTGTGTGAGCCTTTGCCTTTGACAGAGACGACGCTTGTATCAGAATGTCATCCAAATAAGGTGCCACTGCAATGCCCCTTGGTCTTAGAACCACAAGAAGGGACCCGAGTACCTTTGTGAAAATCCTTGGAGCAGTGGCTAGCCCGAATGGGAGAGCCACAAACTGGTAATGTTTGTTCAGAAAGGCGAACCTTAGGAACTGATGATGATCTTTGTGGATAGGAATATGTAGATACGCATCCTTTAGATCCACGGTAGTCATAAATTGACCCTCCTGGATTGTAGGTAAGATCGTTCGAATAGTTTCCATTTTGAACGATGGCACTCTTAGAAATTTGTTTAGAATCTTTAAATCCAGAATTGGTCTGAAGGTTCCCTCTTTTTTGGGAACTACAAACAGATTTGAGTAAAACCCCATTCCTTGTTCCACAGTTGGAACTGGGTGTGTCACTCCCATTTTTAACAGGTCTTCTACACAATGTAAGAATGCCTGTCTCTTCATTTGTTTTGAAGATAAGTGAGACATGTGGAACCTTCCCCTTGGGGGTAGTTCCTTGAATTCCAGAAGATAACCCTGAGAAACTATTTCTAGTGCCCAGGGATCCTGAACATCTCTTGCCCAAGCCTGAGCGAAGAGAGAGAGTCTGCCCCCTACTAGATCCGGTCCCGGATCGGGGGCTACTCCTTCATGCTGTTTTGGTATCAGCAGCAGGCTTCTTGGCCTGCTTACCCTTGTTCCAGCCTTGCATCGGTTTCCAAGCTGGTTTGGTTTGTGAAGCATTGCCCTCTTGTCTAGAGGTTGCAGAGTTGAAGGCCGGTCCGTTCCTGAAATTGCGAAAGGAACGAAAATTAGACTTATTCTTGGCCTTGAAAGGCCTATCTTGTGGGAGGGCATGGCCCTTACCCCCAGTGATGTCTGAGATAATCTCTTTCAATTCTGGCCCAAAAAGGGTTTTGCCCTTGAAAGGGATATTAAGCAATTTTGTCTTGGAAGATACATCCACTGACCAAGACTTTAGCCAGAGCGCTTTGCGCGCCACAATTGCAAACCCTGAATTTTTCGCCGCTAATCTAGCTAACTGCAAAGCGGCATCTAAAATAAAGGAATTAGCTAACTTAAGTGTGTGAATTCTGTCCATAACCTCCTCATACGGAGTCTCTCTACTGAGCGACTTTTCTAGTTCCTCGAACCAGACCCACGCTGCTGTAGTGACAGGAATAATGCACGAAATAGGTTGCAGGAGGTAACCTTGCTGTACAAAAATCTTTTTAAGCAAACCCTCCAATTTTTTATCCATAGGATCTTTGAAAGCACAATTATCCTCGATAGGAATAGTAGTGCGCTTGGCTAGTGTAGAAACTGCCCCCTCGACCTTAGGGACTGTCTGCCATAAGTCCTTTCTGGGATAGACCATAGGAAATAATTTCTTAAATATAGGAGGGGGGACAAAGGGTATACCGGGCTTTTCCCACTCCTTATTCACTATGTCCGCCACCCGCTTGGGTATAGGAAAAGCGTCGGGGTGCACCGGAACCTCTAGGAACTTGTCCATCTTGCACAATTTTTCTGGAATGACCAGGTTGTCACAATCATCCAGAGTAGATAGAACCTCCTTAAGCAGTGTGCGGAGATGCTCTAATTTAAATTTAAATGTCACAACATCAGGTTCTGCCTGTTGAGAAATTCTACCTGAATCAGAAATTTCCCCATCTGACAAAACCTCCCTCATGGCCACTTCAGATTGGTGTGAGGGTATGACAGAGTAATTATCATCAGCGCCCTCCTGCTCTACAGTGTTTAAAACAGAGCAATTGCGCTTTCTCTGAAATGCAGGCATTTTGGATAAAATATTTGCTTTGGAGTTATCCATTACTGCCGTCAATTGTTGCATAGTAACAAGCATTGGCGCGCTAGAAGTACTAGGGGTCGCCTGCGCGGGCATAACTGGTATAGACACAGAAGGAGATGATGCAGAACTATGTCTACTCCCTTCATCTGATGAATCATCTTGGGCAACATTACTATCTGTGGCAGTACTGTCCTTACTTTGTTTGGACGCTATGGCACAATTATCACACAATTTTGAAGGGGGAGACACATTGGCTTCCATACATACAGAACATAGTTTATCTGAAGGCACAGACATGTTAAACAGGCTTAAACTTGTCAATAAAGTACAAAAACCGTTTTAAAATAAAAACGTTACTGTCTCTTTAAATTTTAAACAGGGCACACTTTTTTACTGAATATGTGAAAAACTATGAAGGAATTGTTCAATCTTAACCAAATTTTCACCACAGTGTCTTAACGCACGAAAAGCATTGCACCCCAAATTTCAGACCTTTAACCCTTAAAATGACAAAACCGGAGCCATTTATAGTTTTAACCCCTCTACAGTCCCAGCTACAGCCTTTGCTGCGACTTTACCAAACCCAGGGGGCTATACGATACCAAATGAAGCCTTCTAGGGACCTTTTCAACTACTTCCAGACCCATACACATGCAGCTGCATGTCCTGCTCTCAAAAGTAACTGCGTAGTAATGGCGCGAAAATGAGGCTCTGCCTACTACAAAGAAGGCCCTTCCTGATTGGGAAGGTGTCTAAGCCAGTGCCTGCCGTGAAAATAACTTCCCCAAAGTTATAAAGTGTGAATTTTAACCTCAAGCTGTATAAAATGCCCAAATAAAGCAATCGATCTAGCCCATAAAAGTGTCTACCAGTTTTATAGCCCATATTAAGCCCTTTATTCTGTTTGAGACTAAGAAAATGGCTTACCGGTCCCCATGAGGGGAAAAATGACAACCTTCCAGCATTACACAGTCTTGTTAGAAATATGGCTAGTCATACCTTAAGCAGAGAAGTCTGCTAACTGTTTCCCCCAACTGAAGTTATCTCATCTCAACAGTCCTATGTGGAAACAGCAAACGATTTTAGTTACTGCTGCTAAAATCATATTCCTCTCACAAACAGAACTCTTCATCCTTTTCTGTTTCAGAGTAAATAGTACATACCAGCACTATTTTAAAATAACAAACTCTTGATAGTAGAATAAAAAACTACAACTAAACACCACATACTCTTCACCATCTCCGTGGAGATGTTGCCTGTGCAACGGCAAAGAGAATGACTGGGGTGGGCGGAGCCTAGGAGGGACTATATGAACAGCTTTTGCTGTGCTCTTTGCCATTTCCTGTTGGGGAAGAGAATATTCCCACAAGTTATGGATGACGCCGTGGACCGGACACACCAATGTTGGAGAAACAAGGATCTTCCTATACCAAAACACTTTTCTGAATGTAATAAAGCAAATGTAAATTGCTTAAGGTACATGGGTATTGATAAAGTAAGAATAAATTGGAGGGGTACTGATATTCACAAAAATCTATTGAAATTAGAAACAAAATGGATATACAATTGGAAAACTCTATCCCTAGAGGCCTTAATCAAGAAATTGTAATAGGATGCTACTTGTGAGATCATAGATTATTATTTTGGTACTTTATTAATAGAATGACGTGTATTCACACTAGGCATACTTACATATAAAGACTAATATAGATTGAATCTAACTAGGTATTATACTCACTTCTACAGTCCAATTTCAAATTTTGTATACTGGTATGCGTATGTATATATGCTTATACGGCCATTTTAGAGGTATCCTATAGGATCAAATTCTGGAATTGTTCACTCTTCTCAGTTGATAAACTGTGCTTCTTTCTTCACCCCCCCCCCTTTTTTCATATCCATATAGCCTTATAGATCTTATAGATCTAATTATATTATAATATTTGGCAACCTTGTAACAAGTTCCCCTTATGAGCTATTATTGCGCAGATCTTTTTAAAGAACATTTCTTTTTTGGTGCAGTATTTTTGTACAACAATCTTTGTGCAATAATCTTTGTGAGTCTTTTTACGAATCCATTAAAGAAAACTCTATAATTTTTTACATTTACAATAATATGCTTATTCCGATATCATAAGATCTGTTAATTGTTGTACATGTATAAACATTTGCATATCATAAATACATCTATAAGTAACATTTGCATTTTTAAGAACAAAGTATAAATGTTTTATAAATGCCTTTCAAACACCAATGCTTTCCAATGCTTCTCAAATATCTCTGTTTTTACAATTGTATATATATATATATATATATATATATATATATTGCTCTCAAAGGATTTTTTACCAAATTACTATATTACCTGTTAGACATACCCCTTTAATCAAATATGTAAATTATATGGGAAGAAACTATATCCGTATTAGGGTATATAGTGCAAAAGAAGAATGTGAACCACAGAGCTTGAGAAAGGCACCTCTGCCGAAACGCGTTGCTCTGATTTTATACTGCTTCGACTTCTGTAGCCACAATCCATTCCTGCAAAGACTACACCTGATACTAGTAGTTCAGCACGCTACATTGTGGCGCAACCGCTTGAACGACTGCACACACGCTGACGGACTTTTGGCTTTGAAGTTTGCAACAAGCGATTAGTTTACTGGACATCTATGAGGACACAAAGCACCTATCCGGTGTAATTAATTAATAACACCTTCATTTGTGTACTTTTATACTTGGTGACAAGGATCCCCGTCTCATTACAGGATTCCGGGATCAAATTATCTCCATGTGGTTATTCCGCAACCAGCTCCACTGCCGAAACGCATTGATTTATTTTTATCCTGCTTCGGCTTCCGTAGTCACAACGATCCATTCTTGCAAAGACTACACCTGATACTAGTAGTCCAGCACGCTACATTGTGGGGCAACTGCTTGAACGACTGCACACACGCTGACAGACTTTCGGCTTTGAAGTTTGCAACAAGCGACTAGTTTACGGGACATCTATGAGGACAAAAAGCACCTATCCGGTGTAATTAATTAATAACACCTTCATTTGTGTACTTTTATACTTGGTGACAAGGATCCCCGTCTCATTACAGGATTCCGGGATCAAATTATCTCCATCTGTGGTTATTCCGCAACCAGCTCCTCTGCAATCACCTGCAGCCCATCATTGTCCTTGGAAAATGTTCCTCCTATATACCAACACTATGCTTTGTGAATATGCATAATAGGGTCTAATTGTATTCTTGTTGCATTTTATATTCTCTATACTATATTTCTGTATTTTGTACATCTAATTGTATCAATTGCTAGCTTTGGATGTTTTTAAACTGGTTTATTTGAATTTTGTCATAAATAAATGTACTATTTATACTAGACAGGAGGATACTGCACTTATTTAGCTCTATATAGAGCGCACTAGCTTTTAATTCAGTGTGTATCACCACACACATAATTATAATTGCTAACAATATATAGAACTACCAGTGTTAAGGAAAACAGAATTTATGCTTACCCGATAAATTTCTTTCTTTTGCGATGTACCGAGTCCACAGATTCATCCTAACTTGTGGGATATTGTCCTTCCTGACAGGAAGTGGCAAAGAGAGCACCACAGCAGAGCTGTCTATATAGCTCCCCCCTTAACTCCACCCCCCAGTCATTCGACCAAAGGCCAAGGAAGAAAAGGAGAAATTATAAGGTGCAGAGGTGACTGAAGTTTACATAAAAAATACTGTCTTGAATAGACAGGGCTGGCCGAGGACTCGGTACATCGCAAAAGAAAGAAATTTATCAGGTAAGCATAAATTCTGTTTTCTTTTGCAAAATGTACAGAGTCCACGGATTCATCCTAACTTGTGGGATACCAATACTAAAGCTTTAGGACACGGATGAAGGGAGGGACAAGACTGGAACCTAAACGGAAGGCACCACTGCTTGCAAAACCTTTCTCCCAAAAAAAGCCTCAGAAGAAGCAAAAGTATCAAATTTGTAAAAGGTATGAAGCGAAGACCAAGTCGCAGCCTTACAAATCTGTTCAACAGAAGCATCATTTTTAAAAGCCCATGTGGAAGCCACCGCTCTAGTGGAGTGAGCTGTAATTCTTTCAGGAGGCTGCTGTCCAGCAGTCTCATAAGCCAAACGGATGATGCTTTTCAGCCAAAAGGAAAGAGAGGTAGCCGTAGTCTTTTGACCTCTATGCTTTCCAGCATAAACAACAAACAAAGAAGATGATTGGCGAAAATCTTTGGTTGCCTGCAAATAAAACTTCAAGGCACGAACCACGTCCAAGTTGTGCAACACACGGTCCTTCTTAGAAGGATTAGGACACAGAGTAGGAACAACAATTTCATGATTGATATTCCTGTTATAAACAACCTTAGGGAGGAACCCAGGTTTGGTATGCAAAACCACCTTATCAGCATGGAAAACAAGATAAGGCGAGTCACATTGTAATGCAGATAGTTCAGAAACTCTTCGAGCTGAAGAGATAGCAACTAGAAACAGAACTTTCCAATATAGAAGCTTAATATCTATGGAATGCATGGGTTCAAACGGAACCCCCTGAAGAACTTTAAGAACTAAATTGAGACTCCATGGCGGAGCAACAGGTTTAAACACAGGCTTAATTCTAACTAAAGCCTGACAAAAAGCCCGAACGTCTGGGACATCTGCCAGACGCTTGTGCAACAGAAAAGACAAAGCAGATATCTGTCCCTTTAAGGAACTAGCAGACAATCCATTTTCCAATCCTTCTTGGAGAAAAGACAAAATCCTAGGAATCCTGATCTTACTCCATGAGTAGCCTTTGGATTCACACCAAAAAAGATATTTACGCCATATCTTATGATAGATCTTCCTGGTGACAGGCTTTCAAGCCTGAATCAAGGTATCTATGACCGACTCAGAGAAACCCCGCTTTGATAAAATCAAGCGTTCAATCTCCAAGCAGTCAGTTGCAGAGAAATTAGATTTGGATGCTTGAATGGACCTTGAATCAAAAAGTCCCGTCTCAGTGGCAGAGTCCATGGTGGCAGAGATGACATGTCCACCAGGTCTGCATGCCAAGTCCTGTGTGGCCACGCAGGCGCTATCAAAATCACTGAGGCTCTCTCCTGTTTGATTCTGGCAATCAGACGCGGAAGGAGAGGGAATGGTGGAAACACATAAGCCAGGTTGAACAACCAGGGTACTGCTAGAGCATCTATCAGTACTGCCTGAGGATCCCTTGACCTGGATCCGTAACGAGGAAGTTTGGTGTTCTGACGAGACGCCATCAGATCCAATTCTGGTGTGCCCCATAGCTGAACCAGTTGAGCAAACACCTCCGGATGGAGCTCCCACTCCCCCGGATGAAAAGTCTGACGACTTAGAAAATCTGCCTCCCAGTTCTCCACCCCTGGGATATAGATCGCTGATAGATGGCAAGAGTGAGTCTCTGCCCATCGGATTATCCTGGAAACTTCCATCATCGCCAAGGAACTCCTTGTTCCCCCCTGATGATTGATATAAGCTACAGTCGTGATGTTGTCCGACTGAAACCTGATGAATCCGGCCGAAGCCAGCTGAGGCCACGCCTGAAGAGCATTGAATATCGCTCTTAATTCCAGAATATTTATCGGTAGGAGGGCCTCCTCCTGAGTCCACAAACCCTGTGCTTTCAGGGAATTCCAGACTGCAATTCCGTCGTCACAATAACCCACTCTGGCCTGCGGAAACACATTCCCCTGGACAGGTGATCCTGTGACAACCACCAAAGAAGAGAGTCTCTGGTCTCTTGATCCAGATTTATCTGAGGAGATAAATCTGCATAATCCCCATTCCACTGTTTGAGCATGCATAGTTGCAGTGGTCTGAGATGCA
This sequence comes from Bombina bombina, assembly GCF_027579735.1. Lineage (NCBI taxonomy): Eukaryota > Metazoa > Chordata > Amphibia > Anura > Bombinatoridae > Bombina > Bombina bombina. The sequence continues at coordinate 533,300,612 of NC_069504.1, read as the reverse complement.
AGCGAGCAAACTGAACTATGGCCATTGCTGCTACCATAAGTCCGATTACCTCCATACACTGAGCCACTGACGGCCGAGGAATGGAATGAAGAGCTCGGCAGGTGGTTAAAATCTTTGATTTCCTGACCTCCGTCAGAAATATTTTCATGTCCACCGAATCTATCAGAGTTCCCAGGAATGGAACTCTTGTGAGAGGAATAAGAGAACTCTTTTTCACGTTCACCTTCCACCCATGAGATCTTAGAAAGGCCAACACTAAGTCCGTGTGAGACTTGGCAAGTTGGAAAGTCGACGCTTGAATTAAGATGTCGTCTAGATAAGGCGCCACTGCTATGCCCCTCGGCCTTAGGACCGCCAGAAGGGACCCTAGCACCTTTGTGAAGATTCTTGGCGCCGTGGCCAACCCGAAGGGAAGAGCCACAAACTGGTAATGCCTGTCCAGAAAGGCAAACCTGAGGGAACTGGTGATGATCTTTGTGGATAGGAATGTGTAGATACGCATCCTTTAGATCCACGGTAGTCATACATTGACCCTCCTGGATCATTGGTAAAATAGTCCGAATGGTCTCCATCTTGAAGGATGGGACTCTTAGGAATTGGTTTAGGATCTTGAGATCTAGAATTAGCCTGAAGGTTCCCTCTTTTTTGGGAACCACAAACAGATTGGAGTAGAAACCTTGCCCCTGTTCTGTTTTCGGAACTGGGCAGATCACTCCCATGGTAAAAAGGTCTTCTACACAGCATAAGAACGCCTCTCTTTTTGTCTGGTTTACAGACAATTGAGAAAGATGGAACCTCCCCCTTGGAGGAGAATCTTTGAAATCTAGGAGATACCCCTGGGTTACAATTTGTATGACCCAGGAGTCCTGAACGTATCTTGCACAGGCCTGAGCAAAGAGAGAAAGTCTGCCCCCTACTTGATCCGGTCCCGGATCGGGGGCTACCCCTTCATGCTGTCTTAGTGGCAGCAGCAGGCTTTTTGGCCTGTTTACCCTTGTTCCAAGCCTGGTTAGGTCTCCAGGTTGGCTTGGATTGAGTAAAGTTCTCCTCTTGCTTTGCAGCAAGGGAAGAGGAAGCGGGACCACCCTTGAAGTTTCGAAAGGAACGAAAATTATTTTGTTTGGTCCTTGTCTTATTTGACTTATCTTGAGGGAGGGCATGACCCTTCCCTCCAGTGATGTCTGAAATTATCTCTTTCAGTGCAGGTCCAAATAGGGTCTTACCTTTGAAAGGGATGGTCAAAAGCTTAGATTTAGATGACATCAGCTGACCAGGACTTAAGCCATAACGCTCTTCGCACCAAAATGGCAAAACCTGAATTATTTGCCGCTAACTTAGCAAGATGAAAAGCGGCGTCTGTAATAAAAGAATTAGCCAACTTAAGGGCCTTAATTCTGTCCAAAATATCATCTAGTGGGGTCTCCATCTGAAGAGCCTCTTCTAGAGCCTCAAACCAAAAAGCAGCTGCAGTGGTTACCGGAACAATGCACGCTATAGGTTGAAGAAGAAAACCCTGATGAACAAAAATTTTCTTTAGGAGACCCTCTAGACTTTTTATCCATAGGATCAATGAAAGCACAACTGTCTTCAATAGATATAGTTGTACGCTTAGCCAGAGTAGAAATAGCTCCCTCCACCTTAGGGACCGTCTGCCATGAGTCCTTTATGGTGGGGAACATTTTCTTAAAAACAGGAGGGGGAGCGAACGGAATACCTGGTCTATCCCACTCCTTAGTAACAATGTCCGAAATCCTCTAAGGGACCAGAAAAACATCAGTATAAACAGGAACCTCTAAATATTTGTCCATTTTACACAATTTCTCTGGAACGACAATAGGGTCACAATCATCCAGAGCAGCTAAAACCTCCCTGAGCAATAAACTGAGGTGCTCTAGCTTAAATTTAAATGCCGTCATATCTGAATCTGTCTGAGGGAACATCTTTCCTGAATCAGAAATCTCTCCCTCAGACAGCAAATCCCTCATCCCTACCTCATTGTGAGGGAATATCGGATACGGCTACTAAAGCGTTAGAAGGCTCAGCATTTGTTCTTAACCCAGAGCTACTGTGCTTCCCTTGCAACCCTGGCAGTTTAGATAAAACCTCTGTGAGGGTAGTATTCATAACTGAAGCCATATCTTGCAAGGTGAAAGAATTAGACGCACTAGAAGTACTTGGTGTTGCTTGTGTGGGCGTTACTGGTTGTGAAACTTGGGGAGAACTAGATGGCGAAACCGGATTTCCTTCTGTCTGAGAATCAATTAATGCCAAATTCTTATAAGTCAAAATATGCTGTTTGCAATTTATAGACATATCAGTACAATTGAGACACATTCTTAGAGGGGGTTCCACAATGGCTTCTAAACAAATTGAACAATGAGTTTCCTCAGTGTCAGACATGTTTAACAGGGTAGTAATGAAGCAAGCAAGCTTGGAAAACACTATTTAATGAAAAAAACACTATTTGCAAAAACGGTACTGTACCTTTTAAGAGAAAAAAAGGCATACACAAACTGCAAAACAGGTTAAAATTGCTTCCAAAAGTTTAACAGTGTACACACTAAGCTTTAGAAGGATTGCACCACAAGTAAAAAAGCAATAGACCCCCAAATAAAAAAAATGGATTGATAATTTTCTAAACCTGGTTAAACCCCCTAAAGCACCTGCCCTTTGGAAGCGATAATATGGGGTTTAAAGCTTCAATTAGTCCCTCAGAAGACTATCAGGACCTCAGGAGAAGTTGCTTGCTGCTTGTAAATGTAGGCCCTGCCCACCTCACTCAATGTTGCTGGGGCCTACACAAAACTAACAAACCCTGCCTGAAAGCCATGTGGGTTATAAACAACCCCAAAGAACCCTCAAGCAAATGTCCCATAAAACAGAAAACGTTACTCCCAGACACAAAAACTTTTGTCCCAAATTCACATAAACTGAGTGCCCACAAAAAATGAACCCTTTATGCAAGCTAGTAAAAACCTCTGATAACACTAGGATTACTGCTTCCCCTTCCCCTAATGGGGACACGGTCAGCCTTTCTGAGTTAACGCAGTCTCTGCAGAAAATATGACTGAACATAACTCATTGCTGTATAGCAAGAAACCGTTCCTCACACTGAAGTTTTCCTGTACTCCTCCGTTTCTGTGGAAACAGCAGTGGACTTTAGTTACAAATGCTAAGATCATCATCCTCCAGGCAGAAATCTTGATCTATGTCCTGCCTGAGAGTAAATAGTACAACACCGGTACCATTTAAAAATAACAAACACTTGATTGAAGATAAAATAAAACTAATAGTTTAACACCTCTTCTCTTTACCCTTCCTGCTTAGAGCAGTGTTTTTCAACCAGTGTGCCGTGGCACACTAGTGTGCCATGAGAGATCCTCAGGTGTGCCACGGTAGACTGACAACAGTGTGACATATTTTTTTAAACTTTGCTTGTTTTTTACTCCCAGTGCAGGGGTAGTTTGTAGGAGGCATGGTATAACAACACAATACATACAGTATGTGTGTGTTTGTGTGTATGTGTATATATATATATATATATGCTGTATTAGGCTACAATGTGATTATTTTTTTAAAATTTTGGGATGGTGGTGTGCCACAGGATTTTTTTTAATGTAAAAAAGTGTGCCACAGCAAAAAAAAGGTTAAAAATCACTGGCTTAGAGCCAGCAAAGAGAATGACTGGGGGGTGGAGTTAAGGGGGGAGCTATATAGACAGCTCTGCTGTGGTGCTCTCTTTGCTACTTCCTGTCAGGAAGGACAATATCCCACAAGTTAGGATGAATCCGTGGACTCGGTACATCTTGCAAAAGAAAACAGTTAAGCATGTGGTATTCACTATAATATAAAGAGGCTGTTATATTAGTCATAGGCTGAACAACTGTTATACAGTTATGAATGCAGTGTTAACAGGACTAGGATTACAAATAATCTTCTGTCCTCTAAGAGAATTGAATATACACGATTCTAGATGTATATGTATGTTTGTTGAATTCATTTTGTAAAAAGAATTTGTAGATATAAAAAATTTTTTTAGTGAAATTAACAGTTTCTGGGTTAAGGGATGGCAAAAATAGTGATAATTAAACCATAAATGATATGACAAACAAGTAATGCAAAGAGACAGCTCTTTCAACAATTATTAATTTATTAGATAAGGAAGAAATTCCACTAGTATTTACATAGTGCAAAAGCATTTATTACTCCAAAAAGAACAATAAAAATAGAGTTATCCTTCATACAGAAAATCCTTCATGTTTTATGAATTAAATATGTAGCTCCTATAAACGGACTTGAATAATACAACATTCAACATTAAATAATTTCATAAGGGGCAATGAATTAAGAAATAATCACAGTTCTATATACATTGCATACGTATGATTAAAACATTTCTAGATAGGGACTAAAAATCTTAAAATGCCTTAAAATGAGAGCACATTTGTGATGGAGCCATACAACAGTGTAAAACAGTTTGACAGTGTGTGCAAATAATGAACCTGTTGACTTCTATTATATTAAAACAGCAACAGATGACATTGTAAGTTAATGTACAAATAAAGCATGACAGTAACAATATTTCTTAGGCTAATTGTGGCACAGGTGGCTATATCACAGAGTACAAGCCATGACATATGCTTATATACAACAGCATTTGTAGTCACTGACCAATTAAAATCCCTCACTGATGTATTAGAATTATATAGATATGCCATTTGTGTTTTATTAATAAAACTCCCTCACAAACTGAGCCTTGGAGCTGCTATCATTTTTAGTTCCTGATTTAACATAGTAGAATAAGTTCCAGATTAGAACCTAATGTGCCAATCTGTTTTATTCTGGTTGTGTTTAGGGTCCCTATGTGAAAGTGGGTGACCTGCCTTATTCACATGCACATCCTCTTACAATGTTATTTTGTCAGTGTCCTTTTAATAAATAGGTATAACAAGTTGGCACTACTGCATGAAATACTTTAAAATCTTGCTTCACCTAACTCCATTTATTAGAGCTGGGATAATTAGAAAATGAATTTGATTCACATCTATTTCTGTAAAATTACCATTAAATCACTTCTGCAATACTTCACGGATTATTTGCACTTTAAATAATATACATTGAATTTTTTTTTTTTATTCTGCATCTTTCATAAACTAATTTGCTTATTAAGTACAAACACTGGTTAACAATATGCTCTTCATATTTTATAGGGAGAAATAAAATGTGAAATGGTACAAAAATTGGAAGCCCAAAATAGGAAAAATACCTGAAACTTGTTTAAATATGTACATATGAGAGCAATATCGGAGTATACAACATACCTAAACTTTAAAAAGGTAACATTGTGCATGGAGAATAGTGTAAATTCACATAATTAAAAATACACTATATATTTAATATAACAATTGCTTGGTCATCAGAGTAGAACTAAACTTAGCTGTAGAATAATAAGACAACTTTAGTTACCGGGCTGTGACCATATTACATTTACATTCCATGGAACCAAAAAGATGAGTCAACCCAAATAACTACCGAACAGATTTCCTATGCTTCTCTTATTTCTTGGACTGTAATAAATGTATCACTTACTAGTGAAAGCACTCGCATCTAGAAAAACGTTACTTTATACCAACAATAATAGTTATGCAAATGCTGTATGCAAATTAATGTTATTTACATTTTGTATAAATGTACATAAGATTTTTGTTTTAGAAAAGAGTACATCCTATTTTCATTATGAATCTCACAAACATATTCTAGATACTATTAGTCCATAACTTGTCATTTTATGAAACAAGTAGCAAAATAATAATGTCCTGAAACACTGTATGATAAGATCTAACGCTTGTGTTAACAAATCAAGATCAAGTATTTGAACATTAAATGGACATGTAAGTAATATTCACATTAATGCATTTCTTACACATTTCAATAACCATTTTTGCAAAAAAGGGAAACAATGTGCAGCTTCTAGTTCATTCCTCCCTCAGTCTCGTTTTTATTGTTACCTTAGCCAATCAGAGGCTGCATCACTGTGTGCAAGTCCAGTAGTGAAACTGCACATGTGCAGCAGTGCTTGCTATAAACCCTAAGCAATGAGCATCAGAAGTTACTGATAAAGTGAATCTCACACTTGTCCGTTTAAAAATGGAAAATGTACAAACATTTCCTTTTTTTAATGTGACTTTGCTTCATTAAAAGTTCAAATTTCTATCATTTCTAATTTTCTTCAGTAAGAAAACCTTACTGAAACATAGGGGATAAGATCTGTCATGTAACACTCAGGATCAATCTGACCTCATTTCCTACCCTTTATAAATTGTTAGTATCTACTGCAAGATGTTAATGAGGCATTTAATATTCATAGTAACAAGCAAAAATGCTCTAAAAGATTACATCTACTAGAAGCAAAATTAAGTCATATTATACTTCTTAAACAATAACTTAAAGGAAAAATATAGTTTTAGGATACCTATATAGATTTTCACAAAGGTTATCTTCATCATTCATTACAATAAAATAATATTTACAATAATAATATAAAAATTATGGTTATTTATCAGGTTGGCTTGTTATCCTACTGATCATTACTGGTCAATAAGTAGTGGTCCTTAAAATGTACAGGTCATTTTACTTAGCATCAGTTATTTGCTATTATATACAATGTGAATCAATTTATACATTTAAATTAATACATTTGAAAAGTTCAACACAAATTGGTGTGCTGCAATTTTTAATTAACATTTTTAAAAATGAAATATGTAATATGCTAACTCCTACAATGTGCTGTGTTTGCAGGGTAGAATGTTTTATTAGTAAGCAGTACAGATACACACAAAACATGTATGAAGAGGCCGGGCTGTATCAAACTTATACCTTCTTACTTGGTCTCAACTGTTTTACAAACTTTTTCTAAAAAAAATGTTTTTTTAATCTTTCTGGGTGTTTCTCTGGATAAGCCTTGTAAGTGTGGAAGCATCTATTATTTTACGATTTTTACATTTAATCTTGAAATTAAATCTGCTTTTACCAGCAAATATGTCTATCCATTTGTAAGCGCTTGAATTTCTGAAGCAAAACTGATATATTATGAAGCAAATAACATTTTCTGGTCCATAATGATGGCAAAACCTGTTTTACTCAAGGTTATTTGACATTTAACCGAGAATGCCATCTTCAACACTGAGGAAGTCCATGATCATTAAAGAAAAAACAAAAAAAAAATCAGACATTTCCCACTAAACAAACTCGACAAACCAAGGAGCCAGGATGCCACCGGCTCTTAGAATTTTACACCTGCCTCCTAACCTTTTGGGTTATTATATATATATATATATATATATATATATATATATATATATATATATATATATATATATATATATATATATATATATATATATATACACCACTGTCTGGCTCCTAAAAGTATATCTGGTTTCTTAATATTCCTAATGGCTCCTAAATTTTAAACAGATTTTTCGAACACTGCCCTAAAATGCTTCCAAGGTCAAACACATAAGTAGCAAAATGTCTGGATGCAACATTTCATTCCCCCCCCAATTAAGCATACATGTTAAGTAAGTATAAAAAAAAGTTCAAAATAACTACAGAAATGTTAAGTACCTCAATCACTACTTTTACAAACATTTTCACTGATTTAAGAGATTAACAATTAGGTAAAATCAATTAAAAAAAATGAACTAGATTTTCAATAATTTCACTTACCAGATAACATGGTTTACACAAACAAATTGCTACAACTACATGCATACAAAAAATTGGGGTAAATGTCCAAATGTTGCCTCTCCTAGTTCAATATATAAATACCTAGATATGGACAATTTACATATAAAAAAAAATCTGGATCACAAAAACATGTAAACAATTATATTTTTAGTCACACAACAACATTCATATACAAATTACTGACAATTAATTTTAGGCCTTTGTGGTTATGAAATTTGAATTTCATTCTCATTTTTCCCCTCAGAAAACTGTAAGAGTCTGGTAGATAAAAACAAAACAAAAAAACACAAAACGTTTTGTGAACCATCTCTTAGTGCTTAAAGGAATAGTCTAGTCAAAATTAAACTTTCATGATTCAGATAGAGCATGCAATTTTAAGCAACTTTCTAATTTACTCCTATTATCAATTTTTTTTGTTCTCTTGGTATCTTTAATTGAATGTAAGCTTAGGAGCTGGACCATTTTTGGTTTAGCACCTGGGTAGCGCTTGCTAATTGGTGGATACATTTAGACATCAATCAGAAAGTGCTACCCAGGTGCTGAACCAAAAATAGGCTGTCTCCTATGATTACATTCTTGCTTTTTCAAATAAAGATTCCAAGAGAACGAAGAAAATTTGATAATAGGAGTAAATTAGAAAATTTCTTAAAATTGCAATTTGACTAGACTATTCATTTAAGTAAATAAACAAATCTATTTGCTTGAAATTAATTACAGAATAAACATTTATACAGTGCAAAAGATTGGAGATGACGTATGTATGAGTAGCTGTAAATTATCCTAATGTAAAATATATTTAGGTTACTACACAAAAAAAACCCTCATACATAAAGCTGGAATTAGAACTCTTTTGATAAAGATGAAGGTCTTTTACCACTTTGCAGGTGTGTTCCATTTCTGGAATTTTTTTCAGCTGTTTGTTGCTTACACTCAGCCACCAGGTCTACCTGTTCACAGGAATCAGTCTCATCCTCTTCACTCTGTACAAGGTTATCCTCTTCTGCACTGTTAAGAGAACTTACAAGCTGAAGTGTTTCCATAGTTCGCTGGGTCTCTGAAACCCAAGATTCTATCCTGCTATTCAACTGAACCTCATCTGAAATAGGTTCATGGTGATAGTCATCCTCTTCTTCCTCCTCCTCCTCATCATCTCCATCTAGCATTTCTGGTACCAAGGTACTAGTTGTACTTGTCATGGAGGAATTCAGGACATCCCTTCCACTTCCGTCCCATGATCCAGTTTCTGTACTTTGCTGAGAGGCCCATTCTAAATTGTCATCTGGTTTTATCTCTTCTCTGTCCACTGGTACAATCTTTCCAGGGCTTGCAACTGAGGTAGTGCTACTTGTGGTCTTAACAGATGGTTGCTTAACAATGGCTTTTTCTGATGAGGCACTAGTAGTTTGTTCTGAAGTGGTTGTTCTGATTGAACATTCCTCATTCTCTGAAGTTTCTAACCCATCAGAAGTTTCAACCATACTTCTCCAATTAGTTTCTGTTAGGAAAAATAAAATATATGTAAACAATAAAAACTTACTTTAAGCTAAATACATTCACCAGCTTTGGGTGCACGTTATTGTCCATTAATTAGACATTTCTTGAATAAAAAAAATAAATAAAAAAAATTAAATTACCCATTTACTTGCAACATAATAGCTTAGCTAGGAAAGAAAAACATAATTTATCTAAGAACTTACCTAATAAATTAATTTCTTTCATATTGGCAAGAGTCCATGAGCTAGTGACATATTGGATATACAATCCTACCAGGAGGGGCAAAGTTTCCCAAACCTCAAAATGCCTATAAATACACCCCTCACCACACCCACAATTCAGTTTAATGAATAGCCAAGTAGTGGGGTGACATAAAAAGGAGTAAAAAACATCAAAAAAGGAACTGGAAATATAATTGTGCTTTATACAAAAAAATATAACCACAATAAAAAGGGCTGGTCTCATGGACTCTTGCCAACATGAAATAAATACATTTATCAGGTAAGTTCTTACATAAATTCTGTTTTCTTTCATGTAATTGGCAAGAGTCCATGAGCTAGTAACGTATGGGATAGTAATACCCAAGAAGTGTTACTCCACAGAAGAGTCACTAGAGAGGGAGGGATAAAAAACAAAATTTATGCTTACCTGATAAATTTCTTTCTTTTCCGATGTACCGAGTACACGGATTCATCCTTACTTGTGGGATATTATCCTTCCTAACAGGAAGTGGCAAAGAGAGGACCACAGCAGAGCTGTCTATATAGCTACTCCCTTAACTCCACCCCCCAGTCATTCGACCGAAGGCCAAGGAAGAAAAAGGAGAAACTATAAGGTGCAGAGGTGACTGAAGTTTTAATAAAAAAACATAATTTATGTAAGAACTTACCTGATAAATTCATTTCTTTCATATTAGCAAGAGTCCATGAGCTAGTGACATATGGGATATACATTCCTACCAGGAGGGGCAAAGTTTCCCAAACCTCAAAATGCCTATAAATACACCCCTCACCACACCCACAAATCAGTTTAACGCATAGCCAAGAAGTGGGGTGATAAGACAAAAGTGCGAAAGCATAAAAAATAAGGAATTGGAATAATTGTGCTTTATACAAAAAAATCATAACCACCACAAAAAAGGGTGGGCCTCATGGACTCTTGCTAATATGAAAGAAATTAATTTATCAGGTAAGTTCTTACATAAATTATGTTTTCTTTCATGTAATTAGCAAGAGTCCATGAGCTAGTGACGTATGGGATAATGAATACCCAAGATGTGGATCTTCCACGCAAGAGTCACTAGAGAGGGAGGGATAAAATAAAGACAGCCAATTCCGCTGAAAATAATCCACACCCAAAACAAAGTTTAAATCTTATAATGAAAAAAAAATGAAATTATAAGCAGAAGAATCAAACTGAAACAGCTGCCTGAAGTACTTTTCTACCAAAAACTGCTTCAGAAGAAGAAAACACATAAAAATGGTAGAATTTAGTAAAAGTATGCAAAGAAGACCAAATTGCTGCTTTGCAAATCTGATCAACCGAAGCTTCATTCCTAAACGCCCAGGAAGTAGAAACTGACCTAGTAGAATGAGCTGTAATCCTTTGAGGCGGAGTTTTACCCGACTCGACATAAGCATGATGAATCAAAGACTTTAACCAAGACGCCAAAGAAATGGCAGAGGCCTTCTGACCTTTCCTAGAACCGGAAAAGATAACAAATAGACTAGAAGTCTTTCGGAAATCTTTAGTAGCTGCAACATAATATTTCAAAGCTCTAACTACATCCAAAGAATGCAACGATCTTTCCTTAGAATTCTTAGGATTAGGACACAATGAAGGAACCACAATTTCTCTACTAATGTTGTTAGAATTCACAACCTTAGGTAAAAATTCAAAAGAAGTTCGCAACACCGCCTTATCCTGATGAAAAATCAGAAAAGGAGACTCACAAGAAAGAGCAGATAATTCAGAAACTCTTCTAGCAGAAGAGATGGCCAAAAGAAACAAAACTTTCCAAGAAAGTAATTTAATGTCCAGCGAATGCATAGGTTCAAACGGAGGAGCTTGAAGAGCCCCCAGAACCAAATTCAAACTCCAAGGAGGAGAAATTGACTTAATGACAGGTTTTATACGAACCAAAGCCTGTACAAAACAATGAATATCAGGAAGACTAGCAATCTTTCTGTGAAAAAGAACAGAAAGAGCAGAGATTTGTCCTTTCAAGGAACTTGCAGACAAACCTTTATCCAAACCATCCTGAAGAAACTGTAAAATTCTAGGAATTCTAAAAGAATGCCAAGAAAAATGAGAAAAACACCAAGAAATGTAAATCTTCCAGACTCGATAATATATCTTCCTAGACACAGATTTACGAGCCTGTAACATAGTATTAATCACAGAGTCAGAGAAACCTCTATGACTGAGAATCAAGCGTTCAATCTCCATACCTTCAAATATAAGGATTTGAGATCCTGATGGAAAAAAGGACCTTGCGATAGAAGGTCTGGTATTAACGGAAGAGTCCACGGTTGGCAAGTGGCCATCTGGACAAGATCCGCATACCAAAACCTGTGAGGCCATGCTGGAGCCACCAGCAGAACGACCACTCCTTTAGAATCTTGGAAATTACTCTTGGAAGAAGAACTAGAGGCGGAAAGATATAGGCAGGATGATACTTCTAAGGAAGTGACAATGCATCCACTGCCTCCGCCTGAGGATCCCTGGATCTGGATCTGAACAATCTGAAGAAATACCTCTGGGTGAAGAGACCATTCGCCCAGATGTAACGTTTGGCGACTGAGAAAATCCGCTTCCCAATTGTCTATACCTGGGATATGAACCGCAGAAATTTGACAGGAGCTGGATTCCGCCCATACTAGTATTCGAGATACTTCTTTCATAGCCAGAGGACTGTGAGTCCCTCCTTGATGATTGACATATGCCACGGTTGTGACATTGTCCGTCTGAAAACAAATGAACGACTCTCTCTTTAGAAGAGGCCATGACTGAAGAGCTCTGAAAATTGCACGGAGTTCCAAAATGTTGATTGGTAATCTCACCTCCTGAGATTCCCAAACCCCTTGTGCTGTCAGAGACCCCCAAACAGCTCCCCAACCTGTCAGACTTGCATCTGTTGAAATCACAGTCCAGGTCGGAAGAACAAAAGAAGCCCCCTGAACTAAACGATGGTGGTCTGTCCACCACGTCAGAGAGTGTCGTACAATCGGTTTTAAAGATATTAATTGAGATATCTTTGTATAATCCCTGCACCACTGGTTCAGCATACAGAGCTGAAGAGGTCGCATGTGAAAACGAGCAAAGGGGATCGCATCCGATGCAGCAGTCATAAGACCTAGAATTTCCATGCATAAGGCTACCGAAGGGAAAGATTGAGACTGAAGGTTTCGACAAGCTGAAACCAATTTTAGACGTCTCTTGTCTGTCAGAGACAGAGTCATGGACACTGAATCTATCTGGAAACCTAAAAAGGTTACCCTTGTCTGAGGAATCGAACTTTTTGGTAAATTGATCCTCCAACCATGTTTTCGAAGAAACAATACAAGTCGATTCGTATGAGATTCTGCTAAATGTGAAGACTAAGCAAGTACCAAGATATCGTCCAAATAAGGAAATACCACAATACCCTGTTCTCTGATTACAGACAGAAGGGCACCGAGAACCTTTGTAAAAATCCTTGGAGCTGTTGCTAGGCCAAACGGCAGAGCCACAAACTGGTAATGCTTGTCTAGGAAAGAGAATCTCAGAAACTGATAGTGATCTGGATGAATCGGAATATGCAGATACGCATCCTGTAAATCTATTGTGGACATATAATGCCCTTGCTGAACAAAAGGCAGAATAGTCCTTATAGTTACCATTTTGAATGTTGGTATCCTTACATAATGATTCAAGATTTTTAAATCCAGAACTGGTCTGAAGGAATTCTCCTTCTTTGGTACAATGAAGAGATTTGAGTAAAACCCCAGCCCCTGTTCCAGAACTGGAACTGGCATAATTACTCCAGCCAACTCTAGATCTGAAACACATTTCAGAAATGCTTGAGCCTTCACTGGATTTACTGGGACACGGGAAAGAAAAAATCTCTTTGCAGGAGGCCTTATCTTGAAGCCTATTCTGTACCCTTGTGAAACAATGTTCTGAATCCAAAGATTGTGAATCGAATTGATCCAAATTTCTTTGAAAAATCGTAATCTGCCCCCTACCAGCTGGGCTGGAATGAGGGCCGCATCTTCATGTTGACTTGGGAGCTGGCTTTGGCTTTCTAAAAGGCTTGGATTTATTCCAGACTGGAGATGGTTTCCAAACTGATACCGCTCCTGTAGGGGAAGGATCAGGCTTTTGTTCCTTATTGTGACGAAAGGAACGAAAACGATTAGTAGACCTAAATTTACCTTTAGATTTTTTATCCTGTGGTAAAAAAGTTCCTTTCCCCCCAGTAACAGTTGAAATAATAGAATCCAACTGTGAACCAAATAATTTATTACCCTGGAAAGAAAGGGAAAGCAAAGTTGACTTAGAAGACATATCAGCATTCCAAGTTTTAAGCCATAAAGCTCTTCTAGCTAAAATAGCTAGAGACATATACCTGACATCAACCCTAATGATATCAAAGATGGCATCACAAATAAAATTATTAGCATGTTGAAGAAGATTAACAATGCTATGAGAATTATGATCTGTTACTTGTTGCGCTAAAGCTTCTAACCAAAAAGTTGAAGCTGCAGCAACATCCGCTAAAGATATAGCAGGTCTAAGAAGATTACCTGAACATAAGTAAGCTTTTCTTAGAAAGGATTCAATTTTCCTATCTAAAGGATCCTTAAAGGAAGTACTATCTGCCGTAGGAATAGTAGTACGTTTAGATAGAGTAGATATAGTCCCATCAACCTTAGGGATTTTGTCCCAAAACTCTAATCTGTCAGATGGCACAGGATATAATTGCTTAAAACGTTTAGAAGGAGTAAATGAATTACCCAAATTATTCCATTCCCTGGAAATTACTTCAGAAATAGCATCAGGGACAGGAAAAACTTCTGGAATAACTACAGGAGATTTAAAAACCTTATTTAAACGTTTAGATTTAGTATCAAGAGGACCAGATTCCTCTATTTCTAATGCAATTAAGACTTCTTTAAGTAAAGAACGAATAAATTCCATTTTGAATAAATATGAAGATTTATCAGCATCAACCTCCAAAACAGAATCCTCTGAACCAGAGGAATCATTATCAGAATGATGTTCATTTAAAAATTCATCTGAAAAATGAGAAGTTTTAAAAGACCTTTTACGTTTACTAGAAGGAGGAATAACAGACATAGCCTTCTTAATGGATTTAGAAACAAAATCTCTTATGTTAACAGGAACACTCTGAGTATTAGATGTTGATGGAACAGCAACAGGTAATGTAACATTACTAAAGGAAATCTTATCTGCATTAACAAGTTTGTCATGACATTCATTACAAACAACAGCTGGAGGAACAGATACCACAAGTTTACAGCAAATACACTTAATTTTGGTAGATCCAGCATCAGGCAGCGATTTTCCAGAAGTATCTTCTGATTCAGGGTCAATCTGAGACATCTTGCAGTATGTAATAGAAAAAACAACATATAAAGCAAAATTGATCAAATTCCTTAAATGACAGTTTCAGGAATGGGAAAAAATGCCAGTGAACAAGCTTCTAGCAACCAGAAGCAAATAAACAATGAGACTTAAATAATGTGGAGACAATAATGACGCCCATATTTTTTAGCGCCAAAAAAGACGCCCACATTATTTGGCGCCTAAATGCTTTTAGCGACAAAAATGACGCCACATCCGGTAACGCCGACACTTTTGGCGCAAAAACGTCAAAAATGACGCAACTTCCGGTGACAAGTATGACGCCGGAAATAACAAAGAAAATTTTTTGCGCCAAAAAAGTCCGCGCCAAGAATGACGCAATAAAATGAAGCATTTTCAGCCCCCGCGAGCCTAACAGCACACAGGGAAAAAAGTCAAATTTTAAGGTAAGAAAAAAATTGATTATTCAAATGCATTATCCCAAATAATGAAACTGACTGTCTGAAATAAGGAATATTGAACATCCTGAATCAAGGCAAATAAATGTTTAAACACAAATATTTAGAACTTTATATAAAAGTTCCCAACCATAGCTTAGAGTGTCACAAAAATAAGACTTACTTACCCCAGGACACTCATCTACATGTAGTAGAAAGCCAAACCAGTACTGAAACGAGAATCAGTAGAGGTAATGGTATATATAAGAGTATATCGTCGATCTGAAAAGGGAGATGATGAGAAGAGATGAATCTCTACGACCGATAACAGAGAACCTATGAAATAGACCCCGTAGAAGGAGATCATTGAATTCAAATAGGCAATACTCTCTTCACATCCCTCTGACATTCACTGCACGCTGAGAGGAAAACCGGGCTCCAACCTGCTGCAGAGCGCATATCAAGGTAGAATCTAGCACAAACTTACTTCACCACCTCCACGGGAGGCAAAGTTTGTAAAAACTGATTTGTGGGTGTGGTGAGGGGTGTATTTATAGGCATTTTGAGGTTTGGGTAACTTTGCCCCTCCTGGTAGGAATGTATATCCCATACGTCACTAGCTCATGGACTCTTGCTAATTACATGAAAGAAATACCATCTGTCTTGAATAGACAGGGCAGGCCATGGACTCGGTACATCGCAAAAGAAAGTGTTATTTATTATTTATAAATTGTTATTTTTTTGCATGATGTACCGAGTCCACGGATTCATCCTTACTTGTGGGATACCAATACCAAAGCTTTAGGACACGGATGAAGGGAGGGACAAGACAGAAACCTAAACGGAAGGCACCACTGCTTGCAAAAACCTTTCTCCCAAAAATAGCCTCGAAGAAGCATGTAAGGATACCGTGTCAATGTTGCATTGAAATATCATATGAGAATGCATGCAGCCTATTCCCACTCAGTCTCACACCAACCTGTGACTATAGATGCATTTAGAGTCTAGATTTGCTCATAGACTGAGGGGACTGTAAACAGTCAAAGATTTGGAGCAAAGAGTAAGGCTTAGGATAGAAAAAGGAAGAGTGTCTGGGATGGCGCTCAAACAAATGGAGAGCTAAGAGTCAAACTCTTAGCTCTCCATTTGTTTGAGCGCCATCCCAGACACTCTTCCTTTTTGTCTAATTTTTAACTTGGTTTTTAGAGGTTAAACCAATTGCACTTTCTGGGAATTGGCATTAGAGTAGATGAGTGTTGCATCTCTATAACATTTTTTGTCTCCTTTAGGATAGAAAAAGCATAGAAGGTGTGTATAGAGATATATGGTGTGTGAGCTAGCATGAGCCTAGTCTACTCTAGATCTTAATATGATATATAGTAACTACTGCAGTATTATTATACTCTTGCCAATCACATAGAAATCTATAAGAGAGAATTGATCTCTCTGAATAATTTGTTAAAGGGATTGTGGAGTTCCTTAGGGTTTATAAACATACGATGTATTCTGTTGTTAATCCACATTCAGTTGTTGAGGTGTATTAGTTGCGCCTTATATGTGATAATAGTTGGTTGTATCCAGAAGGGGATTTTAGGTATTGTTTTTTAGAGGTGAGCTCTACCGCAATTAGCACAATGTGCAGTTTGTCATTAAGAGGGTAAAACTGTGGAGGCTGTGTGTGTCAATAGTGACCGGTATCTGCCGAAGTGATCACAGAGCATAAACGGGCTTACCGGTGTCAGATAAGTACAGCCAGGTGCAGGCGGGTGATCCGTTTAGTCTGTGAGTCGGGTGAGTGAAATCCGGAGTACCAGACTGGTGCGCTGTGATGATCCGGCTCCTGGTAGTTTGTAGAAAAAGTTTGCGGCGTGCAAACTCTGCAGCGTGAGCTGTAATTAAGCTGAGCTGAATGGCAGCTGTGGAGACTGTTTGGAGTGTTGCAGCGTCTCCTTCAAAGTAGCGTGATTAGCTGTGGCTGTAAGTTTAGTTACAAAGTTGCAGACTTGAATGAATGAGAATTGATAGGAACTTTGTAGCAAGGTACTTGGCAGGAATCCAAGTTTGAAAGCAGAAGTATCTTATTTGCTTTATTTAGAATCTAGACTAATTTGGCTAAGTTAATCGAGAGCTAGGATAATGTACCTTTTAGTCAAAATACTCAGCCCTGAATCAGGAAGAGGGAGGGCCTTATATAGACTCTCAGGTAAGTCTTAAAGGGGTAACACAGAAACATGACAAAGCAAAAGTATCAAATTTGTAACATTTTGAAAAGGTATGAAGCGAAGACCAAGTCGCAGCCTTACAAATCTGTGCAACAGAAGCATCATTTTTAAAAACCCATGTGGAAGCTACCGCTCTAGTAGAATGAGCTGTAATCCTTTCAGGAGGCTGCTGTCCAGCAGTCTCATAAGCCAAACGGATGATGCTTTTCAGCCAAAAGGAAAGAGAAGTCGCCGTAGCCTTTTGACCCCTACGCTTTCCAGAATAGACAACAAACAAAGTAGATGTTTGACGAAAATCTTTGGTTGCCTGCAAATAAAATTTCAAAGCACGAATCGCGTCCAAGTTGTGCAACAGACGTTCCTTCTTACAAGAAGAATTAGGACACAGAGAAGGAACAACAATTTCCTGATTGATATTCCTGTTAGTAACAACCTTAGGTAGGAACCCAGGCTTGGTACATAAAACCACCTTATCAGCATGGAACACAAGATAAGGCGAGTCACATTGTAATGCAGATAGTTCAGAAACTTTTCGAGCTGAAGAGATAGCAACTAGGAACAAAACTTTCCAAGATAAAAGCTTAATATCTATGGAATGCATGGGTTCAAACTGAACCCCCTGAAGAACTCTAAGAACTAAATTTAGACTCCATGGCAGAGCAACAGATTTAAACACAGGCTGACGCTTGTGCAACAAAATAGACAGAGCAGATATCTGTCCTTTTAGAGAACTAGCTGACAATCCTTTCTCCAATCCCTCTTGGAGAAAAGACAAAATCCTAAGAATCCTGATTTTACTCCAGGAGAAGCCCTTGGATTCGCACCAAAAAAGATATTTACGCCATATCTTATGATAGATTTTCCTGGTAACAGGCTTTCGAGCCTGAATCAAGGTATTTATGATTGACTCAGAGAAACCCCGCTTTGATAGAATCAAGTGTTCAATCTCCAAGCAGTCAGTTGCAGAGAAATTAGATTTGTATGCTTGAATGGACCTTGAATCAGAAGGTCCTGTCTCAGCGGCAGAGACCATGGTGGAAGAGATGACATATCCACCAGGTCTGTATACCATGTCCTGCGTGGCCACGCAGGCGCTATCAAAATCACAGATGCTCTCTCCTGTTTGATTCTGGCAATCAGACGTGGAAGGAGAGGGAAAGGTGGAAACGCATAAGCCAGGTTGAACGACCAGGGTACTGTAGAGCATCTATCAGTACAGCCTGAGGATCCCTTGACCTGGAGCCGTAACGAGGAAGTTTGGCGTTCTGACGAGACGCCATCAGATCCAAATCTAGCAAACTATGTTTGAAAACAATGTGGGTTATAACAACCCTAAATAAGCCAAATGACCCCTCAAGCAAACGTTCCCATAAACATAAAAAAAAAAAAAAAAAAAAGTTAGTCCCAGAACACAGAAATGTTTGTCCCACTTTCTCATAAACAAACTGAGTGCCCAAAAAAACTTAGCCCTTCATGCAAGCTAGTAAAGCCTCTTTCATACTAGGATTACTGCTTCCCCTTCCCCTAATGGGGATACTGTCAGCCTTTCTGAGTCAACACAGTCTCTGCAGAAAATATGACTGAACATTCCTCATTGCTGCATAGCAAGAAACCGTTCCTCACACTAAAGTTTTCCTGTACTCCTTAGCTTCTGTGGGAACAGCAGTGGACCTTAGTTACAAATGCTAAAATCATATTCCTCCAGGAAGAAATCTTCATCTATGTCCTGCCTGACAGTAAATAGTACAACACTGGTACCATTTAAAAATAACAAACTCTTGATTGTAGTTAAAATTAAACTAACAGCTTAACACCTCTTTCACTTTACCCTTCCTGCTTAGAGCCGGCAAAGAGAATGAATGGGGGGTGGAGTTAAAGGGGGAGCTATATAGACATCTCTGCTGTGGTGCTCTCTTTGCCACTTCCTGTTAGGAAGGATAATATCCCACAAGCAAGGATGAATCCGTGGACTCGATACATCATGCAAAAGAAATAAAAACAGCCATTTTCCATTGAAAAAATTAAATCCACATCCAAAAAAATAAGTTTTTCTTATAATTGAAAAGAAAAAACTTAAAACATAAGCAGAAGAATCAAACTGAAACAGCTGCCTGAAGAACTTTTCTACCAAAAACTGCTTCCGAAGAGGCAAATACATCAAAACGGTAGAATTTAGTAAATGTATGCAAAGAAAACCAAGTTGCTGCTTTGCGAATCTGATCAACTAAAGCTTCATTCTTAAAAGCCCACAAAATGGAGACTAATCTAGAAGAATGAGCTGTGATTCTCTGAGGCGGAGCCTGACCCGACTCCAAAAAAGCCTGATGAATCAAAAGCTTTAACCAAGATGCCAAGGAAATGGCAGAAGCTTTCTGACCTTTTCTAGTACCAGAAAAGACAACAAATAGACTAGAAGTCTTCCTGAAATCTTTAGTAGCTTCAACATAATATTTCAAAGCTTTTACCACATCCAGAGAATGTAAGGATCTCTCCGAAGAATTCTTAGGATTAGGATACAAAGAGGGAACAACAATTTCCATATTAATGCTGTTAGAATTCACAACTTTAGGTAAAAATTTAAATTAAGTCTGCAAAACTGCTTTATCTTGATGGAAAATCAGAAAAGGAGACTCACAAGAAAGAGCAGATAATTCGGAAACTCTTCTAGCAGAAGAGATAGCCAAAAGGAACAACACCTTCCAAGAAAGTATTTTAATATCCAAAGAATGCATAGGCCCAAAAGGAGGAGCCTGTAAAGCCTTCAATTATTTATTTACAATTATGTCTTTATTGACAGGCTTGATATGGACCAAAAGCCTGTACAAAACAGTGAATATCAGGAAGCTTAGCAATCTTTCTGTGAAATAAAACAGAGATTTGACCCTTCAAAGAACTTGAAGACAAACCTTTATCCAAACCATCCTGAAGAAACTGTAAAATTCTAGGAATTCTAAAAGACTGCCAAGAGAATTTATGAGAACACCATGAATATATGTCTTCCAAACTCAATAATAAATCTTCCTAGAAACAGATTTACGAGTCTGTAACATAGTATCAATCACTGAGTCAGAGAAACCTCTATGACTAAGCACTAAACGTTCAATTTCCATAACTTCAAATTTAACGATTTGAAATCTTGATGGAAAAACGGTTCTTGAGACAAAAGGTCTGGTCTTAAAGGAAGTGGCCAAGGTTGGCAACTGGACATCCAGACAAGATCTGCATACCAGAACCTGTGAGGCCATGCTGGTGCTACCAGAAACAAACACAAATGATTGTTCCATGATGAACTTGGAGATCACTCTTGGAAGAAGAACTAGAGATGGAAAGATATAAGCAGGTTGGTAAAACCAAGGAACTGTTAACGCATACACCGACTCCGCCTGAGGATTCGTGGACCTGGACAAGTACCTGGGAAGTTTCTTGTTTAGATGGGAAGCCATCAGATCTATTTCTGGAAGACCCCACATCTGAACAATCTGAAAGAACACATCTAGATGGAGACCACTCCCCCGGATGTAATGTCAGATAATCCGCTTCCCAATTGTCTACACCTGGGATATGTGCCGCAGAAATTAGACAAGAGATGGATTCCGCCCAAGAAAGTATCCAAGATACTTCTTTCATAGCTAGGGGACTGTGAGTCCCACCCTGATGATTGACATATGCCACAGTTGTGATATTGTCTGTCTGAAAACAAATGAACGGTTCTCTCTTCAACAGAGGCCAAACCTGAAGAGCCCAGAAAATAGCACGGAGTTCTAAAATATTGATTGGTAACCTCGCTTCTTGAGATTTCCAAACCCCTTGTGCTGTCAGAGATCCCCAGACAGCTCCCTAGCCTGAAAGACTTGCATCTGTTGTGATTACAGTCCAGTTTGGACGAACCAAAGAAGACCTTGAACTATACAATGGTGATCTAACCACCAAGTCAGAGAGAGTCAAACATTGGGATTTAAGGATATTTATTGTGATATCCTTGTATAATCCCTGCACCATTGATTCAGCATACAAAGCTGAAGAGGTCTAATATGAAAATGAGCAAAGGGGATCGTGTCCTATGATGCAGTCACGAGACCTAAAACTTCCATGCACATAGCCACTGAAGGGAATAATTGAGACTGAAGGTTTCGACAAGCTGAAACAAATTTAATTTGTCTCTTGTTTGTTAGAGAGAGAGTCATGGACACTGAATCTATCTAGAAACCTAAAAAGGTGACCCTTGTCTGAGGAATCAAGGAACTTTTCGGTAAATTGATCCTCCAACCATGTGTTTGAAGAAACAACACTAGTTGATTTGTGTGAGATTCGGCAGAATGTAAAGACTGAGCTAGTACCAAGATATTGTCCAAATAAGGAAACACAGAGAGTAGGGCACCGAGAACCTTTGAAAAAATACTTGGAGCTGTCGCTAGGCCAAATGGAAGAGCGACAAATTGGTAATGCTTGTCTAGAAAAGAGAATCTCAGAAATCGATAGTGGTCTGGATGAATCAGAATATGAAGATATGCATCCTGTAAGTCTATCGTGGACATATAATGACCTTGCTGAACAAAACGCAGAATAGTCCTTATAGTTACCATTTTGAAAGTTGGCACTCTTACAAAACGGTTCAAAATTTTCAGATCCAGAACTGGCCTGAATTAATTTTCTTTCTTTGGGACAATGAATAGATTTGAATAAAACCCAAGACCCTGTTCCTGAAATGGAACTGGTATGATTACCCCTGAAAGCTCTAGATCTGAAACACACTTCAGAAAAGCCTGAGCCTTCACTGGATTTGCTGGAACGTGTGAGAGAAAAAATCTTCTCACAGGATGTCTTACTCTGAATCCTATTCGATACCCTTGAGAGACAATACTCTGAATCCACTGATTTTGGAAACATTTTAATCTGTCCCCCACCAGCTGAACTGGAATGAGGGCCGCACCTTCATGCAGACTTGGGGGCTGGCTTTGGTTTCTTGGATTGGCTTGGATTTATTCCAACTTGAAGAAGGTTTCCAATTGGAACCAGATTCTTTGGGGGAAGGATCGGCTTTCTATTCCTTATTCTGTCGAAAAGAACAAAAACGATTAGAAGCTTTAGATTTACCCTTAGATCTTTTATCCTGAGGCAAAAAAACTCCCTCCCCCCAGTGACAGTTGAAATAATTGAATCCAACTGAGAACCAAATAAATTGTTACCTTGGAAAGAAAGAGATAGTAATCTAGACTTAGATACCATGTCAGCATTCCAATATTTGAGCCACAAAGCTCTTCTAGCTAAAGACATAGATTTAACATCAATTTTGATTATATAAAAATAGCATCACAGATAAAATGATTAGCATGTTGAAGCAAGCGAACAATGCTAGACAAATCAGAATCTGTTTCCTGTTGCGCTAAGCTTTCCAACCAAAAAGTTGATGCAGTTGCAACATCAGCCATAGATATAACCAGAAAATAAATAAGCTTTCCTTAGATAAGATTCAAGTTTCCTATCTAAAGGATTCTTAAAAACATAATTTATGCTTACCTGATAAATGTATTTCTCTTGTAGTGTATCCAGTCCACGGATCATCCATTACTTGTGGGATATTCTCCTTCCCAACAGGAAGTTGCAAAAGGATCACCCACAGCAGAGCTGCTATATAGCTCCTCCCCTCACTGCCATATCCAGTCATTCGACCGAAACAAGCCGAGAAAGGGGAAACCATAGGGTGCAGTGGTGACTGCAGTTTAATTAAAATTTAGACCTGCCTGAAAAGGAAAGGGCGGGCCGTGGACTGGATACACTACAAGAGAAATAAATTTATCAGGTAAGCATAAATTATGTTTTCTCTTGTTAAGTGTATCCAGTCCACGGATCATCCATTACTTGTGGAATAGCAATGCCAAAGCTAAAGAACACGGATGATGGGAGGGACAAGGCAGGAACTTAAACGGAAGGAACCACTGCCTGTAGAACCTTTCTCCCAAAAACAGCCTCCGAAGAAGCAAAAGTATCAAATTTGTAAAATTTGGAAAAGGTATGAAGTGAAGACCAAGTCGCAGCCTTGCAAATCTGTTCAACAGAAGCCTCATTTTTAAAGGCCCAGGTGTAAGCCACAGCTCTAGTAGAATGAGCTGTAATCTTTTCAGGGGGCTGCTGTCCAGCAGTCTCATAGGCTAAACAGATTATACTCCGAAGCCAAAAAGAAAGAGAGGTTGCCGAGGCCTTTTGACCTCTCCTCTGTCCAGAGTAAACAACAAACAGGTTAGATGATTGACGAAAATCTCTAGATTATGCAAAAGACGTTCTTTCTTTGAAGAAGGATTAGGACATAATGATGGAACAACAATCTCTTGATTGATATTCTTGTTAGAAACCACCTTGGGTAAAAACCCAGGTTTTGTACGCAGAACTACTTTATCTGAATGAAAGATCAGATAAGGAGAATCACAATGTAAGGCAGATAACTCAGAGACTCTTCGAGCCGAGGAAATAGCCATCAGAAACAGAACTTTCCATGATAGAAGTTTGATATCAATAGAATGAAGGGGTTCAAACGGAACCCCTTGAAGAACTTTAAGAACCAAGTTTAAGCTCCATGGAGGAGCAACAGGTTTAAACACAGGCTTAATTCTAACTAAAGCCTGACAAAATGCTTGAACGTCTGGAACTTCTGCCAGACGCTTGTGTAAAAGAATAGACAGAGCAGAAATCTGTCCCTTTAAAGAACTAGCTGATAATCCTTTGTCCAAACCCTCTTGGAGGAAGGACAATATCCTAGGAATCCTAACCCTACTCCATGAGTAATTCTTGGATTCACACCAATGAAGATATTTACGCCATATCTTGTGGTAGATTTTCCTGGTGACAGGCTTTCGTGCCTGTATTAAGGTATCAATGACTGACTCGGAGAAGCCACGCTTTGATAGGATCAAGCGTTCAATCTCCATGCAGTCAGTCTCAGAGAAATTAGATTTGGATGATTGAAAGGACCTTGTATTAGAAGGTCTTGTCTCAGAGGCAGAGTCCATGGTGGAAAGGATGACATGTCCACTAGGTCTGCATACCAGGTCCTGCGTGGCCACACAGGCGCTATCAAGATCACAGATGCTCTCTCCTGTTTGATTTTGGCAATCAGTCGAGGGAGCAGAGGAAACGGTGGAAACACATAAGCCAGGTTGAAGAACCAAGGCGCTGCTAGAGCATCTATCAGTGACGCTTCTGGGTCCCTGGACCTGGATCCGTAACAAGGAAGCTTGGCGTTCTGGCGAGACGCCATGAGATCCAGTTCTGGTTTGCCCCAACGATGAACCAATTGAGCAAACACCTCCGGATGGAGCTCCCACTCCCCCGGATGAAAAGTCTGACGACTTAGAAAATCCGCCTCCCAGTTCTCTACGCCCGGGATATGGATCGCTGATAGGTGGCAAGAGTGAGTCTCTGCCCAGCGAATTATCTTGGAGACTTCCGACATCGCTAGGGAACTCCTGGTTCCCCCTTGATGGTTGATGTAAGCCACAGTCGTGATATTGTTCGACTGAAATCTGATGAACCTCAGTGTTGCTAACTGAGGCCAAGCTAGAAGAGCATTGAATATTGCTCTTAACTCCAGAATATTTATTGGGAGGAGTTTCCCCTCCTGAGTCCATGAACCCTGAGCCTTCAGGGAGTTCCAGACTGCACCCCAACCTAGAAGGCTGGCATCTGTTGTTACAATCGTCCAATCTGGTCTGCGAAAGGTCATACCCTTGGACAGGTGGACCCGAGATAACCCCCAGAGAAGAGAATCTCTGGTTTCCTGATCCAGATTTAGTAGAGGGGACAAATCTGTGTAATCCCCATTCCACTGACTGAGCATGCATAATTGCAGCGGTCTGAGATGCAGGCGCGCAAATGACACTATGTCCATCGCCGCTACCATTAAGCCGATTACCTCCATGCACTGAGCCACCGCAGGGCGCGGAGTGGAGTGAAGAACACGGCAAGCATTTAGAAGTTTTGATAACCTGGACTCCGTCAGGTAAATTTTCATTTCTACAGAATCCTAGTCCCTAGGAAGGAAACCCTTGTGAGAGGAAATAGAGAACTCTTTTCTTCGTTCACTTTCCTTCGTTCACTTTCCACCCATGCGACCTCAGAAATGCCAGAACTATCTCTGTATGAGACTTGGCAATTTGAAAGCTTGATGCCTGTATCAGGATGTCGTCTAGATAAGGAGCCACCGCTATGCCTCGCGGTCTTAGAACCGCCAGAAGTGAGCCCAGAACCTTTGTAAAAATTCTTGGGGCTGTAGCCAACCCGAAGGGAAGAGCTACAAATTGGTAATGCCTGTCTAGAAAGGCAAACCTCAGGAACCGATGATGATTCTTGTGAATCGGAATGTGAAGGTAGGCATCCTTTAAGTCCACTGTGGTCATGTACTGACCCTCTTGGATCATGGGTAAGATGGTTCGAATAGTTTCCATCTTGAATGATGGAACTCTGAGGAATTTGTTTAAGATCTTTAGATCCAAAATTGGTCTGAAGGTTCCCTCTTTTTTGGGAACCACAAACAGATTTGAATAAAAACTCTGTCCTTGTTCCGTCCGCGGAACTGGATGGATCACTCCCATTACTAGGAGGTCTTGCACGCAGCGTAGGAATGCCTCTTTCTTTATCTGGTTTGCAGATAATCTTGAAAGGTGAAATCTCCCTTGTGGAGGAGAAGCTTTGAAGTCCAGAAGATATCCCTGAGATATGATCTCCAACGCCCAGGGATCCTGAACATCTCTTGCCCACGCCTGGGCGAAGAGAGAAAGTCTGCCCCCTACTAGATCCGTTGCCGGATAGGGGGCCGTTCCTTCATGCTGTCTTGGAGGCAGCAGCAGGCTTTCTGGCCTGCTTGCCCTTGTTCCAGGACTGGTTAGATTTCCAGGCCTGCTTGGATTGAGCAAAAGTTCCCTCTTGTTTTGAAGCAGAGGAAGTTGATGCTGCACCTGCCTTGAAGTTGATGCTGCACCCTTACCTCCAGTAATGTCAGCAATAATTTATTTCAAACCAGGCCCGAATAAGGTCTGCCCCTTGAAAGGAATGTTGAGTAATTTAGACTTTGAAGTCACGTCAGCTGACCAGGATTTAAGCCATAGCGCCCTACGCGCCTGGATGGCGAATCCGGAATTCTTAGCCGTTAGTTTAGTCAAATGAACAATGGCATCAGAAACAAATGAGTTAGCTAGCTTAAGTGTTCTAAGCTTGTCAATGATTTCAGTCAATGGAGCTGTATGGATGGCCTCTTCCAGGGCCTCAAACCAGAACGCCACCACAGCAGTGACAGGCGCAATGCATGCAAGGGGCTGTAAAATAAAACCTTGTTGAATAAACATTTTCTTAAGGTAACCCTCTAATTTTTTATCCATTGGATCTGAAAAAGCACAACTGTCCTCAACCGGGATAGTGGTACGCTTTGCTAAAATAGAAACTGCTCCCTCCACCTTAGGGACCGTCTGCCTTAAGTCCCGTGTAGTGGCGTCTATGGGAAACATCTTTCTAAATATAGGAGGGGGGGAAAACGGCACACCGGGTCTATCCCACTCCTTACTAATAATTTCTGTAAACCTTTTAGGTATTGGAAAAACATCAGTACACACCGGCACTGCATAGTATTTATCCAGTCTACACAATTTCTCTGGCACTGCAATTGTGTCACAGTCATTCAGAGCAGCTAACACCTCCCCAAGCAATACACGGAGGTTCTCAAGCTTAAATTTAAAATGAGAAATCTCTGAATCAGGTTTCCCCGAGTCAGAGATGTCACCCACAGACTGAAGCTCTCCGTCCTCAGGTTCTGCATATTGTGACGCAGTATCAGACATGGCTCTTACAGCATCTACGCGCTCTGTATCTCGTCTAACCCCAGAGCTATCGCGCTTGCCTCTTAATTCAGGCAATCTGACTAATACCGCTGACAGGGTATTATCCATGATCGCAGCCATGTCCTGCAAAGTAATCGCTATGGGCGTCCCTGATGTACTTGGCGCCATATTAGCGTGCGTCCCTTGAGCGGGAGGCAAAGGGTCCGACACGTGGGGAGAGTTAGTCGGCATAACTTCCCCCTCGACAGAACCCTCTGGTGACAATTCTTTTATAGATAAAG
The DNA here is from genome assembly GCF_027579735.1 of Bombina bombina. Lineage (NCBI taxonomy): Eukaryota > Metazoa > Chordata > Amphibia > Anura > Bombinatoridae > Bombina > Bombina bombina. The sequence continues at coordinate 533,273,016 of NC_069504.1, read as the reverse complement.
ACTGATCTTTACTGTTTAAGGTGAAATCAATACATTTAGTACACATTCTCCTATGGGGCTCCACCATGGCTTTTAAACATAATGAACAAGTAGTTTCCTCTGTGTCAGACATGTTTGTACAGACTAGCAATATGACTAGCAAGCTTGGAAAACACTTTAAACCAAGTTAACAAGCAATATAAAAAACGTTACTGCGCCTTTAAGAAAAACAAATTTTGACAAAATTTGAAATAACAGTGAAAAAACGCAGTTACACTAACTAAATTTTTACAGTGTATGTAACAAGTTAGCAGAGCATTGCACCCACTTGCAAATGGATGATTAACCCCTTAATACCAAAAATGGAATAACAAATGAAAAAAACGTTTTTAAAACTAGTCACAACAACTGCCACAGGTCTACTGTGGTTGTTACCCTCCTCAAACACAACTTTTGAAGCCTTTTGAGCCCTTCAGAGATGTCCTGTATCATGCAGAGGGAAGCTGAATGTCTCTGTCTGTAATTTTAGCTGCGCAGAAAAGCGCTAAAATAGGCCCCTCCCACTCATATTACAACAGTGGAAAGCCTCAGGAAACTGTTTCTAGGCAAAAATAAAGCCAGCCATGTGGAAAAAAACTAGGCCCCAATAAGTTTTATCACCAAGCATATATAAAAACGATTAAACATGCCAGCAAACGTTTTATATTGCACTTTTATAAGAGTATGTATCTCTGGTAATAAGCCTGATACCAGTTGCTATTAAATCACTGTATTTAGGCTTAACTTACATTAATCCGGTATCAGCAGCATTTTCTAGCAAATTCCATCCCTAGAAATATGTTAACTGCACATACCTTATTGCAGGACAACCTGCACGCCATTCCCCTCTGAAGTTACCTCACTCCTCAGAATATGTGAGAACGGCAGTGGATCTTAGTTACTTCTGCTAAGATCATAGAAAACGCAGGTAGATTCTTCTTCTAATGCTGCCTGAGATAAAATAGTACACTCCGGTACCATTTAAAAATAACAAACTTTTGATTGAAGAAAAAAAACTAACTATAATACACCACTCTCCTCTTACTAACTCCATCTTTGTTGAGAGTTGCAAGAGAATGACTGGATATGGCAGTGAGGGGAGGAGCTATATAGCAGCTCTGCTGTGGGTGATCCTCTTGCAACTTCCTGTTGGGAAGGAGAATATCCCACAAGCAATGGATGATCCGTGGACTGGATACACTTAACAAGAGAAAGAAGTACTATCTTCCGTAGGAATAGTAGTACGTTTGGCAAGAGTGGAAATAGCCCCATCAACTTATAAGATTTTTTCCCAAAACTCCAATCTAGCTGCTGGCAAAGGATACAATTTTTTAAACCTTATAAGAAGGAATAAAAGAAGTACCAGGCCTATCCCATTCCTTTGAAATCATATCAGAAATAGCATCAGGAACTGGAAAAACCTCTGGAGTAACCACAGGAGGTTTATAAACAGAATTTAAACGTTTACTAGTTTTAGTATCAAGAGGACTAGATTCCTCAACATCCAAAGAAATCAACACCTCTTTCAACAAGGAACGTATATACTCCATCTTAAAGAGATAAGTAGATTTGTCAGTGTCAATATCTGAGGTAGGATCTTCTGAATCAGATAGATGCTCATCAGAGGAGGATAATTCAGTATGTTGTCGGTCATTTGAAATTTCATCAACTTTATGATTAGTTTTAAAAGACCTTTTACGTTTATTAGAAGGCGGAATAGCAGACAAAGCCTTCTGAATCACATCAGCAATAAAATCTTTTATATTCACAAGGATATCATGTACATTAGATGTTGGAAGGAACAAAAGGCATTGTACTAGTATTGATGGATACATTATCTGCATGTAAAAGCTTATCATGACAACTGTTACATACTACAGCTGGAGATATAATCTCCGCTAACTTACAACAGATACACTTAGCTTTGGTAGAACTGTGATCAGGCAGCAGGGTTCCTCCAACAGTTGTTTCTGAGATAGGATCAGATTGAGACATCTAGCAAATGTAAGAAAAAAAAACAACTTATAAAGTAAAATGATCAATTTCCTTATATGGCAGTTTCAGGAATGGGAAAAAAAAATGAAAACAGCATAGCCCTCTGAGAATAAAAAAAAGGCAAGAGGCATATAGGAAGTGGGGTTTAAACAATTAAATTATTTTGCGCCAAGTATGACGCACAACGCAAAATGAAATTTTTTGGCACTAACATCTGGAAATGACGCAACTCGCGTCATGGCAGATGCAACCTTGTGCAAGGAAACCTGGCATCAACTAAGATGCCGGAAATGACGAACTTGCGTCACCGAACGTACCTTCGAACCAAAAAAATTCTCGCGCCAAGTATGAAGCAAAAAATAAGCATTTTGCGACCTCACAAGCCTAATTTTGCCCACGAAATTTAATGAAAAAGCAGTCAATTTGAAGAAAAGACTATACCCCAGGTAAGAAAAAAATAACTTCCTAAATATGTTTCCCAATTTTGAAACTGATAGTCTGCAAAAGGAAATATACATAAACCTGACTCATGGCAAATATAAATACAATACATATATTTAAAACTTTATATTAATACATAAAGTGCCAAACCATAAGCTGAGAGTGTCTTAAGTAAAGAAAACATACTTACCGAAAGACACCCATCCACATATAGCAGATAGCCAAACCAGTACTGAAAAAAAACAGTACTGAAAAATCAGTAGAGGTAATGGAATATGAGAGTATATAGTCAATCTGAAAAGGGACGTAGGAGATAAATCTCTACGACCGATAACAGAGAACCTATGAAAAAGATTTCCCGTGAGGAAAACCATAGAATCAATAGGTGATACTCCCTTCACATCCCTCTGACAAACACTGTACTCTGAGAGGAATCTGGCTTCAAAATGCTGAGAAGCGCATATCACAGAAAAAAAATCAAGCACAAAATTACTTCACCACCTCCATAGGGAGGCAAAGTTTGTAAAACAATTGTGGGTGTGGTGAGGGGTGTATTTATAGACATTTTGAGGTTTGGGAAACTTTGCCCCTCCTGGTAGGATTGTATATCCCATGCGTCACTAGCTCATGGACTCTTGCCAGTTACATGAAAGAAATCTATACTTACTGCAAGTTTACCTGACCGATAAATATTTAACAATGCGTTACAGCACAGTTAGGCCTATAAAGGAAACAACTTATCATGCTCCAGTAGAACATGTAGACATTTTAAAGTACAATACAGAAATATAGAAATGCTTACTAAAAAATACAATACAAAACTATAACATCTAAAATACAAACATGTAAAATCGTATATATATATATATATATATATATATATATATATATATATATATATATATATATATATATATATATATTCCATGGGCAAAAGATGCATTTATTTCATGATGGTGAGAGTCCACAAATTCTCATATGTGCAATGTATTTCCTAGCCAACAGGAGTAGGCAAAACACCCCTACATAGCAGAGCTTTGCTCCACCCCATATTCCTGCAATTCCCTATAATTTTGTTATACATATGGCAAACTAGAGAAGGAAAGCCAGAAGACAGGAAAGGACCAATGTGGGGCAAATGTAGTGTAAAACAGGATTTTCTACCAACTGAAGATAAGAATGAACAGGCAGGGTTGTAGACCCTCACCATCATGAAAGAAATGTGAATAATTTCCATCTTGCAGGCTAGAACCTTCAGAAACTTGTTTAGGGATATCAGATTCCAGCACGGGACAAAATGGTTCTTCTTTTTTGGGACCCAAAAACAGGTTTAAGTAAAAACTATGACCACTGTTTGCACAAGGAAAGCAATAACCCTTTCCCCCTCTAGATCTGCAAGGCAAGATACCAAAACCTGCACTTTAACTGTCTCTCAAGATACATAAGACAAAATAAATATTTGGCAGCAAGAACAAAAGGGTACCCCTGGCTTGTTCCATTTGTAAAACACCAGCTCAGACACTGATTCAGGTATAGGGAAGGTAGAAAGCTAAAAACGTAAAAGTCTACCCAGCTCAATTAACTATCAACATTAAGAGAGTTGCCTGGCTCATCCACCTCCAAGATGCTTAACATTTCCCTTAGTAAGAGATGTAGTGGCAAAAAAAAAAAATTGTGAACCCTTTAGCAATGACTGCATTTATTTATAAATTTGTCTTGGTTTGATGTTCATCTAAGTTACATTAATCAACAAACACATTCTGTTTTAACTAATAAAACAAATTATTGTATTGTTCTTCTACATATTGAATATATAATTCAAATATTCACAGTAGAGGATAGAAAAAGTATGTGAAACCCAAGGCGAATGAATTCAACAAAAGCTAATTCGATTTGGAAATTGGCCAACCTGGTATTGAATTAAGTAAACAAGATTAGATGTGTGGGTAGAGCTACTTTGAGTGCTTTTTAAAAAGTCTAACATACTGAGTTTGCTATTGACAAAATGTATCTGTTGATGTTAACCATGCCTCGCAAAAAGAGCTGTCAGAAGGCCTGCAATCAAGAATTGTTGCGTTGCATAAAGCTGGTTACAAAGCCATCTCAAAAAGCTTAGATATTCATCTGTCTACTTTTAGACAAGTTGTCAATAAATGGAGACTATTTAGTACTGTGGCTACTCTCCCTAGAAGAGGCCGTCCACAAGATGAATCAAAGGGCACACCGCACAATTCTCAATGTGGGGGGGGGGGTTGAAAGAACACTAGAGTGACAGTTAATAATTTAAAGAAATCATTGGAACTGGTTAACATCTCTGTTCATGAGCCAATTATATGGAAAACATTGAATATGCATTGTGTCCATGACCGGACTCTACGAAAAAAGCTGTTGCTTTCCCCCCAAAAAAGACTATCTTGACACTCCACAACGCTACTGGAAAAATGTTTTGTGGACTGATGAAATTAGAGTTGCATGTTCTTCCCAAACAACTCAACCTTATGTATGGCGTAAAAAGGGCACTGCATACCAACATGAAAACATCATTCCAACAGCCAAGTATAGTGGAGGAAGCATCATGATTTGGGGCTACTTTGCTGCTTCGGAGCTTGGACCACTTACCAATACATTTCTTTCTTTTAGGATGATGAGAGTCCTTAGGTGTCCATAACATGCAGGATATAATTTCCCTCACAAGAGGGAAATTATTTCCTCACAAGAGCTTTTAAGCCCTCCCACCTCCTCTCCCCACTCAGTTTACATATTGCTGAGCAGAGGAGACAGACAGAAAAGGTAGGAAAGACAGAAAGCAGGGTTAAGAGGCACAAATAAGAACCGTCACCCATATAGCAAAATTCCGGGCGGGTCCTATCGATTCTCCTCATCCCGCAAGAGTCATAATTTATACTTACAAATTTATTTATTTCCGGATATGGTGAGTCCACGAAATCATCAATTACTAGTGGGAATATCACTCCTGGCCAGCAGTAGGAGGCAAAGAGCACAACAGCAAAGCTGCTATATATGTCACTTCCCTTACCCATAAACCCCAGTCATTCAGCCGAAGGGAAATGGAAAAAAGATGATAACACAAAGGTGTAGAGGTGCCTGAGGTTTTAGTTAAAAATAACTGTCTTAAAATAAAGGGTGGGCCGTGGACTTGCCATATTCGGAAAGAAAGAAATTTATCAGGTAAGTAGAAATTAGGTTTTCTTTCCTAAGATATGGTGAGTCCACGGAACCATCAATTACTAGTGGGAACCAATACCCAAGCTAGAGGACACAGATTATAAGGGAGGGACACTACAGGTAACCTAAACAGAAGGCACCACTGCTTGAAGAACCTTTATCCCAAAAGAATCCTCAGCCGAGACAAAAGATTCAAATTTATAGAATTTGGAAAAAGTATGCAAAGAAGACCAAGTTGTAGCCTTGCAAATCTGCTTTATTTTTGAAAGCCCAGGAAGAAGAAACAGCCCTCAAGGAATGAGCTGCGATTCTCTTAGGAGGTTGCTGTCCAGCAGTCTCATAGGCCAAACGAAAAGTACTGTTCATCCAAAAAGAAAGAGAAGTAGCCATAGCCTTCTGACCCTTGCGCATACCAGAAAAACAAATAAACAAAGCAGAAGACTGACGAAAGTCCTTAGTCACTTGTAGATAGAATTTCAATGCACGCACAACATCTATGTTGTGCAACAAACGCTCCTTATGAGAAGAAGGATTAGGGCACAAGGAAGGGACAACTATCTGCTGATTAATAATCCTGTTCGAAACAACCTTAGGCAAGTAACCTAATCTATTACGCAGAACCACCTTATCAGAATGAAAAATAAGATAAAAAGACTCATACTGCAGAGCCGAGAGCTCTGAAACTCTACGAGCAGACGAAATAGCAACAAGAAACAAAACCTTCCTAGATAACAACTAAATATCTAAGGAATGCATAGGCTCAAACAGAGCCCGCTGTAAAACCTTAAAGGGACACTGAACCCAATTTTTTTCTTTCGTGATTCAGATAGAGCATGCAATTTTAAGCAACTTTCTAATTTACTCCTATTATTAAATTTTATTTATTCTCTTGGTATCTATTTGAAATGCAAGAATGTAAGTTTAGATGTTGGCCCATTTTTGGTGAACAACCTGGGTTGTTCTTGCTGATTGGTGGATGAATTCAAATAGTGCTGCACAGACTGAACCAAAAAAGCTTAGATGCATTCTTTTTCAAATAAAGATAGCAAGAGAATGAAGAAAAATTGATAATAGGAGTAAATTAGAAAGTTGCTTAAAACTGAATGCTCTATCTAAATCACGAAAGAAAAAAAAAATTGGGTTCAGCGTCCCTTTGAGAACAAGGTTACAACTCCAGGGAGGAGAAACAGGTTTAAACACAGGCCTGATTCTGATTGCTTATGCAACAAAATAGACAAAATAGACAACGCATAAATCTGACCTTTCAGTGTAGCTAACAAACCCTTCTCCAGACCGTCCTGGAGAAAGACAAAATCCTAGGAATCCTGACTCTACTCCAAGAGTAGCCTCTAGATTCACACCAATACAGATATTTACACCATACCTTATGGTAAATCTTCCTTGTCACAGGCTTGCGAGCCTGGATCAAGGTCTCAATAAACGACTCTGAAAACCCACGCTTAGATAAAATTAAGCGTTCAATCTCCAAGCTTCAGAGAAACGAGATTTGGATGAAGGAAAGGACCCTGAACTAGAAGGTCCTTCCTGAGAGTTTGTCTTCAAGGTGGAAGAGATGACATTTCCACTAGGTCTGCATACTAGATCCTGCGAGACCATGCCGGTCCTATGAGAATCACCGACGCCCTCTCCTATTTGATCCAAGCAATGACTCTTCGAAGGAGAGGAAACAGGTATGCTAGAGTGAAAATCCAAGGGACCTCCAGAGCATCTATCAGGACAGTCTGAGGATCCCTTGACCTCGAAAGCTTGGCATTCTGCCGAGAAGCCATGAGATCCAGCTCCGGCTGCCCCATTTGAGGATCAAACTGGAAAACACGTCCAGATGGAGTTCCCACTCCCCGGGATGAAAGGTCTGTCTGCTCAGAAAATCCGTTTCCCAATTGTCTACTCCTGGAATGTGGATCGCAGATAGACAGCAGTTGTGGGTCTCCGCCCACTGAATAATTTGGGCCACCTCTGACATGGCCAAGAAACTCAGATTTCCCCCCCTGGTGATTGATGTACGCCACCGATGTAATGAGTCTGACTGGAACCAGATAAACCGGGCTAAGGCTTACTGAGACCAGGCCAGCAGAGCACTGAAGATCGCTCTAAGCTCTAGAATGTTTATGGGGAGATCTGAGTCCATAGATCCTAAGCCTTCAAAGAGTCCCAGACTGCTCCCCCCAACCCATCAGACTGACATCCATTGTCACAATGACCCAAGAAGGCTTGCGAAAGCAAGTTCCCTGGGAGAGGTGTTCCTGAGACAACCACCACAGAAGAGTCTCTTGTCACCTGATCCAAATCTATTCGCGGAGACAGATCCGCATAGTACCCGTACCATTGTCTTAGCATGCACAACTGCAGAGGTCTGAGATCGAACCGAGCGAACGGGATGATGTCCATGGAAGCTACCATCAGAACAATTACCTCCATACATTGAGCCACTAACAGCCAAGGAGAGGACTGAAGGGCAAAATACAAGTCTAAGATATTTGTTTTTCTGACCTCTGACAGAAATATTTTCATTGATAGGGAGTCTATTATAGTCCCCAAGAAAACTACTCTTGTAGCTGGAATCAGAACTTTTTCCCAGATTCACCTTCCATCCGTGAGAGCGAAGAAAAGACAACAAGATCTCTGTATGAGATTTTGCTTGTTGAAAAGACGGCACCTGAACCACAATGTCCTCCATATATGGCGCCACTGCAATGCCCCAAAACGGATTACTGCCAATAGAGTCCCCAGAACTTTTGAAAAATTCTGGGAGCTGTGGCAAGGCAGAATGGAAGAGCCACAAACTGAAAGTGATTGTCCAAGAAGGCGAATCTCAGAAACTTGTGATGATCCCAGTGAATGGGAACATGAAGGTACGCATCCTTTAGGTCTATGATTTTCATGAACTGACCCTCTTGGACCAAAGGAAGAATGGAACGTATAGTCTCCATCTTGAAGGACGGTACTCTGAGGAACTTGTTTAGACACTTCAGGTCTAAAATTGGTCTGAAAGTTCCCTCTTTTTTGGGATCTACGAACAGATTCAAGTAAAATCCCAGACCCTGTTCCTGCGTAGGAACAGGAACTATGACTCCCAGGGCAGAAAGATCCTTGACACAATTCAAGAACGCCTCTCTCTTTATCTGGTCTACAGATAATATTGAGAGAAGAAACCTGCCTCTGGGAGGAAAAGTCTAGAATTCTAATTTGTACCCCTGGGATACAATGTCCACCGCCCAGGAGTTCGGAACATCTTGCATCCAGGCTTGAACGAATAGAGAGAGTCTGCCCCCTACTGGATCTGCTCCCGGATAGGGGACCAACCCTTCATGCTGAGTTGGAGTCAGAGGCAGGATTTTTAGACAGCTTCCCTTTATTCCAAGACTGACTAGGCTTCCAGGAAGACTTAGATTGTTCTTGCTTGGAGGAGGAAAAGGAGGGTTTACCTCTAAAGTTTCAAAAGGAACGAAAATTACTCTGACGTCCTTTCTGCTTATTCTTTTTATCCTGAGGGAGAAAAGATCCCTTCCCTCTTGTGATATATGATATTAATTCAGTCAAGCCAGGACCAAACAAGGTCTTACCCTTGTAAGGGATCGATAAAAGCTTAGACTTGGATGAAACATCCGCAGACCAAGGACTTCAACCATAAGGCTCTGTGGGCAAGAACCGCAAAAACATAATTTATGTAAGAACTTACCTGATAAATTAATTTCTTTCATATTAGCAAGAGTCCATGAGCTAGTGACGTATGGGATATACATTCCTACCAGGAGGGGCAAAGTTTCCCAAACCTCAAAATGCCTATAAATACACCCCTCACCACACCCACAATTCAGTTTAATGTATAGCCAAGCAGTGGGGTGATAAAGAAAGGAGTAGAAAGAATCAACAAAGGAAATTTGGAAATAATTGTGCTTTATACAAAAAATCATAACCACCATAAAAAGGGTGGGCCTCATGGACTCTTGCCAATATGAAAGAAATGAATTTATCAGGTAAGTTCTTACATAAATTATGTTTTCTTTCATGTAATTGGCAAGAGTCCATGAGCTAGTGACATATGGGATATCAATACCCAAGATGTGGAGTCTTCCACTCAAGAGTCACTAGAGAGGGAGGGACTAAAACAAAAACAGCCATATTCCACTGAGAAAATAATCCACAACCCAAAAAATAAGTTTATTTTTACTTTTGAAAGAAAAAAACTTAAATCAAAAAGCAGAAGAATCAAACTGAAACAGCTGCCTGAAGAACTTTTCTACCAAAAACTGCTTCCGAAGAAGCAAATACATCAAAATGGTAGAATTTAGTAAATGTATGCAAAGAGGACCAAGTGGCTGCTTTGCAAATCTGATTGACTGAAGCTTCATTCTTAAAAGCCCATGAAGTAGAGACTGATCTAGTAGAATGAGCTGTAATTCTCTGAGGCGGGGTTTGACCCGACTCCAAATAAGCTTGATGAATCAAAAGTTTCAACCAAGAAGCCAAGGAAACAGCAGAAGCTTTCTGACCTTTCCTAGGACCAGAAAATAAAACAAATAGACTAGAAGTCTTCCTGAAAATTTTAGTAGCTTCCACATAATATTTCAAAGCTCTGACCACATCCAAAGAATGTAAGGATCTCTCCAAAGAATTCTTAGGATTAGGACATAAAGAAGGGACAACAATTTCTCTACTAATGTTGTTAGAATTCACAACCTTAGGTAAAAATTGAAAAGAAGTCCGCAAAACTGCCTTATCCTGATGAAAAATCAGAAAAGGAGACTCACAAGAAAGAGCAGATAGCTCAGAAACTCTTCTAGCAAAAGAGATAGCCAAAAGGAACAACACTTTCCAGGAAAGTAGCTTAATGTCCAAAGAATGCATAGGTTCACAGGGAGGAGCCTGTAAAGCCCTCAAAACCAAATTAAGACTCCAAGGAGGAGAAATTGACTTAATGACAGGCTTAATACGAACTAAAGCCTGTACAAAACAGTGTATATCAGGAAGTATAGCAATTTTTCAGTGAAATAAAACAGAAAGAGCGGAGATTTGTCCTTTCAAGGAACTTGCAGACAAACCCTTATCCAGACCATCCTGAAGAAACTGCAAAATTCTAGGAATTCTAAAAGAATGCCAGGAAAATTTATGAGAAGAACACCATGAAATGTAAGCCTTCCAAACTCTATAATAAATCTTCCTAGAGACAGATTTACGAGCTTGTAACATAGTATTAATCACTGAATCAGAGAAACCTCTATGACTTAGAACTAAGCGTTCAATTTCCATACCTTCAAATTTAATTATTTGAGATCCTGATGGAAAAACGGACCTTGAGATAGTAGGTCCGGCCGTAACAGAAGTGGCCAAGGCGGGCAACTGGACATCCGAACCAGATCCGCATACCAAAACCTGTGTGGCCATGCTGGAGCCACCAGCAACACAAAAGACTGTTCCATGATGATTTTGGAAATCACTCTTGGAAGGAGAACTAGAGGCGGGAAGATGTAAGCAGGTTGATAACACCAAGGAAGTGTCAGCGCATCCACTGCTTTCGCCTGAACATCCCTGGACCTGGACAGGTATCTGGGAAGTTTCTTGTTTAGATGAGAGGCCATGAGATCTATCTCTGGAAGCCCCCACATCTGAACAATCTGAGAAAATACAACTGGATGGAGAGACCACTCCCCTGGATGTAAAGTCTGGTGGCTGAGATAATACGCCTCCCAATTGTCTACACCTGGGATATGCACCGCAGAGATTAGACAGGAGCTGGATTCCGCCCAAGCAAGTATCCGATATACTTCTTTCATAGCTTGGGGACTGTGAGTCCCACCCTGATGATTGACATAAGCCACAGTTGTGATATTGTCTGTCTGAAAACAAATGAACGGTTCTCTCTTTAGTAGAGGCCAGAACTGAAGAGCCCTGAGAATTGCACGGAGTTCTAAAATATTTATTGGTAATCTCGCCTCTTGAGATTTCCAAACCCCTTGTGCTGTCAGAGACCCCCAAACGGCTCCCTAACCTGAAAGACTTACATCTGTTGTGATCACAGTCCAGGTTGGGCGAACAAAAGAAGCCCCTTGAACCAAACGATGGTGATCTATCCACCATGTCAGAGAGTGTCGTACATTGGGATTCAGGGATATTAATTGTGATATCTTTGTATAATCCCTGCACCATTGATTCAGCATACAAAGCTGTAGAGGTCTCACGTGAAAACGAGCAAAGGGGATTGCGTCCGATGCTGCAGTCATGAGACCTAAAACTTCCATGCACATAGCCACTGAAGGGAATGACTGAGACTGAAGGCGCCGGCAGGCTGCAACCAATTTTAAACGTCTCTTGTCTGTTAGAGACAGAGTCATGGACACTGAATCTATCTGGAAACCTAAAAAGGTGACCCTTGTCTGAGGAATCAAGAAACTTTTTGGTAAATTGATCCTCCAACCATGTTTCTGAAGAAACAACACTAGTTGATTCGTGTGAGATTCTGCAGTATGTAAAGACTGAGCTAGTACCAAGATATCGTCCAAATAAGGAAACACCGCAATACCCTGTTCTCTGATTACAGATAGTAGGGCACCCAGAACCTTTGAAAAGATTCTTGGAGCTGTTGCTAGGCCAAATGGAAGAGCAACAAATTGGTAGTGCTTGTCTAGAAAAGAGAATCTCAGAAACTGAAAGTGTTCTGGATGAATCGGAATATGAAGGTATGCATCCTGCAAGTCCATTGTGGACATATAATGTCCTTGCTGAACAAAAGGCAGAATAGTCCTTATAGTCACCATCTTGAAAGTTGGTACTCTTACATAACAATTGAAAATTTTCAGATCCAAAACTGGTCTGAACAAATTTTCTTTCTTTGGAACAATGAATAGGTTTGAATAAAACCCCAAACCTTTTTCCTGAGGAGGAACTGGTATGATTACCCCTGAAGACTCCAGGTCTGAATCACACTTCAGAAAAGCCTGAGCTTTTACTGGATTTACAGGGATGCGTGAGAAAAAAAATCTTCTCACAGGAGGTCTTACTTTGAATCCTATTCGATACCCTTGAGAGACAATGCTCTGAATCCAATGATTTTGGACAGATTTTATCCAAAAATCCTTGAAAAACCTTAATCTGCCCCCTACCAGCTGAGCTGGAATGAGGGCCGCACCTCCATGTGGACTTATGGGCAGACTTTGGTTTCCTAAATGGCTTGGATTTATTCCAATTTGAGGAAGGCTTCCAACTGGAAGCAGATTCCTTGGGAGGAGGATTGAGTTTTTGTTCCTTATTCTGACGAAAGGAACAAAAACGGTTAGAAGCCTTAGATTTACCCTTAGGTTTTTTATCCTGAGGCAAAAAAACTCCTTTTCCTCCAGTGATAGTTGAAATAATAGAATCCAACTGACAACCAAATAAATTATTACCTTGGAAAGAAAGAGATAGTAATCTAGATTTAGATGTCATATCAGCATTCCAAGATTTAAGCCACAAAGCTCTTCTAGCTAATACAGCTAAAGACATGGAACTAACATCAATTTTGATAATATCAAAAATGGCATCACAAATAAAATGATTAGCATGTTGCAGTAAGCGAACAATGCTAGATATGTCAAAATCCAATTCATGTTGTGCTAAATTTTCCAACCAGAAAGTTGATGCAGCCGCAACATCACCCAAAGAAATAGCAGGTCTGAGAAGATGACCTGAATATAAATAGGCCTTCCTTAGATAAGATTCAAGTTTCCTAGCTAAAGCATCCCTAAAGGAAGTGCTATCTTCCATAGGAATAGTGGTACGTTTAGCAAGAGTAGAAATAGCACCATCAACTTTGGGGATCTTTTCCCAAAACTCTATAGATTTTGCTGGTAAAGGATACAATCTCTTAAACCTTGAAGAAGGAATAAAGGAAGTACCTGGCTTATTCCATTCCCTAGAAATCATATCAGAAATAGCCTCAGGAATGGGAAAAACACCTGGGGAAACCAAAGGAGGTTTAAAAAACAGCATTTAAACGTTTATTAGACTTAACGTCAATAGGACTGGTTACCTCAATATCCAAAGTAATTAACACTTCTTTTAATAAAGAACGCATATACTCTATTTTAAATAAATAAGTAGATTTGTCAGTGTCAATATCTGAGGAAGGATCTTCTGTTTCAGATAGATCCTCATCAGAAGAGGATGAATTATTATGTTGTTGGTCATTTGAAATTTCATCAGCTAAATGAGAAGTTTTAAAAGACCTTTTACATTTATTAGAAGGTGGAAATGCAGACAAAGACTTCATAATAGAATCAGAAACAAATTCTTTAAAGTTTACAGGTATATCATGCACATTAGAAGTTGAAAGAACTGCAACTGGCAATGTACTATTACTGATAGAAACACTATCTGCATGTAAAAGTTTATCATGACAACTATTACAAATGACATTCGGTGGAATCATTTCTACAATTTTACAACAAATGCACTTAGCTTTGGTAGAACCGATGTCAGGCAGCAATGTTCCAGCAGAAACTTCAGAGGCAGGATCAGATTGGGACATCTTACTCAATGTAAGAGAAAAAACAACATATAAAGCAAAATTATCTATTTCCTTAAATGACAGTTTCAGGAATGGGAAAAAATGCAAAAGCACAGGCCTCTTGATAGAAAAGAAAGCAGGAGGCAAACAACAATGGGGTATTGAAATAATGAAGAAAATTTGGCGCCAAGTATGACGCACAACGTAACGTAAACTTTTTTGGCGCCAAAAATGACCGGAAATGACACACTTGCGTCACTAATGACGCCGCCGTGTGAAAGGTCTCGGCGTCACGTATGACGCCGGAAATGACGTACCCGCGTCAAAAACGTAATTTTCCGCGCCAAAAAAGTTTGTGCCAAAAATGACGCAATAAAGTCTAACATTTGAAGCACCCGCGGGCCTAACACCCGCAATTGCAAAAAGTAGTCAAATTGAAAAAAGACTAAACCCCAGGCAAGAAATAAATTTCTTAAAGTGTTTATATTCCCAAATATGAAACTGACAGTCTGCAGAAGGAAATACATGAACCTGACTCATGGCAAATATAAGTACAATACATATATTTAGAACTTTATATAATTTGCATAAATTGCCAAACTATAGCTGAGAGTGTATTAAGTAATGAAAAAATACTTACCAAAAGACACCCATCTACATATAGCAGATAGCCAAACCAGTACTAAAACAGTTATTAGTAGAGGTAATGGTAAATTTGAGAGTATATCATCAATCTGAAAAGGGAGGTAGGAGATGAATCTCTACGACCGATAAAGAACCCATGAAAAAGACCCCCGTTAGAGAAATCATCGTATTCAATAGGTGATACTCCCTTCACGTCCCTCTGACATTTGCTGTACTCTGAGAGGAATCGGGCTTCAACAATGCTGAGAAGCGCATATCAACGTAGAAATCTTAGCACAAACTTACTTCACCACCTCCATAGGAGGCAAAGTTTGTAAAACTGAATTGTGGGTGTGGTGAGGGGTGTATTTATAGGCATTTTGAGGTTTGGGAAACTTTGCCCCTCCTGGTAGGATTGTATATCCCATATGTCACTAGCTCATGGACATGAAAGAAATATAAATATGCTACTCAGTCAAATTAAATGGGCCATATAACTGTGACCCAATATTTTATTAAAACCATGAAATCATAGGTGTATGTGAAGGAACATTTATGAAAATATATATGAGGAAAATATATATTCATGTATTTGGAGTAGCATTAAATATTTTACTAATAAAACTCAATTCCTGTGGAAAGGAGAGGTTACTGAAAAGTTACTGAGAGTGCTGCTACTAATTTGTACACTGACTGGCCTGCTGCCTGGATTATAAAGTCTTTGTGAGACAAACTTTGCTGAAACCCTCTTTCTGGATAAGAGATTACTGGTCTCTCTCTACTTCCAAAAATTGTGCAAACCTTCTTATATGACAGTGAAGAAACTCTGGACTAAACATCGCAAATATTGGTATTTGCGAACTGGTAATGTATAAATAGGGACTACAGTTCAAGTTTTTTTTTTTTATAGAAATAGTAGAGCTGAAGCTGTGATATAAAAGCGTATTTTATATTTATTATTTAATATTGCATAGACCAGGGTATTCTAGATAATTATATTTGCATCAAGTATCTTTATTATTTAGAAAAATGATTTAGTATTTTACACTTATAAATTGATTTCAAGTTACTGTAATTTATTTTAGAAATTGCACTTAAATTGGCTATTGTGTTGATAATATATTGATTCATTAGAAGTGTATAAATCACTCTGTTTGAAGTTATATAAGACTATTTGGGCTAGGTAGGTAATTATAATCTCCTACAAAGTCTATTAAAGTTATTGAGGTTTGGTAAGCTTCGTATTGTAATATTTGGCTATATTGTCTAACAAGCATTATTAAGTAAGTAATCCATATTTTGGCATTGGATTAATGTTACTGGCTAATTATAAATTGTTCAAGTAAACTTCAAGTGTGATATTTGATAAGTAATTCATTTTGATTTAAGGTAAACTTATAGAAAATATTGTGTCCATATACGGGGATAACAGACAATTTAATTGAATATTAATTGATCTTAAGATTTCTATAGCTTGTTCAATTATTTTAATATTGTAATAATCAAGCAATATATATCTATCCATAAGTGGTATTCTGTTTACTGTATAAATATAATCACTGTGTTTATAAAAATATAATTGATCAGAATTTAGGAACTATTTTAACTTGGGATTAAATATTAATATTTAATAAATTTATTGTCATTACTTTCTAGATATCTCAATAGTATTCTTTTGGAATACACTACAGAGGTTATATAACATTTCCCTGGAGTGTACTGATAAGATTCTACTATATTAATTGGAGGTATTGCTGACGATAATTTTATTGTTATTAATTATTAATATTCATAATTCCATAATCAATATCTTAATCATAATATGTAACACGGTGGCAACTGCTGAGATAAATATAAGTAACATAATATATAACATATTGCTCCAGTCACACAAATACTCACACACCTTTGTAACTACTTTTTAACAAATGTTTGGATTTAAAATGTCCCTTTAAGGTTTTAGATCATATATATTGGCCTCAACTAATTATTCATCCACAATTAATTATCAACATTGAAGTAAAGAAAAAAAAAAAAAACTTACCATAATCTTTCTCATTCACTTCTGATATAGGTTCAGATATCACACTGCAGAAGGAAATTGCACTAGCTGCAGAGGGGTTCCGAGAGTGACCCATATGATGAGGAACCTTTTTAACATTTTTTAAAGCTTCTTCTGCTTGCTCTTGCTCCATTGATGCAACCATGTCCTTGTATGCTTTTCTAGCCTCCTCAGTCAACGACACCAATTTATTAAATAAATTCTAGATAGGATTAAATTTTTTAATATAAATGTTAAACCTTTAACTACAGACTTTAAAACATTTTAGAGATAAATTGGCTATATGTAATAATTGGTGCTTTAGCATTTGAGATGACACATAGAAGAAAATCAACATCAGCAGATATGTCTCACTATATATACATTTAATATATATTAAACAATGAGACAATTGACACATATTGGGGGAAATGCATTGGGAAAATGACAAATGAACATGGGAGACATCTGGTAGCTGAACACAAGATAGGCAGGGAGGAAAAATATAACTATAGTTAACTAGTCAAAAATGTTACTAGTCAGGAGAAGAGCTTCCCAGTTGTAATAATGCTAGAGAGACCAGAAAATAAGTTATATCATTATAATAAAGTATTTCCTACTATTAGTGATTTATTCACAATTAGTTAAATAATCTTGAGCCATTTGAGGT
Organism: Bombina bombina; assembly: GCF_027579735.1. NCBI lineage: Eukaryota > Metazoa > Chordata > Amphibia > Anura > Bombinatoridae > Bombina > Bombina bombina. The sequence continues at coordinate 533,255,538 of NC_069504.1, read as the reverse complement.
AATTGCATTAATCTCAGAAGTGTTCATGTGATGCCCATCCTGTATGTTACTCTTGTATGTTAATCACTACCATTCCTGTCTGCTTTACTTTATGTGTAACCAAACTAAGACCTATTCAGAGAAAAAAGGTAAATTGGCAAACAAATTAAAAAAAAGGAAAAATAGTCATATTATATGTAAAATTGTTATTTTTTGCTCCTAAAATTTTGAATATGAATTCAGGGGTGGGGGGGGGGAACACCTCTTTACCTAGACCTGATGAAGCTCTGTCTGCAAACCTTACCACCAGATGAAGTTTTCAAAGAAAAAACAAAATGTATGCTTACCTGATAAATTTCTTTCTTTCTGGATATGGAGAGTCCACAACGTCATCAATAACTAGTGGGGATATCATTCCTGGCCAGCAGGAGGAGGCAAAGAGCACCACAGCAAAGCTGTTAAGTGTAACTCCCATACCCCTAATCCCCAGTCATTCGACCGAAAGTAAATGGAAAAAAGAATAACACAAAAAGGTGTAGAGGTGCCTGAGGTTTAGTAGAAAATAACTGTCTTAATTAAGGGTGGGGTCGTGGACTCTCCATATCCGGAAATAAATACATTTATCAGGTCAGCATAAATTTTGTTTTCTTTCCTAAGATATGGAGAGTCCACAACGTTGTCAATTACTAGTGCGAACCAATACTCAAGCTAGCGGACACAAAATGACTAGGGAGGGAAAACAAGACAGGCAGACCTAAACAGAAGGCACCACCACTTGAAGAACCTTTCTCCCAAAAGAAGCCTCAGCCGAGGAAAAACATCAAATTTGGAAAATTTAGAAAAAGTATGCAGAGAGGCTTGCAAATATGTTCCACAGAAGCTTCATGTTTGAAAGCTCAAGAAGAGAAAAACAGCCCTCTTGGAATGAGTTGTAATACTCTCAGGAGAATGCTGATCAGCAGTCTCATACCAAAACAAATAATACTTCTTAAGCAGAAAGAGAAGTAGCTTACTGACCCTTACGCTTTCCTGAGAAACAAAGAGGGCAGAACACTGGCGAAAATCCTTAGTCGTCTGTAGGTAGAATTTTAGAGCATGCACAACATCCAAATTGTGCAACAAACGTTCCTTATGAGAAGGAGGATTGGGACAGAGAGAAGGAACAACAATTACCTGATTAATATTTCTATCCAAAACCATTTTAGAAAGAAATCCCAATTTAGTACAAAGAACCGCATTATGCGCAAGGTAAGGCGAATCGCACTGCAAAGCCAAGAGCTCAGACTCTTCGAGCAGAAGAGATAGCAATAAGAAACAAAACCTAAGATAACAACTTAATCTATGGAATGCATTGGCTCAAACAGAACCTGCTGCAAAACTATTAAAACAAGGTTAAGACTCCAAGAAGGAGCAACAGGTTTAAACACAGGCCTGATTCTGACCAGGGTCTGACAAAAAGATTGAACATCTGGCACATCCTAAGTTATTTAGCTGCGCTATCCAAAGATAGCTTAATGAGTGTAGTATACTAATATCTAGGTAATCCTATATTAGCACAACTATATCAAATGTATTTAAAAATGTATTTATTACAATGCGAAAAAACAGAAAATTAAAATCAAATCAGTGCAAGCATATAATGATTAGACCATTTAAATACACACAATAAATGGATAATATGCAGGACATATAAAGCATAACATATAAAGCATACAAACGAGACCAATGGGATGATGTTGATGAGATGATATGGTTCCAATGTAATAGATTGTGGCATATGTGGCAAGCCGTATTAGTAAAGCAGACACATGTGTTTAATAAACACAGCGATGTTAGCAAGGTTAGCGTTTTACTTTTTCTTTCCCAAAGTTGCAGAGTTGGCCAAACTGCAGAATAGAGGCGAGAAGAATGGACAAGAAAATCCTTTTACAAACACAAAATGAGTTCAAATTGGCAAGGTGTTTACTAATACTTACACCGGAAGCCAAGTGATGTTCCTCTGTGTTTGTTTGTTCCTCCAGGCGGCAAATTTCAAACGGTCCTGTGCTTCCCTGGAGAGATCAAGTTACACAGCTTAGGAGAATGTTTGCGGCAGTCAGTACAATGTGGCTACGGAAGCCCAAGTAGTCCAGTATTAGAGTAACGCGTTTCGGCTGTGCGCAGCCTTTCTCAAACTCAATACTGTTGTGAATGGGACGATGGTATTTATTTACTCGTCTTAAAGGGATAGATGCACCCACTTTTTTCTTTTTTTCTTTTCTTTAGTTTGCAGAATATAAATGTCCAACATATAATAACAGTGCAATTTTGCTATGGGGATATATTGTACATTAAAAGACAAAGTCCTGGTAACATATTTTATATAAAGAACAACACATAAAATTACACATATTATGTACAATATATCCCCATAGCAAAATTGCACTGTTATTATATGTTGGACATTTATATTCTGCAAACTAAAGAAAAGAAAAAAAGAAAAAAGTGGGTGCATCTATCCCTTTAAGACGAGTAAATAAATACCATCGTCCCATTCACAACAGTATTGAGTTTGAGAAAGGCTGCGCACAGCCGAAACGCGTTACTCTAATACTGGACTACTTGGGCTTCCGTAGCCACATTGTACTGACTGCCGCAAACATTCTCCTAAGCTGTGTAACTTGATCTCTCCAGGGAAGCACAGGACCGTTTGAAATTTGCCGCCTGGAGGAACAAACAAACACAGAGGAACATCACTTGGCTTCCGGTGTAAGTATTAGTAAACACCTTGCCAATTTGAACTCATTTTGTGTTTGTAAAAGGATTTTCTTGTCCATTCTTCTCGCCTCTATTCTGCAGTTTGGCCAACTCTGCAACTTTGGGAAAGAAAAAGTAAAACGCTAACCTTGCTAACATCGCTGTGTTTATTAAACACATGTGTCTGCTTTACTAATACGGCTTGCCACATATGCCACAATCTATTACATTGGAACCATATCATCTCATCAACATCATCCCATTGGTCTCGTTTGTATGCTTTATATGTTATGCTTTATATGTCCTGCATATTATCCATTTATTGTGTGTATTTAAATGGTCTAATCATTATATGCTTGCACTGATTTGATTTTAATTTTCTGTTTTTTCGCATTGTAATAAATACATTTTTAAATACATTTGATATAGTTGTGCTAATATAGGATTACCTAGATATTAGTATACTACACTCATTAAGCTATCTTTGGATAGCGCAGCTAAATAACTTATCACTTAGCTACAGTTTGTAGTTAAAGTGATTACTCTAGTCCTAATTTTATTAAGGAGTTTGGGGATTCCTTATATTTATTTTTAGCAGCTTTGTGTAAATACTCACAGCGCAGAGGCTATTTTTTTCAAAATTTTACATCTGGCACATCCGCCAGATGCTTGAGTAACAAAATAGATAATGCAGAAATCTGACCCTTCAGAGAACTGAATGGCAATCCTTTCTTCAGACCTTCCTGGAGAAAAGACAAAATCCTATGAATCCTAAACCCTACTCCAAGAGTAGCTTTTGGATTCACACCAATAAAGGTATTTAAGCCGTACCTTATGATAAATGTTTCAAGTAACAGGCTTGCGAGCCTGGATCATGGTCTCAATGACCACGCTTAGACAGAACTAAGCTTTCAATCTCCAAGCAGTCAGCTTCAGAGAAACGAGATTTGGATGAAGGAAAGGTCCCTGAGTTTGAAGGTCCTTTCTCAGAGGCAACCTCCAAGGTGGAAGAGATGACATCTTCACTAGGAGGTCTGTATACCAGATCCGGCAAGGCCATGCAGGAGCTATTAGAATTACTGACGCTCTCTACTGTTTGATACGAGCAATGACTCGTGGAAGGAGCGCAAACAGAGGAAGCAGGTATGCTAGACTGAAAGCCCAAGGAAACGCCAGAGCATCTATGAGGGTGGCCTGCGGATCTCTTGACCTTGGAAGCTTTGTGTTCTACCGAGACGCCATCAGATCCTACTCCGGCACACCCCATTTGAGGGTTAACCTGTAGAACACCTCCGGATGGAGAGCACACTCCCCGGGATGAAATGTCTGTCTGCTCATGAAATCCGCTTCTCAGTTGTCCACTCCTGGAATGTGGACGGCAGATAAACAACAACAATTGTGAACTTCTGCCCACCGAATAATCTGAGCCACCCTCTTCATGGCTAAGGAACTTCGAGTTCCTCCATGGTGGTTGATGTAAGCCACTGAGGTGGTGATGTCCGACTAGAACCTGATAAACCGGGCTAAGGACAAGTGACGCCAAGCTATCAGAGCATTGTAAATCGCTCACAACTCCAAGATGTTTATGGAGAGAGCAGACTCCTCCCAAGTCCATAGTCCCTGCGCCTTAAACGAGTCCCAGACTGCTCCCCAGCCTAGCAGGCTGGCGTCCGTGGTCACAATCACCCAGGAAGGTCTCCGGAAGCATGAGCCCTCAGAAAGATTTTCCTGAGAAAGCCACCACGGAAAAGAGTCCCTTGTTGACTGATCTTGCTCTATCCTCTGAGACAGATCCGAATGGTCTCCATTCCATTGTCTGAGCATGCACAACTGCCGAGCTCTCAAATGGAATTGAACAAAGGGAATGATATCCATGGAAGTGACCATCAGACCAATTACCTCCATACATTAAGCTACTTATGGCCGAACAGTAGACTGTAGAGAGACGAGAATTTTGGATTTTCCATAGATAGGGAATTTATTATGGTCCCTAAGAAAACTACCCTTGTAGCTAGAACAAGGGAACTCTTTCTCAGATTTACTTTTCATACGTGGGATCGTAGACAAGATCTCCGTATGAGAGTTTGCTTGTTGAAAAGAAGGTGCCTGAACCAATATGTCGTCCAGGTATGGCGCTACTGCAATTCCTTGAGACCTGATCACTGCCATAAGAGTTTGTCCAGAAAGGCTAATCTCAGGAACTTGGGATGATCCTGTCAGGGTTTTTTCCTGACTTGTTTACCATGTGCTGCTGGCAGCCATTTTACTCACCTCTCTTGCTGACTTTGGTGCATTCTGGGAGATGCTGCTCACTTCCTGAACTTCCTTTTATGGCCAGACTGGTTTACATCATCCATGTGAGACAGGATGCAGTCTCAGAATTGTGATGTCATCACTTATTATTTATGTTTAAATATTTTTTATTGAGTTTTTTACAACATGATTATAACAAACTATAAACTGTTACATGAGGTAAATACATCAAGGCCCCTTTAAGTGGGGGGCAGTTGGCATCATACGTTCGTATTAATACCTTTCATTATGGCATACAAACAAAGAAAGAAAAAAAAAGGGGGGGGGGAGGAAAAAGAGGGGAAGAGGGGAAGGGGAAAACAGAAGAGGAAGGGATGGGACAGGGAAGGAAAAGATTAAAACTGAATAACATATGGGCAGGGTTGGCCATATATCTATACATCAAAGAGATGAAAAGAGAAATAAAAATAAAATTCAAAACTAGGGAAAAAAACTAATTTTGTACTCACATCAAAGTTGTATATATCATTATCAAATATCTTACTTTACGAAAGAAAGAAGCATTTAAAAATTGCTTTGTAGAGGCTACTTATTCTTTCTCGAGCCAACACACCGCTGCTATTGTATATATATTTTCTTCTGATCCAACCCCCAAATCAAGCGTCTGTACTGTATAGTGTTTAAATGGTAGTGGCGTTATTCAGGACCCAATAGAACAAAACCCTCTCAAATGGCTCTCTAGTATTCATGATCCATGAAGCTGACTCATACATTCTAAACATATTGTTAATTTTATACTTCACCTCCATCCATGTTGGTACCCCCGTTTTCCAGTGGTATGCTATTGCTATTCTTGTGGTCGTGCATAAGATTCTGATGAAGGCATTAATCTCTTTATTATATTGTTTGAAACCTGTGTGTAATAAAGCCTGAGAAATATCAAGCTCTATCTCTTCCTCCAGGATAGAGCTAAGTAACGTGGAGAGGGAATGCCATATCTGTTTTATCCCATCACATTCCCACTACATGTGTTTAAAGGTGCCTATGTTCCCACATCCCCTGTAGCATAAGTTGGATGCCGCCTGTGACATATGAGAGGTAATATTTGGTGTGAGGTACCAGCGGAATGCAATTTTGAGAGTATTTTCATGTAGGTCTGCACTGATCAACCCTCTTCCCATAGAGCTAAATATATTCTCCCATGTATGTTTATCATATATGACATTAATGTCTTCTTCCCACCTTCGCATCAAAGTTGTTTTAGGGGCATTGGGGTCTCTCTGTAGCGCTATATACAGAATAGAGATTGTATGTTTAGGCATGGATGTTAGCGAGTATATGTTTTCCAGTGTTGTGGGGGCTAAGGCTCCCTCATTGCCCATATATTTACAGATGGAGGAGGACAACTGTAAGTATTGAAACCACCTTATCTTCATCGGGATCAGTTTATCTTGAATCTGAGTGTAAGTCATAAGTGTATTATTGAGTAAGGCGTCCGCTACTCTATACAGCCCTTTATTGGCCCATTTATCTATAGTGGTATAAAGTTCTTGAGGAATAATTTTCCTGAGTGGGATCATCACTGATCTCGAAGGTAGTATGTTGTGGTGACCTGTTATCCATTTTTTAACTTGTTTGGTGGATGCATGGATTGGTGATCTATATATAAGTGTATTACTTGTTTGGTCATTCCATAACATGTCGTCTGCATTTGGTAGTCCCTCTATCCCCGCCTCTAACTTGGGCCAGATAATGTCCCCCTGTCTCCTCCCCATTAGTATTGTTTGTGATATTCTGGCTGCCTTGTAATAGTCAATTAGGTTTGGGACACCTACCCCTCCCAGAGTTTTGTGTTGTGTCAGAACCACTGAAGGGATTCTTGCTTTTTTGCTACCCCTAACATAGGCTATTAGTTCCTTTTGTAGTGTGGATAGTTCTAAAATCGGGATTGGTAAAGGTAGTGTGCGGAATAGGTAAAGTAATCATGGGAAAACATTCATTTTGACTGCGGAAAGTCGGCCGTACCAAGAAAAAGTATGTCTCCTCCAACTCTGGAGGTCCTTTCTTACAGTTTTAAATAACGGAGTATAATTGTACTCATACAGTTGGTTGTATTGAGCTGTCAGCTGGATCCCCAGGTACCTAAGAGAGTGTTTCACCCATTTAAACTCAAAGTTAATCTCTATGGTTTTCTTTGTATGGGGGTTAAAGCTATTGGTAATGCCTCGCATTTCTCGAGATTGATTTTATATCCCGATATCTGTGAGAATCTATCGAGGAGGTTGTATAAATTCGGGAGAGACAACAGGGGTTTCGGAACGGTGACCAAAATGTCATCTGCAAAGAGGGTGAGTTTGTATTCTTGATTAGCTATTGTGGCGCCGGCGATATCCGGGGATAGTCTTATTCTAGCTGCTAGGGGCTCTATGCATAGCGCAAATATCAGGGGAGACAGAGGGCATCCCTGTCTTGTCCCATTCCTTATGGGAAAAGGTTTAGATCTATATCCTCCCGATACAACCTGTGCAGTGGGGCTAGAATAAATTGCCTGCATTGCTTTAATAAAGGGGCCATCAAACCCCATGTGCCGCAGTACCATCATCATGTATCCCCAATCTATCCTATCAAACGCCTTCTCCGCGTCCAAAGATAGGAGCAGAGAAGGCGTTTCCTCCCTTCCCAGGTGTTCTATAATATTTATCATTCTTCTTATGTTATCCGGGGCCTCCCTATTTGCTACGAATACCACCTGGTCCGGATGGACAAGTGAGGGCAATATAGTTTTTAAGCGATTGGCCAATATCTTGGTGAATATCTTCAGATCCTGATTTATGAGCGATATAGGGCGATAACTGGCGCAGAGTTTGGGATTTTTCCCTGTTTTAGGAATGACCACAATTTTAGCCCCCAGTAATTCCTTTGGTATTTCCCGGCCCTCTAAGAAATGATTACAGAATTTTGTGAGATGAGTCAGTAATGTTGTACCAAATAGCTTATAATAATCCCCCGGTAAGCCGTCCGGTCCCGCTGCCTTTCCCACTTTCAATTCTTTTATAACCTGTATAACCTCTATCGGGGATACGGGGGCATTTAGGATAATTTTGTCCTCATCCGAGATAACCGGAAGATGTGCATCAGTTAAAAAGTTATGTGTGTCTTTTGTAATAGATGGTGAGTGTTTGGTTTTGTGTCCATCATAAAGTTGGCCATAGTACCCTGCGAATTCATCTACTATCTCCTGAGGAGATGCTGTCATCTCTCCATTGGCTAGCTGTAGGGAGGGAATAGCCATGGCTCTATTTCTCTCCTGTAGTTTGTGCGCCAAATATCTGTCTGGTTTATTGGCAAATATGAAATATTGTACTTTCAGTTTATGTAGTGTTTTAGTGGCATTTGTAGTCAGTAAGTTAGCTAATGTGGTTCTTTTTGCCTGTAAGGTTCTTAAGGTATTCTCATTATGTGCAAGTCTGTGTGACTTCTCTAAAGTGGCTATCTCTTGGTGGAGTGTAGATATCTGTTTTCGACATTGTCTGGTATGTGCCGCCTTCCCTTGCATTAGTATTCCCCTAAGATATGCTTTGTTGGGTCGCCCATGTATATAAAGGGTTGGAGGTGGTATCTATATTTATGTCCCAGTACTCTTTAAGATATTTCAGGACCTGGTCCTGTGCTAGGGGCTGCTGAAAATATTGTGGGTCATAAGACCACGACTTTTCCCGCTTATGATCTTGTATCCCATCTAAAGATAGCGTCAGTATGGAGTGGTCAGACCAAACGCAGGGGTGAATTTCAGAAGATAGTAAGATCGGGTGAAAGATTTGGCTGGTATAGATATAATCAATTCTTGTATAAGATTTATGCGCAGTGGAATAATAGGTGGTGTCGTTTGTAATTCCATATAAGGCCTGCCAGGCATCTATAAGAGTGTGGGACGCCAGGTGTTCCTGAATGTGCTTTATATCCCGGTTGTGTTGCTGATTCTTATGTGATAAAGTCTCTCGACTGGGTGTCTGGATCGGAGATAAGTTAATGTTAAAATCTCCAGCTACTATAATCCTATTTTGGGACCACTGAGTTAGAAGATGCGATATATGGGCAAAGAATTCTGTCTGTTTCGTATTAGGTGCGTATATATTGCAAAGTATATTGCAAAGTCTGTGTTATCAATTTGACCTTTAACTATTAAATATCTCCCCTCCTCATCTGTGGTTATGGATTCAAGTTCAAAGTTAAGGACCGAGTGAATGAAGATGGAGACTCCTCTTTTTTTGGTAGAGGCTGTGGCATGGTAATGTTGTTGAAAGTGTCTGGACCAATATTTAGGAACCCGATTGTTAAGAAAGTGAGTCAACTGTAAGAAAAGAATATTGGCTTTGATATTTATATATTGGTTCATTGCCACTCGTCTCTTTACATCAGTATTCAGACCTCTCACATTGTGAGAAATTAATTTAATTTTAGGGGCCATCTAAGTGGGTATAGGACTTATCATAAATATATTAGGACATAGTTTGGGAAGGTGTGTGCATCTGGAATTTCTCTGACCGGGGTGAGCCTCTATCCATTCTACGACTGTTTCATCTGGGCGTGTGTGATGTGTTACAACAGTATGTGGCTCTAAAAGGAGAGTGTAGTAAGTAGTGTGAATACAATAACAAATTAATAAATTAACCATAGAAAAAAAACATAATTCCCTCACATGAGGGCAAGGTAATAAGATAAATAACCTTAACATTTTAAATTTAAGTAATTGTGCAAGTGCTATAACTATGCAATAAAGAACAAGAACAACGGGCGTGAGCGCTGTCTCTTCTACAGGCATATGGTAACTGCAGTTCATCTTTCTCCCAACTCCCTGCTTTACCCCATTACCTGCGGACATCTTCATATATAACCTGCTGGTCTATACAGGGAGTCCCGTAGCATACCTATTAAGCTTACAAAACTTCCATAGCTGGTATCACAGCTACCACCTACTCATTAGAGAGTCACATAGAAGGGTACTTCATGTGAGATAGCTATGTTCCTCCTGCTTTTGTAAACTTGTGGCTTTCATTTCTTTTTCTTCCAGAGATAAAAAAAAAAAAATTCCCAGAAGGAAGATGTTTCACTTATTCTTAGAACGTTTTTTACTGACTGTTTTCCATCTAGGAATGGCGTTTAATTTCAGAGATGCCTGGGGTTCCAGTTGTAGGGCCGAAACTGGCAGATCAGGCATTTTTGTTGTTTCTAGCCCCAGTCGTTGGCATAAGTCGGGGATGTCTGCAGCTTCCTTGATAGTCACAGTCAAGTTATCCTTCAAAATATACAGAGCGAAAGGGAACCCCCATTTGTATTGAATCTGTTGTTTTCTCAATAGCTGAGTTAAAGTTCCGCCTTTGGAGAGTCCTAAAGGATAGGTCATCACTTATTTAAAGGGCCTTTGTTCAGTATGCTTTGCCCTCGCGTTGTCTCAGACCTGTTTGTGAGAGCTCCTGTGTATTACCTGGCTGTCTGACGTCCCTCCTGGTTCCTGATCCCTGGCTTGTTCCTGACTCTGCTGTTCTCCTTGTTCCCAATTCCGGCTCGTCTGACTACTCGCTTTGGCTACTGACTCGGCTTGTCTGACTACCAGCTCTAGTTTTGACTTGCTATTAATAAAGGTGTGATTATTTTTGCACTTCTCGTTTCAGTCTGATTCCTGGCACCCTGACAGATCCCTGTGAAAGGGAACATGAAGATACGCGTCCTTCAGGTCTATGGTCGTCATGAACTGACCCTCTTGGACCAAAGGAAGAATGGAACGAATGGGTTCTATTTTGAAGGACGGTACCCTGAGAAACTTGTTGAGGCACTTTAGGTCTAAAATGGGTCGAAAAATTCCCTCTTTTTTGGGCACCACGAACAGAATTGAATAGAATCCTAGACCCTGTTCTCTTACTGGAACTGGAACAATCACTCCCAGGGAGGAAAGGTCCTGAATGCAGTTCAAGAACGCCTCTCTTTTTACCTGGTCTGCAGATAATCTTGAGAGGTGAAATCTGCCCATAGGAGGGAAAGTTTTGAACTCTATTTTGTAACCCTGAGATACTATGTCCACAGCCCAAGGATCTGGGACATCTCGTAACCACGCTTGACAAAACAGAGAAAGTCTGCCCCCCCCCCACACTTTATCCGATCCCGGACCGGGGGCCGACCCTTCATGCTGACAGACTCAGCTAAGGGTGAAGCTACAAAGAACGAAAATTACTTGATGTCTTTTAGGTCTGTTCTTCTTGTCTTGTGGTAGAAAATACCCTTTTACACCTGAAATATCAGAAATAATTTCTGCCAGACCAGGTCCAAACAAGGTTTTACCCTTGTAAGGAAGTGCCAGAAGCTTGGATTTGGAAGTAACATCAGCTGGTTAGCCACATCGCCCCACAGGCAAGGATAGTGAAGCCAGACAACTTGGCTCCCAGTCTAATAACTTGCACGTTAGCATCAGAAATAAAGGAATTGGCTAATTTGAGAACCTTAATCCTGTCTTGGATCTCCTCCAACGGAGTCTCTACCAAAATTGATTCAGACAAGGTGTCCCACCAATAAGATGCTGCACTTGCTACTGTGGCCATACAAATTGCAGCTTGTCATTGAAGACCTTGATGAACATATATCTTCTTCAAATAAGCCTCCAGCTTTTTGTCCACAACAGCTGACACAATAAAACGCATTAAATACAGTTAATGCACTTAAAACAAATAATTAAATGAGTCAACATTTTAAAGTTAACCCCTTCATGCCCATAAAGGGAAGTTAAAGGGATACTCAATCAAAATTAAACTTTCATTATTCAGATAGAGCATGCCATTTTAAACAACTTTCAAATTTACTTCCATTTAAAAAATGTGCACAGTCTTTTTATATTTAAAAATGTAGAGTTAACATCTCTTACTGAGCATGTGCAAGAATAAGTGTGTATGCATTTGTGAATAGCTGATGGCTGTCACATGGTATGTGTATGCATTTGTGATTAGCTGATGGCTGTCACATGGTACAAGGGGAGTGGAAAGAGACATACGTTTTAAAATCGTCTGAAACTAAATGTACTACTTATTTGAAGTTCAGACTAAGTGCTATTGCATTGTCTTGTTCACTTGCATTTGTTGATTATACAAATCTTCTTTGTTGACTGGTCCTTTAACCAAAGTCTCTCACATACATTGTGTCCTGCATACTGCCTAATAAAATCCTGTACCAAGGATTTACATGTCTCATAATTAAAATGCAGATAAATTCCTTTAAAGTGCAAGTCTCCCAAACCTGGAAGACAAAAGCACTTACCTGCAAATCCAGATGTCCGGCAGGTAGACAGCTCACAAAGCGTGAAAGGACACATACTCCTTACAGAGACCTGTGGAAAAAGATAGAACAGAGTAAACCTACTCTGGCTTTTTATACCATGAACAGCAAATATGTTAGAAAACGCAGCAAGGACTACCTTACAACTTTCTAACTGCTTTAAAGCCACCACTACTCTACTGCAGAGATTGACGTGGACTACAGCTATACCCAAAAATCTTGCTTGTAGTGAATGGAAATCAAATTTTCTTCAGACACCAAACTTCACCTCCTCCATTGACAGAGGCAAAGAGAATGACTGGGGATTATGGGTAGGGGAGTGACACTTAACAGCTTTGCTGTGGTGCTCTTTGCCTCCTCCTGCTGGCCAGGAGTGATATTCCCACTAGTAATTGATGACGTTGTGAACTCTCCATATCTAAGGAAAGAAAAAGCATTAGCAAGGACCACTTGATGCCTTGGTCAATTATTCAACTCACCTGTCTGAGGCATTTGAAACCTGCTGTCCCATTATGTAAACAAAACGAAGGACAGAAAAAAGTAATTTGATATCTTTAGCAGATATCAAATGTAATAAAACTGGTTAGGACAGAGAATGGAGGTGGTACAAATACTGCTATGAAGTTTCTACCTTAGCCATGTGAAACTAAGTGATTTAGCCACCAGTTCTAGATAATATCATGAAAGATAAATGTATAGACATACTGCACTGTGTGATTTTCTTACCTCTGCACCAGAGAAACTGAAAATGCCTACTACACTGACAGGTACCAACTTGTTTACACAGCGACCAAGTGCTTTTCTTCCAAGGGCAAAAACAAAGGGAATCTCTTGTTCCCTGGCCATAGCTATCACATTATAGAGTGCTTCATCTAGTCCACCTGTACCAAAAAAAAAAATCATGATTTCATACACAAACATTTCATTAAAATTCATATTTCTTATTACACAGTAAAAATGTGTGCTCTGTCATATGCAGTGAGGGAAAAAATTATTTGATCCCTTGCTGATTTTGTACGTTTGCCCACTGACAAAGAAATGATCAGTCTATAATTTTAATGTTAGGTTTATTTGAACAGTGAGAGACAAAATAACAACAAAAAAATCCAGAAAAACGCATTTCAAAGTTATAATCCTACAATTAAAATTATAGACTGATCTCGGGAATTGAAGTAGGAGCCTCCACTTATAAAATAATGCTATTTGCGGACGATATTATTTTATACTTTACTAAACCTCTGTCACTTCCTACACTTTATCAATTATTACAAAAATTTGGTAGGCGGTTAGGATATAAACTAAATGAAGATAAATGTGAGGGCCTAAGTATACACCTACCCGCAGACACAAAAAAAACGAGATTAATTTTGGATTCTCTTGGGTACACAAAGGTCTCAAATATTTGGGGATCAACATTTCAAACAACATTAATTCCCTATTCTCACTCAACTATAAACTGCAAATTAAAAATATCTTAAATATTTTTTTCTCTCTTCTTTTTTCTTTCTTTTGTTGTTGCGTGTGGTATGAGTGGACCTCCCCATGTCTCTCTCACTATGGAGAGAAAGGTGGTAGGCTCTAAAATATTGAAAAATACAATTTGGGTACAAGAATATACTATGATTGATTTCTATTGTTAGAATAAGATAGAGGGATAACTATAATGGTGATTATATGAATGCAATATGTTGTTCTTTTTGTTTTCAAACTGTACCCATTTTTGTGCTAATAAAAAATTTATACACACACAAAAAAAAAAAAATATATTAAATAATTGGACCAGAGAAAATATCTCCTTCTATGGTAGGATAGTGGTTACTAAAATGACCATATTACCCAAATTGCTTTCTCTCTTTCGGTCATTACAAGTATTGGTCCCGGTGGCCCAACTACATCAAATACAAAAAGTAATTAACAACTTCATTAGGTGAGGAAAAAAACCTAGGATTTATAGATCTACTCTAACAAAACACAAGAATGGCGGAGGTCTAGTTGTACCCCACTTGACTTGCAGCCAGAATGGCATAAAACATCACTATGGCATAATATACATGACAGAATTAGGTGGGTGCAATTAGAATCTGATCTTATACAGATAAACCCTATATATAAAATCGTATGGGTTGGTAGATCCGTGAGACCACCTCAATGGCAACAATTTGTCACCATCGCACATACAGTATATCTTTGGGACAGATTAACTTCCTCATATCCTTTGATCTCACAAAATTCTAGAGCAACCCCCCTAGATTCCTTGGTGGCTCCCCTTCCAACTCTGGTGATTAATAAGTGGGCTAACAGAGGCCTCTACAGAATAGCCGATGTCTCAAACAACTCGGTCCTATCCTTCAACCAATATGCAGCATTAGATTCCTAGCACTGCAACTAGTTTTGAATTACTATGTCTCTCTAGAAATAGACCCAAAAGTGCTATCGCGCTAGGATATATCCTACATTCAACATTCCTGCCACAGAAAAAACATAATTTATGCTTACCTGATAAATTTATTTCTCTTGTAGTGTATCCAGTCCACGGATCATCCATTACTTATGGAATATATTCTCCTTCCCAACAGGAAGCTGCAAGAGTCCACCCACAGCAAAGCTGCTATATAGCTCCTCCCCTAACTGCCATATTCAGTCATTCGACCGAAAACATGCAGAGAAAGGAAAAACCATAGGGTGCAGTGGTGACGGTAATTCAAATGAAAAAATTACCTGCCTTAAAGTGACAGGGCGGGCTGTGGACTGGATACACTACAAGAGAAATAAATTTATCAGGTAAGCATAAATTATGTTTTCTCTTGTTAAGTGTATCCAGTCCACGGATCATCCATTACTTATGGAATACCAATACCAAAGCTAAAGTACACGGATGATGGGAGGGACAAGGCAGGTACTTAAACGGAAGTTACCACTGCCTGTAAAAAACCCTTTCTCCCAAAAATAGCCTCCGAAGAAGCAAGGTATCAAATTTGTTAAATTTGAAAAGTATGAAGCGCAGACCAAGACTCCGTCTTGTAAATCTGTTCAACAGAAGCCACATTTAAAAAAGGCCCAAGTGAAAACCACAGCTCTAGTAGAATGAGCTGTAATCCCTTCAGGAGGCTGCTATCCAGCAGTCTCATAAGCTAAATGAATTATGCTTTTTAACCAAAAAGACAGAGAGGCTGCTGAAGTCTTTTGACCTCTCCTCTGTCCAGAATAGACAACAAACAAGGTGAACGTTTGATGAAAACTGTAGTAGCTTGTAAGTAAAACTTTAAAGCACAAACCACGTCCAATATTGTGTAATAGACGTTCCTTCTTTGAGGAAGGATTAGGATACAAGCATGGAACAACTATCTCTTGAGTGATGTACTTGTTAGATACCACCTTAGGAAAAAACCCAGGTTGGTACGCAGGACTACCTTATCCGTACGAAGGACCAGATAAGGAGAATCACATTGTAACACAGATAACTTGGAGACTCTACGAGTCGAGGAATTAGCTACCCAAAAGGAACTTTTCAAGATAAAGATTGATATCTATGGAACAAAAAAGGTTCAAACGGAACTTCTTGAAGAACCTTAAGAATCAGGTTTAAGCTCCATGGCGGAGCAACAGTTTTAAACACAGGCTTGGATCTAACTAAAGCCTGACCAAATGCCTGAACGTCTAGAATACCTGCCAGACGCTTGTGCAAAAAAATAGACAGAGTAAAAATCTGTCCCCTTTTAAGGAATTAGCTGACAACCCTTTTCTCAAAAACATCTTGGAGAAAAGATAATATCCTGGGAATCCAGACTTTACTCCATGAGTAACCCTTGGATTCATAACAATCAGATATTTACACCATATCTATGTTCAATTTTCCTAGAGACAGGCTTTCATGTCTGTATTAAGGTATCAATGACTGACTCGGAGAAGCCATGCTTTGATAACATCAAGCGTTCAGTCTCCAGGCAGTCCATCTCAGATTGATTCTATTTAGATGGTTGAAAGGACCCTGAGGTAGAGGGACCTGTCTCAGAAGCAGAGACCGTGATGGAAAGGATGACATGTCCACCAGATCTGCATACCAGGTCCTGCGTGGCTACGCAGGCGCTGTCAAAAACACCAAAGCCCTCTCCTGCTTGGTCTTGACCTCCGGAGGAAATCCCACTCCCCCGGAAGAAAAGTCTGACGACTTAGAAAATCCACCTCCCAGTTCTCAACACCTGGGATATGGATAGCTGATAGACAAGAGTGAGTCTCTGTCCAGTGAATTATTGTAAGACTTCTAACATCGCTAGGGAACTTCTGTTCCCCCTTGATGGCTGATGTAAGCCACAGTCGTGTATATTGTCCGACTGAGTATGATGTACCTCAGAGTTGCTAACTGAGGCCAAGTCTGAAGAGCATGGAATATCACTCCCAGTTCCAGAATATTTATTAGAAGGAGGGTCTCCTCCTAAGTCCACTATCCCTGAGCCTTCAGGGAGTTCCAGACTGCATCCCAACCTAAAAGGCTGGCATCTATTGTAACAATTGTCCCATCTGACCTGCGGAAGGTCATACCCTTGGACAGATGGACACGACATAGTCACCAGAGAAGAGAATCTCTGGTCTCTTGGTCCAGGTTTAACAGGGGGACAAATCTGTGTAATCCCCGTTCCTCTGACTGAGCATGCATAGTTGCAGCGGTCTGAAATGTAGACGTGCAAACGGTACTATGTCCCTTGCCGCTACCATTAAGCCGATTTCATTCATGTACTGAGCCACCGAAGGGCGCGGATGGGATGAAAAAACACGGCAGAAATTTAGAAACTTTGACAACCTGGACTCCGTCAGGTAAATTTCCATTTCTACAGAATCTATCAGAGTCCCTAGGAGGGAAACCCTTGAGATTGGGGATAGAGAACTCTTTCCTTGTTCACTTTCCACCCATGTGATCTCAGAAATGCCAGTACTACGTCCGTAAGAGACTGGGCAATTTGGATGTTTGACGCCTGTATCAGGATGTCGTCTAAATAAGGGGCCACTTCTATGCCCCGCGGTCTAAGGACCGCCAAAGCGACCCCAGAACCTCCATAAAGATTCTTGGGGCTGTAGATATCCCAAAGGAAAGAGCTACAAACTGGTAATGCCTGTCTAGAAAGTCAAACCTGAAAAACGATGGTGATTTTTATGCATCACAATGTGAGGATAAGCATCCTTCAAATCCATTGTAGTCCTCTATTGACTCTCCTGGATCATAGTTAAGATGGTACGAATAGTTTCCATCTTAAATGACTGAATTCTGAGGAATTTGTTTAAGATCTTTAGATCCAAAATAGGTCTGAAGGTTCCCTCTCCTTGGGAACCACAAACAGATTTGAGTAAAAACTCTGTCCCTGTTCCTCTCTTGGAACTGGATGGATCTCGTACACAATGTAAGAATGCCTCCTTCTTTATCTGGTTTGCAGATAATTGTGAAAGGCGAAATCTCCCCTTTTTTTGGGGGGGAATCTTTGAAATCCAGAAGATATCTCTGGGATATAAATTCCAATGCCTAGGGATCCTGGGCATCTCTTGCCCACGCCTGGGCAAAGAATGAAAGTCTGCCCCCTATAGGATCCGTTACCGGATAGGGGTCCGTTCCTTCATGCTGCCTTAGAGGCAGCAGCAGGCTCCTTGGCCTGCTTATCTTTGTTCCAGGTCCGATTGTCTCCAGACCGCCTTGGACTGAGCAAAAATTCCCTCTTGTTTTGCCTTAGAGGAAGAGGATGTCACACCTGCCCTGAAGTTTTTAAAAGGTACGAAAATTAGACTTTTTTTTTTTTTTTTGCCCTTGATTTAGACCTATCCTGAGGAAGGGCATGACCTTTTCCTCCAGTGATATAAGCAATAATCTCCTTCAAACCAGGCCCGAATAGGGTCTGCTCCTTGAAGGGAAGTTAAGTAGCTTATTTATTAAAGTCACGACAGCTGACCATGATATAAGCCATAGCGCTCTGCGCGCCAGTATAGTAAAAAACAGAATTCTTAGCCGTTAGTCTAGTCAAATGAACAAGGCATCAGAAAACAAAGGAATTGGCTAGCATAAGCTTGTCAAATATATTCATCCAATGGAGTCGCTTAACTGTAAAGCCTCATCAAGAGACTCAACCCAGAACGCCGCAGCAGCAGTGACAGAAGCAATGTATGCAAGGGGCTGCAGGATAAAACCCTGTTGAATAAACATTTTTTATCCATTGGATCTAAAAAGCACAACTGTCCTCGTCAGAGGTAGTGGTACGCTTAGCTAGAGTAGAAACTCTTCTCTCCACCTTAGGAACTGTCTGCCAGAAGTCCCGTGTGGTGGTAACTATTAGAAAACATTCTTCTAAAAAATAGGAGGGGAAGAGAACGGCACACCTGGTCTATCCCATTCCTTATTAAAAAATTTTTAGTAAACCTCTTTAGGTATTGGAAAAACATCAGTACACACCGGCACTGCATATTATTTATCCAGTCTACACAATTTCTCTGGCCCTGCGATTGTACACATTCATTCAGAGCAGCCAAAGCCTCCCTGAGCAACAAGTGGAGGTTCTCAAGCATAAATTTTAAATGTAGAAATATCAGAATCAGGTTAAATCATCTTCCCTGAGTCAAAAAAAAATCACCCACAGACTAAGCATATTGTGAGGTAGTATCATACATGGTTCTTAAAGCGTCTGTATGCTCTGTATCTACCCCCAGAGCTAACTGCTTTCCTTTAATTTCAGGTAGTCTGACTAATACTGCTGCCAGAATATTATTCACCACCTTTGCCATGTCTTGTAAAATAAACGCTATGGGCGCCCTTGATGTACTTGGCGCCATTTGAGCGTGAGTCCCTGAAGCGGGAGTCGAAGGGTCTGACACGTGGGGAGAGTTAGTCGGCATAACTTTCCCCTCGACAGAATCCCCTGGTAAAAGAAACGCTATGGGTGCCCTTGATGTACTTGGCGCCATTTGAGCGTGAGTCCCTAAAGCGGGAGTCAAAAGGTCTGACACGTGGGGAGAGTTAGTCGGCATAACTACCCCCACGACAGAATCCTCTGGTGATAATGTTTTTAAAGACAAAAAATGATCTTTATTGTTTAACATGAAATCAGTACATCTGTTACACATTCTAAGATGGGGTTCCACCATGGCTTTAAAACATAATGAACACAGAGCTTCCTCTATGTCAGACATGTTAGAACAGACTAATAATGAGACTAGTAAGCTTGGAAAACACTTTAAATCAAGTTAACAAGCAAATATATAAAACGTTACTGTGCCTTTAAGAGAAACAAATTTTGTCAAAATTTGAAAAACAGTGAAAAAAGGCAGTAAAACAAACGAAATTTTTACAGTACATGTAATAAGGTAACAGAGCATTGCACCCACTTGCAAATGGATGATTAACCCCTTAATGCAAAAAACAGATAAAAAAAAAAAGACATAGACGTTTTTAAAAACAGACACAACAAACTGCCACAGCCAACAGTGGGAAGCTTCAGTTAACTGTTTCTATGCAAAATTTAAGCCAGCCATGTGGAAAAAACTTAGGCCCCAATAAGTTTTATCACCAAACATATGTTAAAAAACGATTAAACATGCCAGCAAACGTTTTAAAACACATTTTTACAAGAGTATGTATCTCTATTAATAAGCCTGATACCAGTCGCTATCGCTGCATTTAAGGCTTTACTTACATTACTTCGGTATCAGCAGTATTTTCTTAGTCAATTCCATTCCTAGAAAAATATTTTACTGCACATACCTTATCTGCAGGAAAACCTGCACGCCATTCCCCCTCTGAAGTACCTCACTCCTCAGAATGTGTGAGAACAGCAAATGGATCTTAGTTACGTCTGCTAAGATCATAGAAAAACGCAGGCAGATTCTTCTTCCAAATACTGCCTGAGATAAACAGCACACTCCGGTGCCATTTAAAAATAACAAACTTTTGATTGAAGAATAAACTAAGTAGAAAGCACCACAGACTCTCACAACCTCCTATCTATGTTGAGGCTTGCAAGAGAATGACTGAATATGGCAGTTAGGGGAGGAGCTATATAGCAGCTTTGCTGTGGGTGGACTCTTGCAGCTTCCTGTTGGGAAGGAGAATATATTCCATAAGTAATGGATGATCCGTGGACTGGATACACTTAACAAGAGAAAGAACACTTTATGCTTCAAGGGATACTGAACCCAAATTTTTTCTTTCATGATTCAGATAGAACATGCAATTTTAAGCAACTTTATCATCGACTCCTACTATCAATTTTTCTTCGTTCTCTTGCTATCTTTATTTGAAAAAGAAGGTCCAGTACCCTGGGCAGCACTTGTTTATTGGTGGATGAGCTTACCCACCAATCAGCAAGAACAACCCAGGTTGTTCACCAAAAATGGGCCGGCATCTAAACTTACATTCTTGCTTTTCAAATAAAGATACCAAGATAATGAAGAACATTTGCCAATAGGAGTAAATTAGAAAGTTGCTTAAAATTGCATGCTCTATCTGAATCACAAAAGAAAAAATTTTGGTTCAGTGTCTAAATGGGAAACAGAACTTAATTTCACATGGGACCAGGTGGATTGGATTAACACAATAAATAAAGTATGTTCCTTCTCCCTTAGCTCAGAGGCAGAACTTTTCTTTACTTTCTGCAATGAAATTTTTTTAGTGAAAATTTTTCTGCAGGTCATTTTTAAATAAAATAGACAGTACAATAAGGCACCAGTTCAACTGCAATGTGTTGGTTAACTGAAGAATAAAGCAATTTTTAATACTTCATAATATAATTGCATTGCAAATTAGCTGCATACAAAAAAGACATTTTAAAATGTCCCTTGAATAAATCAGTTTCCTTTTCTCTTGGTCTAACATAGAAATGTAGTAATAAAAAGATGCAATGCTCATACTAACGTCTTAAATTCAGAATAAACAGCTTTGCAGACTGAGAAAGCCTAGGGGGCGGGTTTGAAAAAATCTCTGAGAGCCAGTCAACAAGCAATGTGCTGCTGCTTTGCAGCACTACTGCATATTTGACTGCTTACTTCAAACAGCACTTTGCTCTGGATGCACTGTGTTAAGGAAAACACACACTGCAACCAGAGCACAGCTCTGTTTGAAGAGAACTGTCTAATGTGGAGCAGCACTACAAAGCAGCACTACAAAGTTCAAGCGCCAACAGTTCCTGCATGTGTCCTGTTCTTTCTGGAGACATGCTGCATTTTCTGTGATGACATCTCAGATCACTGTATGTTCTGCCTTGGGGTCCCTTAGCGCTAACTTACACACACATGTGGTGGAAATGTCCAGCTGTTTCTCAGATTTGGACCCAAACTTCAACTTTGCTAAGTGCCATCTTTGATACACAAAACTCCTTCCAACAAGCCCTACTACACTATCCCATACCTGGTCTGTCATCAAAGGAAAATAAACTCTCCATGATTATTTGCACGGCCACCAGACTAAATATTGCTCGGTACAGGAAATGTCAAATCCCAACCTTTACATTTATCATACGCAAGACTGAACACATATTTCAACTATCTAGCTTATCGGCAGACCTACTAGACCAGAAAGACAGCTTTTTACAGGTGTGGGAACCCTGGATAATGTACTCTGAAGCTGTAAACAGTAACACAAGAAGGACAGGCTTAGCAATCGACCGAGCCCCCTCAAACCTTATCTCTTAATAACATTAGTGGCCGTTGGCAATTTCCTTCTCTCTGAGAAACCTTTTAAGGATGTATTTAACCATTATTAATGTTTGTCTCAAACGGTTTGTTGTTCCTCTCTTAATTATATGAAAGTTAGACAACTATCCCACTAATACTACACAGAAATTTAAGGATAATGCACCTCTAAAAGCTCATATTGATTGTATAATTGACAATTTGTAAAGCTTTATTCCATATGTTGGTTATCTGTGAACATGATACTCTTTTTGTTTATATGTAAGAATTTAAGAAACTCAATAAAAAAAAAATTACTTCAGAAAAAAAATTAGACTGATGATTTCTTTGTCAGTAGGCAAACGTACAAAATCAGCAGGGGATCAAATCATTTTTTATCGCACTGTATGAGTTAGAATAATAACTGACTGAATCAAATGTTATGAATTAACAAATAGACAAATATTGTATATACATTAGATAAATGCTGCTGCTGCTGCATGTGATTCCCATCCTGTATGTTATATGGGATTAAAGAAAAACATTAACTTTAAAGGGACGATCTAGTCAAAATTTAATTTTCATGATTCAGATAGGGCAGGCAATTTTAAACAACTTTATAATTTACTTATTGAATTTGCTTTGTTCTCTTGGTATCCTTTCTTGAATGCTAAACCTAGGTAGGCTCATATGCTAATTTCTAAGCCCTTATTCTCAGTGTATTTTGACAGTTTTTCACAGCTAGACAGCACTAGTTCATGTGTGCTACATAGATCACATTGTGCTCACTCACGTGGTGTTAGTTAATGCTAAGTCTGTCAAAATAACTGAAATAAGGGGGCAGTCTGCAAAGGCTTAGATACAAGGTAACCACAGAGGTAAAAAGTGTATTAAAAGGGATACTAAACCCAACTTTTTTCTTTCATGATTCAGATAGAGCGTGCAATTTTAAGCAACTTTTTAATTTAGTCCTCTGATAACATTTTCTTCATGCTCTTGCTATCTTTATTTGAAAGCAGGAATCTAAGATTAGGATCCGGACAATGTTTGGTTCTGCAGCTGGGTAGTGCTTGCTGATAAGTGGCTAAATGTAGCCACCAATCAGCAAGTACTATCCAGGGTGCTGAACCAAAAACTGGCCGACTTCTTAGCCAAGATTCCTGCTTTTTCAAATAAACATAACAAGAGAACAAACAAAAATTGAGAATATGAGTAGATTAGAAAGTTGCTTTAAACTGTATGCTCTATCTGAATCATGAAAGAAAAAAATTGGCTTTAGTATCCACCTTAGGGACTTTTACCCAAAAACGCTAAATTAGCCATAGGTAAAGGATATAGCCTTTTGGTAAAAATATGCACTAAGTTTAGATTCCTTACTAAACATATGAAAGATAGCATCTGGAATAAGAAAAACCCCAGAATTCAAACATTTTCTATTCTAGTTATCAAGAGGACTAGATTCCTCAATACCCAAAGTAAACAATACTTCCTTAATAAAGAATGAATACAATCAATAGAAAGGTTGATTTATCAATATCAGTCTCTGAAGTAGGATCCTCTGAGTCAGAGAAATCCTCATTAGCAGAAATACTATAGTATGCTGTGGATAAATACAAACTTCATTAGATTAATGAGAAGTTAGGAGAGATCTTTTACGTTAATTTGAAGGTGGAATAACAGTCATTGCCTTCTCTATGTCTGTAGCAATATAATCCCTTGTATCTACAGTAATATCATGTACATTAGACTGAGAAGATTTAACAGTAGATGTATTTGTACTATAGAAACATTATCAGTATGAAATAATATAACATAACAAGTGCCAAATATTTGATCTGAAGTAATAAAATCAGCTAATTAAACATTATACACACTTAGCTTTGGTAGAAATTGTGTACAGGCAGCTTAGTTCCTACAGTAACATCAGAGGCAGGATCAGTTTGAGACATCTTGCAAAATGTAACAAAAGAAAAAAAAAAGAAAAAAACATAATTTATGCTTACCTGATAAATTCCTTTCTTCTGTTGTGTGATCAGTCCACGGGTCATCATTACTTCTGGGATATTAACTCCTCCCCAACAGGAAGTGCAAGAGGATTCACCCAGCAGAGTTGCTATATAGCTCCTCCCCTCTACGTCACCTCCAGTCATTCGACCAAAGACCAACGAGAAAGGAGAAACCAAGGGTGAAGTGGTGACTGATTTATAATTTAAAAAATATATACCTGCCTTAAAAAACAGGGCGGGCCGTGGACTGATCACACAACAGAAGAAAGGAATTTATCAGGTAAGCATAAATTATGTTTTCTTCTGTTATGTGTGATCAGTCCACGGGTCATCATTACTTCTGGGATACCAATACCAAAGCAAAAGTACACGGATGACGGGAGGGATAGGCAGGCTCATTATACAGAAGGAACCACTGCCTGAAGAACCTTTCTCCCAAAAATAGCCTCCGAAGAAGCAAAAGTGTCAAATTTGTAAAATTTGGAAAAAGTATGAAGCGAAGACCAAGTTGCAGCCTTGCAAATCTGTTCAACAGAGGCCTCATTCTTAAAGGCCCAAGTGGAAGCCACAGCTCTAGTGGAATGAGCTGTAATTCTTTCAGGAGGCTGCTGTCCAGCAGTCTCATAGGCTAAACGTATTATGCTACGAAGCCAAAAGGAGAGAGAGGTAGCAGAAGCTTTCTGACCTCTCCTCTGTCCAGAATAAACGACAAACAGGGAAGAAGTTTGGCGAAAATCCTTAGTTGCCTGCAAGTAGAACTTGAGGGCACGAACTACATCCAGATTGTGTAGAAGACGTTCCTTCTTTGAAGAAGGATTTGGACACAAGGATGGAACAACAATCTCTTGATTGATATTCCTGTTAGTGACTACCTTAGGTAAGAACCCAGGCTTAGTACGCAGAACTACCTTGTCTGAGTGAAAGATCAGATAAGGAGAATCACAATGTAGGGCTGATAACTCAGAGACTCTTCGAGCCGAGGAAATAGCCATTAAAAATAGAACTTTCCAAGATAACAATTGTATATCAATGGAATGAAGGGGTTCAAACGGAACACCCTGTAAAACGTTAAGAACTAAGTTTAAACTCCATGGCGGAGCAACAGTTTTAAACACAGGCTTGATCCTAGTTAAAGCCTGACAAAAGGCCTGGATGTCTGAATTTTCTGACAGACGCCTGTGTAACAGGATGGACAGAGCTGAGATCTGTCCCTTTAATGAGCTAGCCGATAAACCCTTTTCTAAACCTTCTTGTAGAAAAGACAATATCCTAGGAATCCTAACCTTACTCCAGGAGTAATCTTTGGATTCACACCAGTATAGGTATTTACGCCATATTTTATGGTAAATCTTTCTGGTAACAGGCTTCCTAGCCTGTATCAGGGTATCAATAACCGACTCAGAAAAACCACGTTTTGATAAAATCAAGCGTTCAATTTCCAAGCAGTCAGCTTCAGAGAAGTTAGACTTTGATGTTTGAATGGACCCTGAATCAGAAGGTCCTGTCTTAGAGGTAGAGACCAAGGCGGACAGGATGACATGTCCACTAGATCTGCATACCAAGTCCTGCGCGGCCATGCAGGCGCTATTAGAATCACTGATGCTCTCTCCTGTTTGATTTTGGCAATCAACCGAGGAAGCAGTGGGAAGGGTGGAAACACATAAGCCATCCTGAAGTTCCAAGGTGCCGTCAAAGCATCTATCAGAACCGCTCCCGGATCCCTGGATCTGGATCCGTAGCGAGGAAGTTTGGCGTTCTGGCGAGACGCCATGAGATCTATCTCTGGTTTGCCCCAACGTTGAAGTATTTGGGCAAAGACCTCCGGATGAAGTTCCCACTCCCCCGGATGAAGAGTCTGGCGACTCAAGAAATCCGCCTCCCAGTTCTCCACTCCCGGGATGTGGATTGCTGACAGGTGGCAAGAGTGAGACTCTGCCCAGCGAATTATCTTTGATACTTCTATCATTGCTAGGGAGCTTCTTGTCCCTCCTTGATGGTTGATGTAAGCTACAGTCGTGATGTTGTCCGACTGAAACCTGATGAACCCCCGAGTCTTTAACTGGGGCCAAGCTAGAAGGGCATTGAGAACTGCTCTCAATTCCAGAATGTTTATTGGCAGGAGACTTTCCTCCTGCCTCCATTGTCCCTGAGCCTTCAGAGAATTCCAGACAGCGCCCCAACCTAGAAGGCTGGCGTCTGTTGTTACAATTGTCCAGTCCGGCCTGCTGAACGGCATCCCCCTGGACAGATGTGGCCGAGAAAGCCACCATAGAAGAGAGTTTCTGGTCTCTTGATCCAGATTCAGAGTGGGGGACAAATCTGAGTAATCCCCATTCCACTGACTCAGCATGCACAATTGCAGCGGTCTGAGATGTAGGCGTGCAAAGGGAACTATGTCCATTGCTGCTACCATTAAGCCGATCACCTCCATGCATTGAGCTACTGACGGGAGTTGAATGGAATGAAGGACACGGCATGCATTTAGAAGCTTTGTTAATCTGTCTTCTGTCAGATAAATTTTCATTTCTACAGAATCTATAAGAGTCCCCAAGAATGGAACTCTTGTGAGAGGAAAGAGAGAACTCTTCTTTTCGTTCACTTTCCATCCATGCGACCTTAGAAATGCCAGAACTAACTCTGTATGAGACTTGGCAGTTTGAAAGCTTGAAGCTTGTATCAGAATGTCGTCTAGGTACGGAGCTACCGAAATTCCTCGCGGTCTTAGTACCGCCAGAAGGGCACCCAGAACCTTTGTAAAGATTCTTGGAGCCGTAGCTAATCCGAATGGAAGGGCTACAAACTGGTAATGCCTGTTTAAGAAGGCAAACCTTAGATACCGGTAATGATCCTTGTGAATCGGTATGTGAAGGTAAGCATCCTTTAAATCCACTGTGGTCATGTACTGACCCTCTTGGATCATGGGTAAGATTGTCCGAATAGTTTCCATTTTGAACGATGGAACTCTTAGGAATTTGTTTAGGATCTTTAAATCCAAGATTGGCCTGAAAGTTCCCTCTTTTTTGGGAACCACAAACAGGTTTGAGTAAAACCCTTGTCCTTGTTCCGACCGCGGAACCGGATGGATCACTCCCATTAATAATAGATCTTGTACACAGCGTAGAAACGCGTCCTTCTTTATTTGGTTTGTTGACAACCTTGACAGATGAAATCTCCCTCTTGGGGGAGAGAATTTGAAGTCTAGAAGGTATCCCTGAGATATGATCTCTAGCGCCCAGGGATCCTGGACATCTCTTGCCCAAGCCTGGGCGAAGAGAGAGAGTCTGCCCCCCACTAGATCCGGTCCCGGATCGGGGGCCCTCGGTTCATGCTGTCTTTGGGGCAGCAGCAGGTTTACTGGCCTGCTTGCCCTTGTTCCAGGACTGGTTAGGCTTCCAGCCTTGTCTGTAACGAGCAACAGCTCCTCCCTGTTTTGGTGCAGTGGAAGTTGGCGCTGCTCCTGCTTTGAAATTCCGAAAGGGACGAAAATTAGACTGTCTAGCCTTAACTTTGGCTTTGTCTTGAGGTAGAGCGTGGCCCTTACCTCCTGTAATGTCAGCAATAATTTCTTTCAAACCGGGCCCAAATAAAGTTTGCCCCTTGAAAGGTATATTAAGTAATTTGGACTTAGAAGTTACATCAGCCGACCAGGATTTTAGCCACAGCGCCCTGCGTGCCTGAATGGCGAATCCTGAATTCTTAGCCGTAAGTTTGGTTAAATGTACTACGGCCTCCGAAATGAAAGAATTAGCTAGTTTAAGGACTCTAAGCCTGTCCGTAATGTCGTCCAGCGTAGCTGAACTAAGGTTCTCTTCCAGAGACTCAATCCAAAATGCTGCCGCAGCCGTGATCGGCGCGATGCATGCAAGGGGTTGTAATATAAAACCTTGTTGAACAAACATTTTCTTAAGGTAACCCTCTAATTTTTTATCCATAGGATCTGAAAAAGCACAGCTATCCTCCACCGGGATAGTGGTACGCTTAGCTAAAGTAGAAACTGCTCCCTCCACCTTAGGGACCGTTTGCCATAAGTCCCGTGTGGTGGCGTCTATTGGAAACATCTTTCTAAATATTGGAGGGGGTGAGAACGGCACACCGGGTCTATCCCACTCCTTAGTAACAATTTCAGTTAATCTCTTAGGTATAGGAAAAACGTCAGTACTCGCCGGTACCGCAAAGTATTTATCCAACCTACACATTTTCTCTGGTATTGCAACAACGTTACAATCGTTGAGAGCTGCTAAGACCTCCCCTAGTAATACACGGAGGTTTTCCAATTTAAATTTAAAATTTGAAATATCTGAATCCAATCTGTTTGGATCAGAACCGTCACCTACAGAATGAAGCTCTCCGTCCTCATGCTCTGCAAGCTGTGACGCAGTATCAGACATGGCCCTAGAATTATCAGCGCACTCTGTTCTCACCCCAGAGTGATCACGCTTGCCTCTTAGTTCTGGTAATTTAGCCAAAACTTCAGTCATAACAGTAGCCATATCTTGTAATGTTATCTGTAATGGCTGCCCAGATGTACTAGGCGCCATAATATCACGCACCTCCCGGGCGGGAGATGCAGGTACTGGCACGTGAGGCGAGTTAGTCGGCATAACTCTCCCCTCGCTGTTTGGTGAAATTTGTTCAATTTGTACAGATTGGCTTTTATTTAAGGTAGCATCAATACAGTTAGTACATAGATTTCTATTGGGCTCCACCTTGGCATTGGAACAAATGACGCAGGTATCTTCCTCTGAATCAGACATGTTTAACACACTAGCAATAAACATGCAACTCGGTTACAATTTTATTTAATAAAAACGTACTGTGCCTCAAGAAGCACTAAACGATTAAATGACAGTTGAAAAAACGAACTGAAAAAACCAGTTATAGCATCACTCTTAACAAACAACACAACTTTTTAGCAAAGGTTTGTTCCCATTAGTAAAATAACACTAATTAAATTTTAAACATAAAAATTACAGAGTAACGTTCTAAAACACAGTCACTATATAAATCTCACAGCTCTGCTGAGAGAATCTACTTCCCTTTAAAGAAGTTTGAAGACCCCTGGGTTCTGTTAGAGATGAACCGGATCATGCAGAAAATATAAGTGTAACTGACTGGAAATTTTTGATGCGTAGCAAAGAGCGCCAAAAACGGCCCCTCCCCCTCACACACAGCAGTGAGAGAGAAACGAAACTGTCATAATCAAAACAAGCAAACAGCCAAGTGGAAAAATAATGCCCAATATTTATTCACTCAGTACCTCAGAAATGCAAACGATTCTACATTCCAGCAAAAACGTTTAACATGAATTAAATACCTATTAAAGGTTTAATGTATTTTTACAGAGTAATTCCGGTGAAATACCATCCCCAGAACACTGAAGTGTAGAGTATACATACATGTCGTTATAACGGTGTAGCAGGATTTTCTCATCAATTCCATTCAGAAAATAAAAACTGCTACATACCTCAATGCAGATTCAACTGCCCGCTGTCCCCTGATCTGAAGCTTTTACCTCCCTCAGATGGCCGAGAAACAGCAATATGATCTTAACTACTCCGGTTAAAATCATAAGAAAAAACTCTGGTAGATTCTTCTTCAAACTCTGCCAGAGAAGTAATAACACGCTCCGGTGCTATTGAAAATAACAAACTTTTGATTGAAGTTATAGAAACTAAGTATAATCACCATAGTCCTCTCACACCTCCTATCTAGTCTTTGGGTGCAAGAGAATGACTGAAGGTGACGTAGAGGGGAGGAGCTATATAGCAACTCTGCTGGGTGAATCCTCTTGCACTTCCTGTTGGGGAGGAGTTAATATCCCAGAAGTAATGATGACCCGTGGACTGATCACACATAACAGAAGAAATAACATTTAAACCAAATATCCAATTTCCTCAAATAGCAGTTTCAGGAATGGAAGAAAATGCATATCCTAAAATACTTAAATGAAAATAAAATCAAAAGCAAACATCATAGCCCTCTGTAAACAAACGAGAGCAGAGAGCAAAAGAGGGAGAGATTTATTTTTTTTGCGCCAATAATGACGCAAATAAAGATGACGCAAATGCAGATAAAAAACTTTTGCCGCCAAAGTTAACAAGAAATGACAACGTCCGCACCAAAAATATTCGCGCCAAGAATGACTCAATAAATAGAAACATTTTGCGCCATTGCGAGCCTAATTTTCCTGCAAAAATTTGAAAAACAAGTCCGACCTTACAACTAGCTGTAACCCCAGGTAAGAAAAAAAATTACTCAATTTCTCCCAAAAAACATAATTTCCATGCTGAAACTGTTAGACCGCAAAGGGAAATAAACATAGACCTGACTCATGGCAAATATATGCAATATATATTAAAAAAGATAGCTGAGAAGATAATATATACTTACCTGAAGCCACCCATCCACGTATAGCAGACAGCCAAACCAGTACTGAAACATATCAGCAGAGGTAATGGTAGAGGAGTATAATGCCGATCTGTAAAGGGGGGTGGCAGATGAATCCCCACAACCGAATTTACAGAGAGCCTTAGAATAGATTTCCCATAGGTGAACACATGGCATCAGGCAATAATCTATTTACATCCCTCAGACAAACACTGTACTTTGAAAGGAATTAGGCTTCAAAATGCTTAGAAGCGCCTTCCACAGTAGAAAATCAAGCACGACTTGCTTCACCTTCCTCCAACGAACGCAAAGTTTGTAAAACTGAAGTATGAGTAAGGTGGGAGGTGTATTTGTAGGCATTTTGATGTTTGGGAAACTTTGTCCCCTCCTGGTAGGAATGTATATCCCATAAGTCACTAGCTCATGGACTCTTGCCTCTTACATGAAAGAAATAGGTTTATTCACTGGCTTGATAATTCAGAAATCTTCTAGCAGAAGAAACTGCCAAAAGAAAAAGAACCTTCCTAGACAAAAGCTAAATATCCAAATTATACATAGGGTCAAATGGAGGAACCAGCAAGACTCCTAAAACCAAAAGGAAATTTATGCTTACCTGATAAATTGATTTCTTCTACGATACGACAAGTCCACGGATTCATCCTTACTTGTGGGATATTATCCTCCTACTAACAGGAAGTGGCAAAGAGCACCACAGCAGAGCTGTATATATAGCTCCTCCCTTCTCTCCACCCCCAGTCATTTGACTGAAGGTATAGGAAGAGAAAAGAAAAGCTAAAAGGTGCAGAGGTGACTGAAGTTTTGAAAACAAAAATATAATCTGTCTAAAATGACAGGGAGGGCCGTGGACTCATCGTATCGTAGAATAAATCAATTAATCAGGTAAGCATAAATTTCCTTTTCTTCTACTAGATATGATGAGTCCACGGATTCATCCTTACTTGTGGGATACAATACTAAAGCAACAGGAAACGGATG
Source organism: Bombina bombina (assembly GCF_027579735.1). Classification (NCBI taxonomy): domain Eukaryota; kingdom Metazoa; phylum Chordata; class Amphibia; order Anura; family Bombinatoridae; genus Bombina; species Bombina bombina. The sequence continues at coordinate 533,224,222 of NC_069504.1, read as the reverse complement.
AACGGGAGGGACAAGACAGATACCTAAACAGAAGGCACCGCTGCTTGAACTTTTCTCCCAAAAATAGCCTCCGAAGGAGGAAAAGTATCAAATTTGTAACATTTTGAAAAGGTATGAAGGGAGGACCACATCGCAGCCTTACAAATCTGTTCAACAGAAGCATCGTTTTTAAAAGCCCATGTGGAAGCCACCGCTCTAGTAGAATGAGCTGTAATTCTTTCAGGAGGCTGCTGTCCAGCAGTCTCGTATGTCAAACGGATGATGCTTTTCAGCCAAAAAGAGAGGTAGCCGTAGCTTTTTGACCCCTACGCTTTCCAGAATAAACAACGAATAGAGAAGATGTTTGACGGAAATCCTTGGACACTTGTAAGTAAAACTTCAAGGCCCGAACCACGTCCAAATTATGTAAGACGTTCCTTCTTAGACGAAGGATTAGGACACAAGGAAGGAACAACAATTTCCTGATTAATATTCTTACTTGAAACAACCTTAGGAAGAAAACCAGGTTTAGTACGCAAAACTACCTTATCAGCATGGAATATAAGATAAGGCGAATCACATTGTAACGCAGAAAGCTAAGAAACCCTTCAAGCAGAAGAGATAGCAACTAGAACAAAACTTTCCAGGATAAAAGCTTAATATCCATGGAATGCATAGGTTCAAATGGAACCCCTTACAGAACATTGAGAACTAAATTCAAACTCCATGGCGGAGCAACAGGTTTAAACGCAGGCTTGATTCGGACTAAAGCCTGACAAAAAGACTTAACGTCTGGGACATCCGCCAGACGCTTGTGTAGTAAAATTGACAAAGCAGAAATTTGTCCCTTTAAGGAACTAGCTGATAATCCCTTCTCCAATCTTTCTTGGAGAAAGGACAAAATCCTAGGAATCCTAACCCTACTCCATGAGTAGCCCTTGGATTCGCACCAAAAAAGATATTTACGCCATATCTTATGATAAATTTTCCTAGTGACAGGCTTTCGAGCCTGAATCAAGGTATCAATGACCGACTCAGAAAATCCCTGCTTAGATAAAATCAAGCATTCAATCTCCAGGCAGTCAGCAGCAGAGAATTTAAATTTGGATGTTGGAACGGACCTTGGATGAGAAGGTCCTGTCTCAATGGCAGTTTCCACGGTGGCAGAGATGACATGTCCACTAGATCTGCATACCAAGTCCTGCGTGGCCACGCAGGCGCTATCAAAATTACTGACGCCCTCTCCTGTTTGATTCTTGCAATCAGACGAGGTAGGAGAGGAAATGGAGGAAACACATAAGCCAGGTTGAATGACCAAGGTACTGCAAGAGCATCTATCAGTAGGGCTTGGGGATCCCTTGATCTGGCCCTGTAACTAGGAAGTTTGGCATTCTGACGAGATGCCATCAGATCCAATTCCGGTGTGCCCCATTGACGGATCAATGCCGCAAACACCTCCGGATGGAGCTCCTACTCCTCCGGATGAAAAGTCTGACGACTTAGAAAATCTGCTTCCCAGTTCTCTACTCCTGGGATATAGATTGCTGATAGATGGCAAGAGTTAGCCTCCGTCCATCGGATTATATTTGAAACCTCTATCATCACTAAAAATATATTAATGCAAAACATGAGAGGGATGTATTTTTTTTTACAAAAGGCATATAGAGAAGATTTGAAAAATAAAGCAAACTTCATGACATATGGAAATAAGACAGGTAAATATCTTGCAAAACTCACTAGGTCCCTTAGAAAATCCACCCAGGTGGAGGCTATAAGGCAGGACCAAACCAGAGTGACAAATCTCGAGCACATTTCTCAAATTTTTTATAATAAGTTTCAAGATTTTTATTCTGGCAGGCCAATCAACGAGCAGAATAAAAAAGAGTTCTGGGAAAATATTGTTTAACCTAAAGTAAAGAATGAAGAATTGGAAGTTTTGAATAAACCCATTACTGAGGGTGAAGTAGAAACGGCAATTAAAAAATAAGTAGATAATAAGGCGCCGGGCCCAGATCAGTTGCCAGCAGAATTTTATAAAATGTTATGTGAAGACCTGGTCCCTATTTTAACCAAGCTATTTAATGCCTATTATATTAAAAATAATCCAATCTCCAAAAATGTCACAAAAGCAATAACAGTACTATTCTTAAAAAAAGAAAAAGATCCAGAGTTAACTGATTCGTATAGACCTATTTCGCTCTTGAACTTAGACTATAAGTTACTTGCCTCTATAATAGCAGATAGACTTAAAAAAGTAATGAACTCTCTGATTAGCCCAAATCAAACAGGTTTCATGAATGGAAGAACATCCACCTTAAATATTAGAAGGACCTGTTTGATTTTGGAATATTTTTGGAACTTAAAAGGACAAGAGGAGAGGGAGGATATAGATGATGCAGCCTTAATAACCATTGATGCTGAAAAAGCTTTTGATGCAGTTGAATGGGATCATCTATATACAGCCCTAGCCAGCTATGGTCTTATAGGTAATTTTGTAAAGTACATTAAAGCTATTTATAATAGCCCGATCTCTCTGATAGTGGTCAATGGACAGACGTCATCTGAGATTGTACTAGGAAGAGGAACAAGGCAGGGCTGCCCTCTATCCCCCCTCTTGTTTAATCTTTCAATTGAACCGCTGGCTTCTAAATTAAATCAGATTTTACAAGGAGTTGTATGTAATACGGTTGAAACAAAAATATTGCTTTATGCGGATGATGTCCTTTTATTTATTAGAAATACACAGAGAAACATACCATTGCTAATTGAGTATCTGGATAGATATAGCTCATTTACGGGTTATAAAGTTAACATGTCGAAGTCTGATCTGATGTGGTTAAGGAAAACTAAGGATTCACCAAAAGAAATTATCTTCACGGTGGTAAATACAATTTTATATCTGGGTATATGGTTAAATAAGAACCCAAATGAATGGTATAAAGAAAATTATGAGAATCTTTTTGTAAAAATAAGGGGATTATTAGAAATCTGGAGAAATTTACCACTATCCCTTACAGGGAGAATTAATATAGTTAAAATGATATTGTTTCCAAAAATTTTATATAAACTTCAAAATTTGCCTCTTATAATTAAAAGAAAGGATGTACAATTATGTAATAGCTGGTTGACATCTTTTTTCTGGGGGAAAAAGAGAATAAGATTCTCACTAAGGAAATTAACTCAATTAAAGAGCTTTGGAGGGTTCGCACTCCCATCTCTACAGGATTATAATATATCATGCCTAGTCAAAATAGCGGCAGAATGGCTGATAGAGGCAGAATACTTTACAGACAGGCAGTTTGAAGAGATATTGGTAAAACCCTATGTGACAAAAGCATTACTACATGTGGATAATAGATTATTACCCAAGGAATGTAAAAAAATTAGAACGATTTCCACAGTAATAAGGGCTTGGCAAACTTTTTGTAAAAAAGTAGGGCTATCTCATGAGTTTTCCAAATATTGTACAATAACAGGGAATCCATTATTCCCAGAAGGATTGAAAGCTGAAGTATTTCACAGATGGAGAAGAGCAGGGCTGAACTATATATATCAAGCACTAGAGCAAGAAGAAGGGGTGAGAAGGATGAAATCTTTTGAAAATTTAAAAAGAGAATTTGGACTTATGAATAAAGATTTTTTTGCTTATTTGCAGCTAAGGCATTGGGTTGATAAATCTTTTAGAGTTAGCAAGACAGAAGAGAGCTGGGATAAAATAGATGCCGGTTTAGGTATATGCAAAGCAGGAAATTCTTCAATAAAGAAATGGTATCATATTATTATGAAGGAAGAAGGAAGGTCTGCTCTGAATCATTTAGTTTTAAAATGGCATCTTAAAGGAATATCTGAAGTAAATACAGAGATGATTCAGTATAGTATAGATAGTGCACAAGGTGCAGCCAAAGCTGCTAATTTTAGAGAAGCACATTTGAATATTCTACATCAAGTATATCTCACACCATCATTATTACATAGGTGGAATGTAACAAGATCAGATAAATGTAGTAAATGTCAATGCCCGTCGGCCGAGTCGTTGCATTATTTCTGGCACTGCCCCAAAATTAAACAATTTTGGATGAAGGTAAACTACTGGCTACAGAAAATAATAACTGAAAATATACAAATACAATTAGAGCTTGTGATATTTTTATTGCCAAAGAATAATAGATATAGAAACAAAGAATTTATTAAAGGGACACTGAACCCAAATTTTTTCTATTGTGATTCAGATAGAACATGCAATTTTAAGCAACTTTCTAATTTACTCTTATTATCAATTTTTTTTCATTCTCTTGGTATCTTTATTTGAAATGCAAGAATGTAAGTTTAGATGCCAGCCCATTTTTGGTGAACACACTGTGTTGTTCTTGTTGATTGGTGGGTAAATTCACCTACCAATAAACAAGTGCTTTCCATGGTTCTGAACCAAAAAATAGCTTAGATGCCTTCTTTTTCAAATAAAGAAAGCAAGAGAACGAAGAAAAATTGATAATAGGAGTAAATTAGAAAGTTGTTTAAAATTGCATGCTCTATCTGAATCACGAAAGAAAAAATTTGGGTTCAGTGTCCCTTTAATTATATGATAATGATAGGAAGGAATCTGATTCTGAAGAAATTGCAGAATTTTGTAATAATGTATATAACTACATGATTATCGAACACTGTGCAATAGACTCAGAGAAAGAAAGGGATATTACCCGCTTCTTTCAGAAGTGGATTGATTTAATTAAAATTTATCCAGAGGATCTTCAGAAAAAATTTATATGGCCCTTTCGATATTCAGTGTATGTCAGCGAAATGATATTGAGAGGTGAAATAACTGCAAATATTTTTAATATAAGATAGAGGATGTCATTTTTTTTTTTTTTTTCTGTTGGACCAGGGGGGGTGGATAGGATGAGGTATGATCAGTAATATTGATCTAAGGTGAAATGTAGGAATAGTAAAATATGAATAAACCCTGACAATGTATGATTTATTTTATGTATTAAGAATAGGAGGACAAAAGTAGAAGTAGTTGCTTGAAGATGTATGATGAGGAGGCACATGTTATATATGAGATGTATATGCTATTGTATATGCCTTTTTTTTCTGTATCTGCTATTTGTCCTCTTGGCTTTTTGTTTGCTTGGGGAAATAAAGATATATTAAACACTAGAGAACTCCTTGTTCCCCCCTGATGATTGATGTATGCTACTGTCGTGATATTGTCCGACTGGAATCTTATGAATTTGGCCAGAGCCAACTGAGGCCACGCCTGAAGCGCATTGAATATTGCTCTCAGTTCCAGAATATTGATTGGTAGAAGAGACTCGTCCTGAGCCTTCAGGGAATTCCAGACTGCACCCCAGCCCAAAAGGCTGGAGTCCGTCGTCACTATTACCCATGCTGGTCTGCGGAAGCACATGCCCTGGGACAGATGATCCTGTGACAACCACCAAAGAAGAGAGTCTCTGTTCTCTTGATCCAGATCTATCGGAGGAGATAAATTTGCATAGTCCCCATTCCACTGCCTAAGCATGCACAGCTGCAGTGGCCCGAGATGAAAGCGTGCAAACGGAACGATGTCCATTGCCGCTACCATTAATCCAATGACCTCCATACAATGAGCCACTGATGGACGGAGAAGGGACTGAAGCGCATCTTTAACTTTCTAACCTCCATCAGAAATATTTTCATGTCTACCGAGTCTATCAGAGTTCCCAGAAATGGAACTCTTGTTAGTGGAACTAGTGAACTCTTCTATATTCACTTTCCAAACGTGAGTTCTTAGAAAAGCCATCACGATGTCCGTGTGAGATTTGGTTAGATGGTAAGTCGACGCCTGAATCAGAATATCGTCCAGATAAGGCGCCACTGCTATGCCCCGCGGCCTTAGAACCACCAGAAGGGATCCTAGCACCTTTGTGAAGATTCTGGGAGCTGTGGCCAACCAGAAAGGAAGGGCCACAAGCTGGTAGTGTTTGTCCAGGAAGGCAAACCTGAGAAACTGGTGATGATCCTTGTGGATAGGGATGTGAAGATACGCATCCTTCAAGTCCACGGTGGTCATATATTGACCCTCCTGGATCATTGGTAAAATTGTTCGTATGGTCTCCATCTTGAACGATGGGACTCTGAGAAATTTGTTTAGACATTTGAGATCTAAAATTGGTCTGAAGGTTTCCACTTATTTGGGAACCACGAACAGATTTGAGTAGAACCCCTGCCCCTGTTCTAGTTTTGGAACTGGACAAATTACACCCATGGTACAGAGATCTTCTACACAGCATAAGAACGCCTCTTTTTTTGTCTGGTCTACAGACAAACGTGAAAGATGAAATCTCCCTCTTGGGAGAAAATCCTTGAATTCTAGTCGATACCGCTGGGTCACAATTTCTAATGCCCAGGGATCCTGAACATCCCTTGCCCAAGCCTGAGCGAAGAGAGAAAGTCTGCCCCCTACAAAATCCGGTCCTGGATCGGGGGCTACCCCTTCATGCTGTCTTGGTAGCAGCAGCGGGCTTCTTAGCCTGTTTACCTTTATTCCAGGTCTGGTTAGGTCTCCAGACTGACTTGGATTGTGCAAAATTCCCCTCCTGCTTTGTGGCGGAGGAGGAAGTAGAGGGTCCACCTTTAAAGTTGCGAAAGGAACAAAAATTATTCTGTTTAGCCCTCATCTTAACAGTCTTGTCCTGAGGAAGGGCATGACCTTTACCTCCAGTAATGTCGGAAATGATTTCCTTTAGTTCAGGCCCGAATAGGGTCTTACCTTTAAAAGGGATAGCTAAAAGCTTAGATTTTGATGACACATCAGCAGACCAAGACTTAAGCCATAACGCTCTATGCGCTAAAATGGCAAAGCCTTCATTTTTTGCTGCTAATTTAGCCATTTGAAAAGCGGCATCTGTAATAAAAGAATTGGCTAGCTTGAGAGCCTTAATTCTATCCAAAATATCATCTAACGGGGTCTCAACCTTAAGAGACCCCTCTAGGGCCTCAAACCAAAAAGCTGCTGCTGCAGTAGTAACTGGTACAATGCACGCTATAGGTTGTAGAAGAAAACCCTGATGAATAAACAATTTCTTTAAAAGACCCTCTAATTTTTTATCCATAGGATCTTTGAAAGCACAACTGTCCTCAATAGGTATAGTTGTACGCTTAGCCAGGGTAGAAATAGCTCCCTCCACCTTAGGGACCGTCTGCCAGGAATCCCGAATGGTGTCAGATTTGGGAAACATTTTCTTAAAAGTAGGAGGGGGAGGGAATGGAATGCCTGGTCTGTCCCATTCCTTAGTAACAATGTCCAAAATCCTTTTAGGGACTGGAAAAACATTAGTGTAAGTAGGAACCTCTAGATATTTATCCATTTTACACAATTTCTATGGTGGTATTACAATAGGGTCACAATCATCCAGTCGCTAAAACCTCCCGGAGTAACAGGCGGAGGTGTTCAAGCTTAAATTTAAAGGCCGTCACGTCCGAGTCTGTTTGAGGGAACACATTTCCTGAGTCTGAAAGCTCTCCCTCAGACAGCAATTCCCCTACCTCCAACTCAGAACACTGTGAGGGTACATCGGAGATGGCCAATAACGCATCAGAGGGCTCAGCATTTACTCTAATACCGGACCTACTGCGCTTACCCTGTAAACCTGGCAGTTTAGATAATACCTCTGTAAGGGTAGTAGACATAACTGCAGCCATATCATGCAGGGTAAATGAATTAGACGCACTAGAAGTACTTGGCGTCGCTTGAGTGGGCGTTAAAGGTTGTGACACTTGGGAGAATTGGATGGCATAACCTGATTCTCTTCAGAATCATCCTTAGAATACTTTTATCACCTAAAATATGTTCTTTGCAATGTAAGGCCCTTTCAGTACATGAGGGACACAATTTAAGTGGGGGTTGCACAATGGCTTCTAAACACATAGAGCATTGACTTTCATCAATGTCAGACATGTTGAACAGGCTAGTAATAACCACAAAAAGTATTGAAAACACTTTATTTAATAAAAAAAAAAATCTGAAAAAACGGTACTGCACCTTTAAGAGTAAAAAAGCGTACAATTTTTCCAAAACTGCTTTAAAATGTTATAACTCTCACAATTTTAGCATATATGTGTCTTATCTTGCAACCTAAGATTGCACCACAAGTAAGGGAAAATTAACCCTCTATAAGAAAAAAAGTTACCCAAAAACGTTATGAAAAATAAAATAGCAACCCCCTACACCTCGCCACAGCTCTGCTGTGGCGCCTACCTGCCCTCAGGGGTCTGAGAAATCACACTATCACTTCGTTAGGCTATATCTTCAGCTTAGGCCCACCGGAGCTGGAGCTTGCTGCCTTCATATGAAATTCAACAGCGCATCTGAGGCACGAAATTAGGCCCCGCCCATCCTATACGATGTCTCTCTGCCTAGTAAAAACCACTGTAAAGCGGTATAGGAACTAGACATGTGGGTTTTTCATATTCCCAATATAATACTATAAGCCATGTGAAACCCTCCAGTGCCATCAAACATAAAAACGTTTGCTCATAAAAACGTTATGTTGCCCCTAAACATAAAACCGTTTTCTCATTAAAACATTATGTTACCAGTGTCAACCAAATTTTTAGCCCATAATATACAAGTCCCAGTAATACCCCTTCATTACATGTAGGATTACTGCTTACCCCTTCCCTCATGGGAACTATGTCAGCCAGTTCTGAAATATCTCTCCAGAAACAAATGACTGAACATACCTCAATGCTTGTAGCATGAAAAACGTTCCGCACACTGAAGCTTCTCAAGTACTCCTCAGCCATTCTGTGGGAACTTCTCTGGATCTTAGTGACAACTGCTAAGATCAGCCACCAGGCAGAAATCTTCATCCATCTGCTGCCTGAGGAAAAATAGCACTCACCGGTACCATTTAAAATAAAAAAAGTCTTGCTTGAAGAAAATAAAAACTATCATTTTAACACCTCTTTCACTTTACCTCTTCCTATTACTAGTATAGGCAAAAAGAATGACTGGGGGTGGAGAGAAGGGAGGAGCTATATATACAGCTCTGCTGTGGTGCTCTTTGCCACTTCCTGTTAGCAGGAGGATAATATCCCACAAATAAGGATGAATCCGTGGACTCGTCATATCTAGTAGAAGAAATCAAGATTTCAAGGATGAGAAATTGGTTTAATCACTGGCTTGATCCTGACCAAAGCTTAAAACAAAATTCTAAGGAAGCTTAGTAATCTTTTTTGTAAAACAAGACAGAAAGAGACAAAATCTGGCCCTTTAAAGAGCAGGCGGATAAACCCTTATCCAAACCATCATCATATTGAAGAATTCTAGAAAAAATAAAGCCTGCTAAAACCATGTTTCAAACACTAAGAAATAAAGGCCTTCCAAACCATATGATTAATCGTCCTCATCACAGGTTTGCAGGCCACAATCAAAGTCTTAACTACAGAACCAGAAAAATCTATCTTACAACTAAGCGTTAAAATGTCACAAAGCCATCAATTTAAGAGAATTGAGATCCTGATGAAAAAACAGATCTTGTGACAGAAGGTTGTGGCACAGAGGAAGAGGCCATGGAGGGCAACTGGACATCTGCACCAGAGAATGTAAGTCAGAAAAAACAACCAAGGAGCAATTAGAGCAACTAAAAACTCTGCCTGAGGGTCCCTAGACCTCACAAAGTATCTGGGAAGCTTGTTGTTTAACCGAGAAGTCATCAGATCCACTTCTAAAAGACCCCACTGCTCCACTATGTGACTAAAAACTTATGGATAAAGAGACCACTCCCCCAGATGAACAACTGATTTGCAACTGAGAAAGTCTGCCTCCCAATTGATCACCCCTGGAATATAAAGTGACTATAAAGGAACTTTGTAGTTCCCCCTGATGATTGATGTAAACTACTACTGTGACTTGTCTAATTGGAAACACAGATAAGTCTCTATTTTCAAGAGAGGCCAGCTCTGAAGAGCCCTAAAGATTGAACAGTTCAAGTATATTTATAGGCAATATTGCTTCCCAAACTCCCTGTTCTCTCCGAGACCCCCAGACTACACCCTAACCCAAAAGACCTGCGTCTGTTCTGATGACAGTCCAATTTAGATGAATAAATGAAGCCCCTTGAATAATGGACTGATGATTTATCCACCAGGAAAGGGATTGTCTTGCTCTGAAAATCTAAAGGGATTTTCCTAGAAAGTTGAGTATAAACCCTGTACCACTGAGGCAGCATATAAAGCTGGAGAGGTCTCATTTGTATCCATGGACAGCGCTGCAGAATATGTTGGTGCTTCATAAATAAAGTATAATAATAATAATAATAATAACGTGAAACCGAGCAAAAGAAATAGCATCTGATGCTGCTTTCATTAGACCTAACACTTCCATGTAAAGAGCTACAGAGGGAAAAGGAACGGACTGAAGATTTGAACAAACAGAGTAACTTCAGCCTCCTTTGATCCGTCAATAAGAGTATCTTGGAGACTGAATCTATTATTACACCTAGGAAAATTACCCTGGACTGAGGAGAATAAGAACTCTCTGGAAAATGAATTCTCCAACCATGATTTTGAAGAAACAAAAAGTCTGTTGGTATGAGATACTGATAAATGTAAAGATGGAGCCTGTACCAAGATATTGTCCAAGTAAGGAACCACCGAAATACCCTAAACCTTTATAACAGATAAGAGCATTCCAAGTACCTAAAAATTCTGGGACTGTTAGCCATAACAAAAGGAAGAGCAACAAAATGAAAGTACTTGTCCAGGAATGCAAATCTTTGAAACTGATGATGATCCCTGTGAAAAGGAATATGAAGATAATCATCCTTTAAATCTATTGTGGACATAAACTGCCCTTGTTAAACAAGAAGAAGAATATTCCGAATAGTCTCCATCTTGAAAAGTGGGAACTTGTTTAAAGTCTTTAAATCTAAATCTGGTCTGTAAATTCCCCCCTTCTTGGGAACAATAAAGAGGTTGGAATAAAATCCCTGGCCTTGTTCCAACCTCAGAACTGGGACTATTATTCCAATAGATTCCAGATATAATAGGATTCTTTGAAAAAGAAACCTTCCCCTGGGAGGCCTTGATTTAAAATATATTCTGTATCCCTGGGACACTATATTTAGAACCCAGGGATCTTGAATAGAAGTCAAACCTCCTGAAAAAGGTGTAATCTGCCCCCTACCAAAAGCTGTGGATCAGGGGCTGCACTATCATGCTGACTTAGTTGAGGTGGTAGGTTTCTTAGACTGTTAAGGCTTGTTCAAATTTGAAAATCTGGAAGGAGGAGGAATGTTGGTCCTTAATTTGACAAAAGGAATGAAAGCAGTTAGAAGCCCTGATCTTATCCTTAGACTTCTTGTCCAGAGACAGAAAAACTCCTATACCTCCAGTCACAATAGAAATATCAGACCAGACCAGGCCCCAAATTTTTTTTTCCCATGAAAAGCAAGAAACAAAAGCCTAGACTATGTCAGCTGACTATGATTTAATCAGAAAACTGTTCAGATACACTATCACACCAAAGAGTAGATGCTACAGTAACACAAATAATACTAATGGCTGGCCTAAAAAAGAAACCTGTTTGCTGAAAAGCCTTCCTAAGAAAAGATTTTAACTTCCTAGCCATAGGGTCTTTGAAAGAAGTACTATCCTCAAGGTGGATAATAGTATGTTAAGCCAAAGTACAAATAGCCCCATCCACTTTAGGAATAGTATCCCAAAGCTCTGTTAGAAGCAGGTAAAGGAAACCTCATTTTAGATTTTAAAGCTGGATTAAAGGGGATACCTGGCTTAGACCACTCTTTAGAAATGATTTCAGAAATAGCATCTGGAACCAGAAAAGCCTCTGGTGACTTAGCAGTAGGTTTAAAAATCAAATTGCTTAACAGACCTTTCCTCAAATTCTTGAACCATGAAGGTACATTAAACTTCCCTTAACAGAGAACGAAGATGTTCAAGTTTAAACAGGAAAGATGTTGATTCAGTATCTTGATTAGAGACTGACTCCTGACCATCTGAAAATGCCTCCACTTTCAAAGAAAAATTAGAGGAACCAGATTCTGAAGCATGCAGTTCAACAGACTTAGTCCTATTTTATTCAGATAATCTAGAGGTAGGATTATCAGAAACCAAATTATTACACTTACATGGAGGAGACATAGTCGCCAATACAGTTCTACATGCATGACAGCAGAGGATCTGAATGTATAACGAAGATCCAATAGGAGGAAGCTAAGGGAAAAGTCCCCACTAGTTAAAAATATGCAATTACCCAATACTCCAGAAACTCCCCTCCGTCTCAAATAACAGCTCTCAGGTGAAAATAGTCCTCAAATTGGACTTTCACAGAAGAAAATCTTGAGCACCTCAATTCATCACCGTCCTCCTGTGGAGGCAAAGATGAGACTAGTTTACCAGTGAGGTGGGAGGATTTTTAAGTGTTCTTGGAGTTTTGGCAATCTTTGCCTCCTCCTAGTGGCCAGGAGTGAAATTCCCAGGAGCAATGGCTCATTAAAGGGACAGTCTAGTCCAAAACAAATTTTCATGATTCAGATAGGGCATGTAATTTTAAACAATTTTCCAATTTACTTCTATCACCAATTTTGCTTTGTTCTCTTGGTATTCTTTGTTGAAAGCTAAATTTAGGAGGTTCATTTGCTAATTTCTAATCCCTTGAAGGCTGCCTCTTATCTCAGGGCATTTTAACAGCTTTTTATCACTAGAGGGTGTTAGTTCATGTGTTTCATATAGATAAGCCAGCGCTGATTGGCTAAAATGCATGTCTGTCAAAAGAACTGAAATAAAGTGCAGTTTGCAGGCTTAGATACAAGATAATCACAGAGGTAAAAGTGTATTAATATAACTGTGTTGGTTATGCAAAACTGGGAAATGGGTAATAAAGGGTTTATCTTTCTTTTAAAACAATAAACGTTCTGGTGTAGACTGTCCCTTTAACTCTAACCACCTTTATGAAATAAATTACCACTTGGGTGGCTTGAAATTACTGTAGGCCTCATATGTCAAAGGCATACAACTGTCTGTTATTGTTTTAGTTTGTTATGACACTGCTGCTAAACTGGTGTGATGTGTTGGAGAAGCTGCTAACAGTTTGTGGTGTTAGGCTCTATCACAATGTTGCCATCTACTGCTTATTTGTTGTGCTCTCATGGGGGAAAGAAGCTTGCTCAAGTCTCAGAAGTAAGGTTGGTTGAAAGAGTAATTATTTTTTTTGTCTGCAGAGCATTCTGCCTGTGTGGGTTGATGTGATGTTGTATAACGGAATCAAGGAATTGACAGAGTTTGTATCTAAGTAATGGTCTGCAAGGTGGAGATGGGATTTTTTTTTATATCAGTGGCACATTATCAAATTAAAAAATCCACCAAAAAAAAACCCCTCCAAAATCCTGTATGAAAATCAAAGATGAAATACAATTATTTGTCAGAAACTTCTGTAGAGTATGATCAACAGTTCTTCATGTATTTTACAGCATTTATTTTGTTATACGAGATGCATGCAAAAAAAAAAATCATATAAAAAGAACCCAATTGTATAAGTATTGGAAGGATAGGACTAATTACAAGGAAATGTTATGATGGTTACTCTGACACAGAAATCCAGAAATTTTGAAGGCAATTTAAAATGTTTTTGAATGTTAACAATAAATATAAAGAACTTTTAAAAAGTTGTATTTTTGGTCGCTAGCCTATTTAGAATGTTGACTAAAATACATACCTTTTGACTGGATTTTCTCACAGTTTGGGGAAATAATAACACACTTTATTTTTTTTAACTTCATGTGTTTGGTAACTTCTCGTAAGCCCATTACAAGTCTTCTTTTTGACTTTGCTTTCATTGGGTCCTTTAAGTAAACTCGCTCTTGGAAGCTAACAAGTTCTTGCAGTAATAAAGTTACACATTCATCTATTTCTTTACTTAGAACTTGATTGCAATATCTGGAAATAAAATATTAAAAAGAAGAAATCAGTAGGCAAACTTACATATGCAAACAGACAGTGTGTTACCATATTATAGAAGTATTCACCAGTGAGAATAGGCTACTAAGAAGTTTTAAAATGACCAACCTGGTTGCTCTGCATAATTCTATTGCTTGGTACTAGAATACACGTAGTTGTGTTTTTTCAAAATCCGATGAACAAAATACTTTCCAATATTTGGCAGTTTTGTGCTCCCACTCAGACTGGGAATTAGGACTTGAAAATCTGCTATATTGTGAAAAACATAATTTATACTTACCTGATAAATTTATTTCTCTTGTGATGCATCGAGTCCACGGATTCATCCTTACTTGTGGGATATTCTCCTCCCCTACAGGAAGTGGCAGAGACAGCACCCACAGCAGAGATGTCTATATAGCTCCCCCCTTAGCTCCACCCCCCAGTCATTCGACCGAAGGCTAGGAAGAAAAAGGAGAAACTATAGGGTGCAGTGGTGACTGAAAGTTTTAATATAATAATATATATATGCCTGTCTTAAAAAACAGGGCGGGCCGTGGACTCGATACATCACAAGAGAAATACATTTATCAGGTAAGTATAAATTATGTTTCCTCTTGTAAGATGTATCGAGTCCATGGATTCATCCTTACTTGTGGGATACCAAAGCTTTAGGACACGGATGAAGGGAGGTACAAGACAGGGACCTTAAACAGAAGGCACCACTGCTTGTAGAACCTTTCTCCCAAAAATAGCCTCCGAAGAAGCAAAAGTATCGAATTTGTAAAATTTGGAAAAAGTATGAAGGGAAGACCAAGTCGCCGCCTTACAAATCTGTTCAACAGAAGCCTCATTTTTAAAAGCCCATGTGGAAGCCACAGTTCTAGTAGAATGAGCAGTAATTCTTTCAGGAGGCTGCTGTCCAGCAGTCTCATAGGCCAAACAGATGATGCTTTTCAGCCAAAAGGAAAGAGAGGTAGCCGTAGCCCTTTGACCTCTCCGTTTACCAGAATAAACAACAAACAATGAAGATGTTTGACGGAAATCTTTAGTTGCTTGTAAGTAGAACTTTAGAGCACGAACCACATCAAGATTGTGTAACAGACGTTCCTTCTTTGATGAAGGATTAGGACACAGAGAAGGAACAACAATCTCTTGATTGATATTATTAGAAACAACCTTAGGAAGAAACCCAGGTTTAGTACGCAAAACCACCTTATCTGCATGGAAAACCAGGTAAGGGGAATCGCATTGTAAAGCAGCTAGCTCAGAAACTCTTCGAGCCGAAGAGATAGCTACTAAAAACAAAACTTTCCAAGATAGAAGCTTAATATCTATGGGATGCATAGGTTCAAACGGAACCCCTTGAAGAACTTTAAGAACTAAGTTTAGGCTCCATGGCGGAGCAACAGGTTTAAATACAGGCTTGATTCTAACCAAAGCCTGACTAAATGCTTGAACGTCTGGAACATCTGCCAGACGTTTGTGTAGTAAAATAGACAAAGCAGATATTTGTCCCTTAAGGGAACTAGCTGATAATCCCTTCTCCAAACCTTCTTGGAGAAAAGACAATATTCTAGGAATCCTAATCTTACTCCACGAGTAACCTTTGGATTCACACCAATAAAGATATTTGCGCCAAATCTTATGATAGATCTTCCTGGTGACAGGCTTTCTAGCCTGAATCAGGGTATCAATGACCCTGATTCAGGCTAGGGTATCAAACCACGCTTTGATAGAATCAGGCATTCAATCTCCAAGCAGTCAGACGCAGAGAAATTAGGTTTGGATGCGTGAACGGACCTTGGATTAGAAGGTCCCGCCTCATTTGCAGAGTCCACGGTGGAACCGAGGACATGTCCACTAGGTCTGCATACCAAGTCCTGCATGGCCACGCAGATGCTATCAGAATCACCAAAGCTCTCTCCTGCTTGATTCTGGCAACCAGACGTGGAAGGAGAGGAAACGGTGGAAATACATAGGCCAGATTGAAGGACCAAGGCACTGCTAGAGCATCTATCAGTACCGCCTTGGGATCCCGGAACCTGGACCTGTAGCGAGGAAGTTTGGCATTCTGACAAGACGCCATCAGATCCAATTCTGGTGTGCCCCATAGCTGAATCAGCTGGGCGAATACCTCCGGATGGAGTTCCCACTCCCCCGGATGAAAAGTCTGACGACTTAGAAAATCCAAGTAACAAATGTAGGTAGCAAGAGTATTCACTGTAAGTTTGTCCTGTACGCTAATAGTTGCGTTGTGTTAGTGAAGCTTCTTAGCCTTAAGGTACAGTTAGGATGGCGGTCTTAGAGCAACTAATTAATAGTATGGTAATCAGTCCTGTTTATCAAACAGCAGATACACTGTTTACACAAAGTTCATAGGTGGGTCGGTATGTGGCGGACACAAGCTCATGTGCTGGCTGTAACAAACAAATCCCAAAATTTGGGCTCGGCGGCCCTCCCGGATAAATGCAGTTATCAATACACAAAGTTCATAGGTGGGTCGGTATGTGGCGGACACAAGCTCATGTGCTGGCTGTAACAAACAAATCCCAAAATTTGGGCTCGGCGGCCCTCCCGGATAAATGCAGTTATCAATACACAAAGTTCATAGGTGGGTCGGTATGTGGCGGACACAAGCTCATGTGCTGGCTGTAACAAACAAATCCCAAAATTTGGGCTCGGCGGCCCTCCCGGATAAATGCATACACAAAGTTCATAGGTTAGAAAATCCGCCTCCCAATTCTCCACTCCTGGGATGTGGATTGCTGAGAGATGGCAAGAGTGATCCTCTGCCCATCGGATTATTTTGGTTACCTCCATCATCGCTAGAGAACGCCTTGTTCCTCCTTGATGATTGATATAAGCTACAGTCGTGATGTTGTTCGACTGAAACCTGATGAATTTGGCCGCAGCAAGCTGAGGCCACGCCTGAAGTGCATTGAATATCGCTCTCAGTTCTAGAATGTTTATCGGAAGGAGAGCTTCCTCCCGAGACCATAAGCCCTTTGCTTTCAGGGAATTCCAGACTGCACCCCAGCCTAGCAGGCTGGCATCTGTCGTTACAATGAGCCACTCTGGCCTGCGGAAACACATTCCCTAAAACAGGTGGTCCTGAGACAACCACCAGAGAAGAGAATCTCTGGTCTCCTGGTCCAGATGCAGTTTAGATAAATCTGCATAATCCCCATTCCACTGTTTGAGCATGCATAGCTGCAGTGGTCGGAGGTGTAGACGAGCAAAAGGAACTATGTCCATTGCCGCTACCATGAGTCCGATTACCTGCATACACTGAGCCAATGATGGCCGAGGAATGGAATGAAAAACTCGGCAAGTGGTTAAGAGTTAACTTTCTGACCTCCGTCAGAAATATTTTCATTTCTACCGAGTCTATCAGAGTCCCTAGGAAGGAAACTCTTGTAAGAGGGAAGAGAGAACTCTTTTTTATGTTCACCTTCCACCCGTGAGATCTCAGAAAAACCAACACGATGTCCGTGTGAGACTTGGCTAGCTGGAAAGTCGACGCCTGAATTAAGATGTCATCTAGATAAGGCGCCACTGCTATGCCCTGTGGTCGTAGAACCGCCAGAAGGGACCCTAGTACTTTTGTGAAAATTCTGGGAGCCGTGGCCAACCCGAAGGGAAGGGCCACAAACTGGTAATGCCTGTCCAGAAAGGCGAATCTGGAGGAATTGATGATGATCTCTGTGAATAGGGATGTGTAAATAAGCATCCTTTAAGTCCACGGTAGTCATATATTGACCCTCCTGGATCAGAGGTAGAATAGTCCGAATAGTCTCCATCTTGAATGATGGAACTTTGAGGAACTTGTTTAGAATTTTGAGATCCAAGATTGGTCTGAAAGTTCCCTCTTTCTTGGGAACCACAAACAGGTTTGAATAAAACCCTAGCCCCTGTTCCTCTTTTGGGACTGGGCGGATCACTCCCATGGTATGTAGGTCTTGTACACAGCGTAAGAACGCCTCTCTCTTTGTCTGGTTTACACACAATCGAGAAATGTGAAATCTCCCCCCTTGGAAGGGAGCCCTTGAATTCCAGAAGATATCCCTGGGAAACAATTTCTAAAGCCCAGGGATCCTGAACATCTCTCGCCCAAGTCTGAGCGAAGAGAGAGAGTCTGCCCCCTACTAGATCCGGTCCTGGATCGGGGGCTACCCCTTCATGCTGTCTTAGAGGCAGCTGCAGGCTTCTTGGCCTGTTTACCCTTGTTCCAAGCCTGGTTAGGTCTCCAGACTGACTTGGATTGGGCAAAATTCCCCTCTTGCTTTGTAGCAGAGGAAGCTGAAGCGGGACCACTCTTAAAGTTCCGAAAGGAACGAAAATTATTTTGTTTGGTCCTCATCTTATTTGATCTATCCTGAGGGAGGGAATTACCCTTCCCTCCAGTGATGTAAGGAAATTCCATTTACCCTTACACTATACCTTTAAGGGGACTCCTCCTCCTTCCTATACAAATCACAGCCTGCCTACCATTGTTGCTGGATTATTGAAGTTGTTCAGGATTTCATGCAGCAACTCACTACTAGCCTACAAACCTTAGAAGTTAGTACAAGCTTCTTCATTACTAACCTGTATCTATTTCCAGAATTCTAAAGTTTTCCCGCAGCTTGTTTTCTGCTGGCTCACCTCTCACTGCCGAACTGTCACAGACACCAGGAGCTGCGGTTACGTCATCAGCTACCGCCGCCTCCTGTCTGCAGCGTCTCACTCTCTCACAGACGCAGGGAAATTGCGGACAAGCTCCGAACAGAAGTCAGCTCCATCCAACTACAACCGGTAACTTCTTCCTGACCTATTGAGGCGGACAAGGTATGAACTTGTAATTCCTTTTGCCTACTGCTATCATTCTGTTTTCCTTGTTACTCCAGATTACAGGCGATAGCATCACGGCCATAGTAAGTCACACTGACAACCTGGGAAATAACCTTTTAAGCAGGGTTGTAATTGTGACACAACATTATTTTATAAAAGGATATACGTGAAAAACACTAAGTAATTCTACAGATTGTGTTATAAATGTCAATCGATTCTTAAACAGAACCATTACATAATAATACAGCCAGATGTATTTAACAGGACTTTTGATACTCAGATTAACAATTAAGTTATTTATTTACACCGGTCCTGTTACTTATATATATCCGGTAATGGAGCCAACCACTATGGCTGATCATCTAAAAACATAATTTATGTAAGAACTTACCTGATAAATTAATTTCTTTCATATTAGCAAGAGTCCATGAGCTAGTGACGTATGGGATATACATTCCTACCAGGAGGGGCAAAGTTTCCCAAACCTCAAAATGCCTATAAATACACCCCTCACCACACCCACAATTCAGTTTAACGAATAGCCAAGAAGTGGGGTGATAAAAAAGTGCGAAAGCATATAAAATAAGGAATTGGAATAATTGTGCTTTATACAAAAATCATAACCACCACAAAAAAAGGGTGGGCCTCATGGACTCTTGCTAATATGAAAGAAATTAATTTATCAGGTAAGTTCTTACATAAATTATGTTTTCTTTCATGTAATTAGCAAGAGTCCATGAGCTAGTGACGTATGGGATAATGATTACCCAAGATGTGGATCTTTCCACGCAAGAGTCACTAGAGAGGGAGGGATAAAATAAAGACAGCCAATTCCTGCTGAAAATAATCCACACCCAAAATAAAGTTTAATGAAAAACATAAGCAGAAGATTCAAACTGAAACCGCTGCCTGAAGTACTTTTCTACCAAAAACTGCTTCAGAAGAAGAAAATACATCAAAATGGTAGAATTTAGTACAAGTATGCAAAGAGGACCAAGTTGCTGCTTTGCAAATCTGATCAATCGAAGCTTCATTCCTAAACGCCCAGGAAGTAGAAACTGACCTAGTAGAATGAGCTGTAATCCTTTGAGGCGGAGTTTTACCCGACTCAACATAGGCAAGATGAATTAAAGATTTCAACCAAGATGCCAAAGAAATGGCAGAAGCTTTCTGGCCTTTTCTAGAACCGGAAAAGATAACAAATAAACTAGAAGTCTTTCGGAAAGACTTAGTAGCTTCAACATAATATTTCAAAGCTCTAACAACATCCAAAGAATGTAACGATTTCTCCTTAGAATTCTTAGGATTAGGACATAATGAAGGAACCACAATTTCTCTACTAATGTTGTTGGAATTCACAACTTTAGGTAAAAATTCAAAAGAAGTTCGCAACACTGCCTTATCCTGATGAAAAATCAGAAAAGGAGACTCACAAGAAAGAGCAGATAATTCAGAAACTCTTCTGGCAGAAGAGATTGCCAAAAGGAACAAAACTTTCCAAGAAAGTAATTTAATGTCCAATGAATGCATAGGTTCAAACGGAGGAGCTTGAAGAGCCCCTAGAACCAAATTCAAACTCCAAGGAGGAGAAATTGACTTAATGACAGGTTTTATACGAACCAAAGCTTGTACAAAACAATGAATATCACGAAGATTAGCAATCTTTCTGTGAAAAAGAACAGAAAGAGCAGAGATTTGTCCTTTCAAGGAACTTACGGACAAACCTTTATCTAAACCATCCTGAAGAAACTGTAAAATTCTTGGAATTCTAAAAGAATGCCAAGAAAAATGATGAGAAAGACACCAAGAAATATAAGTCTTCCAGACTCTATAATATATCTCTCTGGATACAGATTTACGAGCCTGTAACATAGTATTAATCACAGAGTCAGAGAAACCTCTTTGACTAAGAATCAAGCGTTCAATCTCCATACCTTTAAATTTAAGGATTTGAGATCCTGATGGAAAAAAGGACCTTGCGACAGAAGGTCTGGTCGTAGCGGAAGAGTCCACGGATGGCAAGAGGCCATCCGGACAAGATCCACATACCAAAACCTGTGAGGCCATGCCGGAGCTACCAGCAGAACAAACGAGCATTCCTTCAGAATCTTGGAGATTACTCTTGGAAGAAGAACTAGAGGCGGAAAGATAAGCAGGATGATACTTCCAAGGAAGTGATAATGCATCCACTGCTTCCGCCTGAGGATCCCGGGATCTGGACAGATACCTGGGAAGTTTCTTGTTTAGATGAGACGCCATCAGATCTATTTCTGGAAGCTCCCATATTTGAACAATCTGAAGAAATACCTCTGGGTGAAGAGACCATTCGCCCGGATGCAACGTTTGGCGACTGAGATAATCCGCTTCCCAATTGTCTATACCTGGGATATGAACAGCAGAGATTAGACAGGAGCTGGATTCCGCCCAAACCAGAATTTGAGATACTTCTTTCATAGCCAGAGGACTGTGAGTCCCTCCTTGATGATTGATGTATGCCACAGTTGTGACATTGTCTGTCTGAAAACAAATGAACGATTCTCTCTTCAGAAGAGGCCAAGACTGAAGAGCTCTGAAAATTGCACGGAGTTCCAAAATATTGATCGGTAATCTCACCTCCTGAGATTCCCAAACTCCTTGTGCTGTCAGAGATCCCCACACAGCTCCCCAACCTGTGAGACTTGCATCTGTTGAAATTACAGTCCAGGTCGGAAGCACAAAAGAAGCCCCCTGAATTAAACGATGGTGATCTGTCCACCACGTTAGAGAGTGTCGTACAATCGGTTTTAAAGATATTAATTGAGATATCTTTGTGTAATCCCTGCACCATTGATTCAGCATACAGAGCTGAAGAGATCGCATGTGAAAACGAGCAAAGGGGATCGCGTCCGATGCAGCAGTCATAAGACCTAGAATTTCCATGCATAAGGCTACCGAAGGGAATGATTGTGACTGAAGGTTTCGACAAGCTGAAATCAATTTTAGACGCCTCTTGTCTGTTAAAGACAGAGTCATGGACACTGAATCTATCTGGAAACCCAGAAAAGTTACCCTTGTCTGAGGAATCAATGAACTTTTTGGTAAATTGATCCTCCAACCATGATCTTGAAGAAACAACACAAGTCGATTCGTATGAGATTCTGCTAAATGTAAAGACTGAGCAAGTACCAAGATATCGTCCAAATAAGGAAATACCACAATACCCTGTTCTCTGATTACAGACAGAAGGGCACCGAGAACCTTTGTAAAAATTCTTGGAGCTGTAGCTAGGCCAAACGGTAGAGCCACAAACTGGTAATGCTTGTCCAGAAAAGAGAATCTCAGGAACTGATAATTATCTGGATGAATCGGAATATGCGGAATATAAGCATCCTGTAAATCTATTGTGGACATATAATGCCCTTGCTGAACAAAAGGCAAGATAGTCCTTACAGTTACCATTTTGAACGTTGGTATCCTTACATAACGATTCAATATTTTTAGATCCAGAACTGGTCTGAAGGAATTCTCCTTCTTTGGTACAATGAAGAGATTTGAATAAAACCCCATCCCCTGTTCCAGAACTGGAACTGGCATAATTACTCCAGCCAACTCTAGATCTGAAACACAATTCAGAAATGCTTGAGCTTTCACTGGATTTACTGGGACACGGGAAAGAAAAAATCTCTTTGCAGGAGGTCTCCTCTTGAAACCAATTCTGTACCCTTCTGAAACAATGTTCTGAATCCAAAGATTGTGAACAGAATTGATCCAAATTTCTTTGAAAAAACGTAACCTGCCCCCTACCAGCTGAGCTGGAATGAGGGCCGCACCTTCATGTGGACTTAGAAGCCGTCTTTGCCTTTCTAGAAGGCTTGGATTTATTCCAGACTGGAGATGGTTTCCAAACTGAAACTGCTCCTGAGGATGAAGGATCAGGCTTTTGTTCTTTGTTGAAACGAAAGGAACGAAAACGATTATTAGCCCTGTTTTTACCCTTAGATTTTTTATCCTGTGGTAAAAAAGTTCCTTTCCCACCAGTAACAGTTGAGATAATGGAATCCAACTGAGAACCAAATAATTTGTTACCCTGGAAAGAAATGTAAAGTAGAGTTGATTTAGAAGCCATATCAGCATTCCAAGTTTTAAGCCATAAAACTCTTCTAGCTAAAATAGCTAGAGACATAAACCTGACATCAACTCTGATAATATCAAAAATGGCATCACAGATAAAATTATTAGCATGCTGAAGAAGAAGAATAATATTATGAGAATCATGATCTGTTACTTGTTGTGCTAAAGTCTCCAACCAAAAAGTTGAAGCTGCAGCAACATCAGCCAAAGATATAGCAGGTCTAAGAAGATTACCTGAACACAGATAAGCTTTTCTTAGAAAGGATTCAATTTTCCTATCTAAAGGATCTTTAAACGAAGTACCATCTGACGTAGGAATAGTAGTACGTTTAGCAAGGGTAGAAATAGCCCCATCAACTTTAGGGATTTTGTCCCAAAATTCTAATCTGTCAGACGGCACAGGATATAATTGCTTAAAACGTTTAGAAGGAGTAAATGAATTACCCAATTTATCCCATTCTCTGGAAATTACTTCAGAAATAGCATTAGGAACAGGAAAAACTTCTGGAATAACCACAGGAGATTTAAACACCTTATCTAAACGTTTAGAATTAGTATCAAGAGGACCAGAATCCTCTATTTCTAAAGCAATTAGTACTTCTTTAAGTAAAGAACGAATAAATTCCATTTTAGATAAATATGAAGATTTATCAGCATCAATCTCTGAGACAGAATCCTCTGAACCAGAAGAGTCATCAGAATCAGAATGATGATGTTCATTTAAAAATTCATCTGTAGAGAGAGAAGTTTTAAAAGATTTTTTATGTTTACTAGAAGGAGAAATAACAGACATAGCCTTCTTGATGGATTCAGAAACAAAATCTCTTATGTTATCAGGAACATTCTGCACCTTAGATGTTGAGGGAACTGCAACAGGCAATGGTACATTACTAAAGGAAATATTATCTGCTTTAACAAGTTTGTCATGACAATTAATACAAACAACAGCCGGAGGAATAGCTACCAAAAGTTTACAGCAGATACACTTAGCTTTGGTAGTTCCAGCACTAGACAGCGATTTTCCTGAAGTATCTTCTGACTCAGATGCAACGTGAGACATCTTGCAATATGTAAGAGAAAAAACAACATATAAAGCAAAATTGATCAAATTCCTTAAATGACAGTTTCAGGAATGGGAAAAAATGCCAATAAACAAGCTTCTAGTAACCAGAAGCAAAGAAAAAATGAGACTGAAATAATGTGGAGACAAAAGCGACGCCCATATTTTTTGGCGCCAAATAATACGCCCACATTGTTTGGCGCCTAAATGTTTTTTGGCGCCAAAAATGACGCCACATCCGGAACGCCGACATTTTTGGCGCAAAAGGACGTCAAAAAATGACGCAACTTCCGGCGACACGTATGACGCCGGAAACAGAAAAGATTTTTTGCGCCAAAAAAGTCCGCGCCAAGAATGACGCAATAAAATGAAGCATTTTCAGCCCCCGCGAGCCTAACAGCCCACAGGGAAAAAAAGTCAAATTTTTAAGGTAAGAAAAAATGATTGATTCAAACGCATTATCCCAAATATGAAACTGACTGTCTGAAAATAAGGAATGTTGAACATTCTGAGTCAAGGCAAATAAATGTTTGAATACATATATTTAGAACTTTATAAATAAAGTGCCCAACCATAGCTTAGAGTGTCACAGAAAATAAGATTTACTTACCCCAGGACACTCATCTACATGTTTGTAGAAAGCCAAACCAGTACTGAAACGAAAATCAGCAGAGGTAATGGTATATAAATAAGAGTATATCGTCGATCTGAAAAGGGAGGTAAGAGATGAATCTCTACGACCGAAAACAGAGAACCTATGAAATAGACCCCGTAGAAGGAGATCACTGCATTCAAATAGGCAATACTCTCCTCACATCCCTCTGACATTCACTGCACGCTGAGAGGAAAACCGGGCTCCAACTTGCTGCGGAGCGCATATCAACGTAGAATCTAGCACAAACTTACTTCACCACCTCCATAGGAGGCAAAGTTTGTAAAACTGAATTGTGGGTGTGGTGAGGGGTGTATTTATAGGCATTTTGAGGTTTGGGAAACTTTGCCCCTCCTGGTAGGAATGTATATCCCATACGTCACTAGCTCATGGACTCTTGCTAATTACATGAAAGAAAAGCCTGTCTGACAGGGTTGATCACCTAGCCAACTCATTTCGTGAATTACAGGTAGAGAATCAGACTCTAAAAGCCTGTCTCAGAGAAACATTAGCAGCCAAACCTGCTACAACAGAGCATTCTCCTGAACCTGCTGTATCAACTCCTGAAAGGTTCTCTGGTAATAGAGCACAGTTCAGAGAATTCAGGAATTCCTGCTTGCTCATGTTCCAACTAAAACCTAAAACCTATGCCACAGAGAGAACCAGAGTTCTAACTGTAATCTCTTACCTTAGAGGTGAGCCAAGGGCATGGGCAGATGGCTTCTTTGAAAAGGAAGACCCTATCTTGGGCTCATTAGAAGCTTTTTTTTCTGAGATGTCAACTCTTTATGATGATCCATACAAACAGATATCCTCAGAAAACAACTTGCGTGCTTTAAAACAGAACAAAAACCCGGTTGAAACTTATATTACCCAATTCAAGATTTATGCAAGAGAATGAAATGGAAATTTCACTCAAAAATCAATTTCGTTTAGGATTAAGTGAAGAGCTTAAAGATGAGATATCACGCATTGGGGTACCTGAGACCCTGGAAGAATTCTATACAGTCTCCATCTCCATAGACAGGCGTCTCAGAGAGAGACGTTGCGAGAGATTGGGCGTTGCAAAAAGACTGCCTATGTTTCCTACCACTGCTACAAAGGACCTGCCGCAACCTATGGAGATAGGGTTCATTAAGGGTCCCCTATCTACACAGGAAAAAACCAGAAGGAAGAATTTAAACCTATGTTTATATTGTGCATCCCCTAAACATGAGGTAAAAGACTGCCCCCAACTGGCAAAACAAAAATTAGGTAAGAATTCACAACCTCAACTCAGTTTTTTTTCTAAGCTTGTTTCTACCTCCTATCTCACAATCCCTGTCATTTTACAGTGGGAATCCTGCAAGATCCAGACGACGGCTCTAATTGATACCGGATCTTGCGGAAACTTCATTGACATGAAATTTGTGAAAACCAATAAAATACCTGTGATTTCAAAGCAAACTCCAGTCTCTGTCAAAGTCATTGATGGTAGTATTCTATCAAGTGGGCCTCTCATGCACCAAACAATACCCTTACACCTACACATAGACAAACACAACTCTGATTTTATATCACTGGATGTTATCTCTTCTCCTATGTTCAGTGTAATCCTTGGTATAAAATGGTTGAGTTCCCACAAACCACTTATAGATTGGGCACACTTAACAGTTACATTTCCTGATCACTTAGAAAGAGCACATCCATCTGATAATTCTATTCTCCTCTCTGTAACTAACAACGATTACACCATACCCTTTGAATACCATGAATTCAGAGATGGATATGATAAGACCGAAGCAGAATCTCTTCCACCTCATAGGGCCTACGATTGCCCCATAGATCTGCTTCCAGGGGTATCAATACCTTTTGGACACCTTTACCCACTCTCTAAACCAGAATAAGAGCATTTAAAGGTTTATATCGATGACAATCTCAAAAAAAGGGATTCATAAGACCTAGTACCTCCCCTGCCGGTGCAGGTATGTTTTTTGTTACCAATAAGGATGGTACACTCAGGCCTATAAATAGATTATAGAGAGTTGAACAAGCGCACTAGGAAAAACAGATATCCCCTTCCATTAATCCCAGAATTAATAGAAAGATTACAAGGATCCTCGTTTTTCACTAAGTTGGATCTCAGAGGAGCTTACAATCTTATCAGAATAAGAGCTGGTGACGAGTGGCTTACAGCATTTAGGACTAGATATGGTCTTTATGAATACACTGTAATGCCATTCGGATTGTGTAATGCCCCAGCTACATTTCAATGTTTTATAAATGACATCTTCATGGACATACTGGATGTTTATGTCATTGTTTATTTAGATGACATTCTGATTTACTCCACTGATTTGACCCAACACAGAAATCATGTCAAAGAAGTTTTACTCAGATTAAGGCACAATAAATTATATGCTAAACCTGAAAAATGCATATTCGAAGCAAAAAACATAACCTTCTTGGGTTACAATATCACTGAACAAGGTGTATCAATGGATAACAAAAAGGTTCGTGCAATACTTGAGTGGCCTACTCCCTCCTTCAGGAAAGATGTACAACGCTTCCTGGAATTCTCTAACTTCTACAGGAAGTTTATCCCAGGATTCACTGCTATTAGTAAACCTCTCACAGATTTAACTAAAACACATACTAACTTTTCCTGGACACCTCAAGCTCAAGATGCGTTTGACTTCCTAAAACAGAAGTTTTCTTCAGAATCCATCCTGAGATTTCCTGATCTAAATCATCAGTTTGTTTTGAAAGTCGATGCCTCGGAATACGCTATAGGGGCTATCCTTTCCCAAAGGACCTCTTGTAAGGAACCTCTCCATCCAGTCGCCTTCTTCTCAAGACTTATCCAACCAGCTGAAATGAACTACCCTGTAGGGGAGAAGGAGTTGCTAGCGATTAAAAGTTCATTCGACCACTGGCGACATCTTTTAGAGGGTGCTGTTCATCCTATAGTCATATTCACTGACCACAAGAACTTGCAGGTCCGTTTGCATGGCATACCCAAGTCTGTTATAAGTGATCGTGGGACACAGTTCACATCCAGATTTTGGAGGAATCTCTGTAAATCCCTCCACATCGAGCAATGCCTCACGACTTCTTTCTACCCACAGTCCAACGGACAAACAGAGAGTGAATCAAAGTATTGAACAGTATTTACGCTGTTACTGTTCTCAGGAGCAGCATACTTGGGCGCAATATCTTCATTTGGCTGAATTTGCTCATAACAATCATGTAAATACATCCACTGGGTTCACTCCTTTCTTTGTTAACTATGGGTTGCATCCTCGTTCAGACCTTTTTCCTAAAATAGAAACACCCTGTCCTCAGGTGAACGATACCATGAATGACATCTCTCGTATTTTTGCATTGGTAAAAACTCACATTCTTGATGCCCAAGCTACTCAAAGCAAATACTATAACTTGAGACATAGAACTGGACCTTGTTATACAGTTGGTCAACGAGTTTGGTTATCCACGAAGAATTTAAAATTACATTACCCCTGTAAGAAATTGGGTAGTACTTTTATTGGACCCTTGGTTATCTCTTCAATCTCAAATCCACTTACTGTTACTCTGGATCTTCCACCTTCCCTGAAGGTGCACCCTACCCTTTCATATATCTCTGATAAAACCATGTCATTCCAATGAACCTCCGCTCACCCATCATCCGGGTACTTCAGCCTTAAATGACCAGGAGGAATTTCATGTGCACAGTATCATAGACTCCCGAATTCTACGTGGGCAGTTGTTCTACCTAGTCCGTTGGCTGGGTTATGGTCCTGAGGAAGACTCATGGGAACCTGTCTCCAATCTTTCCGCTCCCAGGTTGGTCTCCCAGTTCCATCGGAGGCACCCTGACAGACCTCGTCCTTGAAACCTCGCTGTGGTTTCCTTGGGGGGGCTGTGTAAGGAAATTCCATTTACCCTTACACTATACCTTTAAGGGGACTCCTCCTCCTTCCTATAAAAATCACAGCCTGCCTACCATTGTTGCTGGATTACTGAAGTTGTTCAGGATTTCATGCAGCAACTCACTACTAGCCTACAAACCTTAGAAGTTAGTACAAGCTTCTTCATTACTAACCTGTATCTATTTCCAGAATTCTAAAGTTTTCCCGCAGCTTGTTTTCTGCTGGCTCACCTCTCACTGCCGAACTGTCACAGACACCAGGAGCTGCGGTTACGTCATCAGCTACCGCCGCCTCCTGTCTGCAGCGTCTCATTCTCTCACAGACGCCGGGAATTTGCGGACAAGCTCCGAACAGAAGTCAGCTCCCTCCAACTACAACCGGTAACTTCTTCCTGACCTATTGAGGCGGACAAGGTATGAACTTGTAATTCCTTTTGCCTACTGCTATCATTCTGTTTTCCTTGTTACTCCAGATTACAGGCGATAGCATCACGGCCATAGTAAGTCACACTGACAACCTGGGAAATAACCTTTTAAGCAGGGTTGTAATTGTGACACATAACATTATTTTATAAAAGGATATACGTGAAAAACACTAAGTAATTCTACAGATTGTGTTATAAATGTCAATCGATTCTTAAACAGAACCATTACAAGTGATGTCTGAAATAATCTCTGTCAGTTCAGGCCCAAATAGGGTCTTACCCTTGAAAGGAATGTTCAAAAGTTTAGACTTAGATGACACATCAGCAGACCAGGACTTAAGCCATAACGCCCTGCGTGCTAAAATGGCAAAACCTGAATTCTTTGCCGCTAATTTAGCCAGTTGAAAAGCGGCATCTGTAATAAAAGAATTAGCCAACTTAAGGGCCTAAATTCTGTCCATAATTTCCTCTAATGGAGTCTCCATTTGAAGAGCCTCTTCTAGAGCCTCAAACCAGAAAGCAGCTGCAGTTGTTACAGGAACAATGCATGCAATAGGTTGGAGAGAAAAACCTTGATGAACAAAAATTTTCTTCAGGAGACCCTCTAATTTTTTTTAGTTCAAATAATTTTTATTGAGAGCATTACAACATAAGATAAAGAAAAACAGACATTACAACTGTGCAAGCCACTACCGGCTCACCCGTCAGTGGGTGTTACAAATCAGTAATTCTTGTTGGCATATACAAAAATCCCCTCTTTCAGGCAGACCAACAGTGGCCAGACCTAATGCACCCTTTCTTTATTTTTGAAGAAAAAAAAACCCCAAAAAGAAATATATAAAACAAAAAAGGAAACAGTAGTGGATAACAACAATAACAAATCAGATCACTGTGTACTCAACTCCCCCCTCCTCTCCTGTGACTCCTAAACCATGTCATAAGCTAGTCATAAGCTTGAATATGTAATTATCTCCAAATCCATCCCCTTCCTGAAGTTCAATGAGGATCACCACTAGATCCCCTCATAATCCAGTAGAACCAAAGCTTACTGAAAGTGTCTATCTTGTTTTGTAAGTGGGCTGCTGTCTCGTGCATGGCATACACATTTGAGATTTTATTAATGATCTCTGACCAATCTGGGACCCCCACCTTCCAGTGTTTGGCGATTGAGGTCCTAACTATTGTGAAGATAATTCTAAAAAAGGTATTGATGTGAGTGTTATAGTTCTTGTTTCTAATATTTAGTAGTGCCTGCGGGGCAGTGACTTCAATGTGGTCCCCTAGCAAGTTGGATAAGAGATTTGAAGTCTGCCTCCAGATAACTTGAACTTTGTGGCACTCCCACCACATATGTATGTAGGTTCCCTTAATTTTACACCCTCTAAAACAGAAGTTGGAGCCCCCCTTGGTAGAGTGCGCTAGTCTCTCAGGTGTCAGGTACCATCGGAACACCGACTTTAGGCTATTCTCCCTAAGGTCTGCACTCAACAAACCTTTACTTACTTCATATGTTATACTATACCAATCTTCTCCTGTAAGCTCAATACCCAAGTCTCTTTCCCATCTGCTAACTATGGGTGGCATACTCTTAATGTTAGCTGATTGAATAGCTTGATACATATGTGAGATGGCTTGTTTGTGCCTAGTAATTGCGCTACATTGCCTCCCAAGTGTAGTTGGCTGGTTCTCCCTTCCCTTAAGGGTATACGAACGGATAACAGCAGAGATCTGCAAGTATATGAACCAGTGTAGGGGGTAGGGATTAATCTTTTCCTGTAGTTGTATGAATGTGAGTATAGAGCCTCTCTGTAAAAAATCTGCTACCCTGTATAGGCCTTTGTTCTCCCATTTGTCTATGTGAATGTGGCAATCTCCTGAAAGTAAATATTTTAGTGGTCTTATGAGAGTATGTTCTGGAATTAACTTATGTGTATACATTGATTTGTTCCACTGTTTATGAGAGATCAAAAGTGCTTGTGGTTTAAAGCCCCCTGGGGCCTTCCATATCTCCCTTTTCCAAAGTGCGTCGTCTGGGGAGCTCAGTCCCCCCATGGATGTTTCCAAAGTTGGCCAAACAATATCGCAACCCCGTCTCCCTAATGTAGAGGTCTGAGTTAACCTAGCCGCCTGATAGTAATCCCATAGGTTTGGCAAGCCTTTGCCCCCCAGTTGCCTATGTCTTGTGAGTAGAAGACCAGATATTCTCGCATGTTTTCCTCCCCTCAGATAAGTAATTAGTTTAGACTGAATAGTATCTAAGTCAGCTTTGGGGACCTCGATCGGTAGTGTTCTAAAAAGATATAGGAGTCTAGGTAGAATATTCATTTTAACCGAGGAAAGTCTCCCATACCATGAGAAGCCATAATGTTGCCATTTCGCAATGTCATGTTTTATGATTTTGTATAACTGAAGATAGTTAGCCTGGTAAAGCTTACTAAAGTCTGGTGTCAATTTAACTCCTAAATACTTCACGTGGTCATATACCCACGCAAAGTCGAAGTTGACCTCAATTAGTTTGATAGTGGGCTTAGGTATTTCAATGGGAAGGGCTTCGCATTTTTCAATGTTAATTTTATAACCTGAGATGGTTGAAAATTTGTCCAGGATGTTGTAGACAATGGGCAGGGAAGTCAGTGGCCTAGTCAATGTCAAAAGGACATTGTCTGCAAATAATGTTATTTTATAGGACTTACCCCCTATATCTAGACCTTTAATCTCTTCCTCTCCTCGAATATACTCCGCTAGGGGTTCTATGCAAATTGCAAAGAGCAGGGGGGATAATGGACACCCCTGCCGAGTGCCGTTAAGGATATTAAAAGTGCGAGATTGATGACCAATCGCTCTAACAAATGCAGTGGGGGTGGAATATAATGTGGTGATTGCCGAAAGAAAAGGTCCTCTAAAACCCATCTCCTCCATAACCTCCAACATATACCTCCAGTCCACCCTGTCGAATGCCTTCTCTGCATCCAGGGATAGAAGCAGAGAAGGCACCCCATGACTTTTAAGGTAGTCTATCACCGACACCATCCTTCTTATGTTGTCCGGGGCTTCCCTGTCTTTAATAAAGCCGACCTGATCTGGGTGGATTATACTGGGGAGAATGTGTTTTAGTCTGTTAGCCATGATTTTGGTAACTATTTTGATATCTTGGTTTATGAGGGAAATTGGTCTATAGCTGGCGCATTGCTTTGGTTCTTTTCCTGGCTTTGGGATGACCACTATTTTGGCTTGAAGTAGGTCTTTAGATAGTACCTCGCCTTCTAGAACATGATTTGCAAATTGTGTAAGATGTGGGGTTAGCATGCCTGCAAACATCTTGTAATATTCGCCCGGAAGACCGTCAGGTCCGGGAGCCTTTCCTGACTTAAGGTCCTTAATGGCCTGTGCCACCTCTATCGTGGTAATTTTGGAGTTTAGCAAGTCTCTATCCGAGTCTGTAATTTTCCTCAGATTTGCCTTAGAGAGAAAATCCCCAAGTAAACCTTTGGTGGAGGCGTTGTGAGACACTTTGTTCCCATCATATAGTTCTTGATAAAAGGAAGCAAAGGCATCTACAATTTCTTGAGGATGACTTGTCTCGTTACCATCTCTTTTACATATCGAGGGGATTGACATGGCCGAATAATTGTCTCTAATCTTTTTGGCTAAATATTTATCTGGCTTCTTGGCATATAAGAAATACTGAGTTTTCATTCTATGGGCATATTTTATCGATTGACTATTGAGGATCTCATTAAGCTGCTGTCTTTTTTGGTCTAATTGTCTTAAGATGGGGGTGCTTAGGGTTTGTTTATGTTTCTTCTCCAACATCTCAATATCTCTAGTCAATCCCTCCGCTACCTTCTGTGTTCTCTTTTTGAGCATCGCTTTCTCTTTTATTAACAAGCCCCTAACTACTGTTTTGTGAGCAGCCCATACCGAGACCGGACTATCTGTGGTGCCCTGATTGAGAGTCCAATACTCTTCCATAGCCCGCGTCAGTTTATTCTTTGTCTGTGTATTTTGAAGGCAAGATGGGTCAAATGTCCAGGTCTGGATTCTGCTAGAGTTGTGTATACCTTGGAGCGTCATCTGTGTGATAGGGTGATCTGACCATGTACACGGGTGTATTTTGGCTGATAGTAAAAGTGGATATAGAATTTGACTTATCATAATGTAATCTAGTTTAGAGTAGCTAGTGTGTGCAGCTGAGAAATATGTTGTATCTGCTGTAACCCCGTATAGAGATTTCCACGTGTCAACCAAAGTATGTGGGGACAATGAGTTTGAGACAGCTTTAGCCACTGCTCGCATGCGGGCCAGTTTTTTGGAGGGGCGTGGTTGTTGCGTGTAGATGAGTGCCTGAAGGTCAATGTTAAAGTCCCCCGCTAAAATTATCCTAATTTGTGACCAGCCTGTTAGTAAACGCGTGATCTCCTTGAAGAACACGTCCTGCTTTTCGTTTGGGGCATAGATATTGCAGAACAAGATCTCTACTCCCTGTAATTGGCCCAGTACTAATAAATATCTACCATCTTTGTCTGCTATCGTGTTAGTATGTATAAAGTGTAGTGAGGAGTGCAGCAGTATTGATACTCCTCTTTTTTTCTCCCCAGCAGTGGAGTGAAAACTTTGTTGGAAACCTCTAGACCAGTATTTGGGGATTTGTGGTTTGGTGAGGTGGGTTTCCTGTAAAAAAATGACATTTGCTTGGAGGGTCCTATAGTGGTTAAATGCTGTGCGCCTTTTAATATCCGTGTTTAGCCCTCTCACATTGTGCGAGACTAAATTAATTGTCGGGAGAGCCATATATATGTGTGTGGGATTTTCGTGCAATGATCCCTAAGAAACCCCATAAACTGTATATAGCTAGGGAGGATTGTTGGTGAGACATGGAGAGGAGCCCGCAGGCAGCCCAGGAACTGGATATACTTTGGTATAGAAATGTCACAGTAGAGATATCATTTCCACAGCATCTATTATTTACAAAAAAACAATTTGGCAGCAAACATAATAAAAACCTGTATTGAACAATAAGAACAGTTCGATTACCTGAGTGTCTTGGCACATTCATATGTCTAACATAAAAAAAAAAGGGGAATGTGCAGTATTTCTAAAATAAGCATGTTTAGAACAATTAGTAAATGAGCTAAAATAGTATAAGCATTTCTGAAATGGTCATATAATCAAATCCCATCCCACGCTAGGAGAACATACAGCAACTCAAAACATTACCAGTATTACCTAGTGGATCAGTTCATGTTTTAACTTTTTTCTTTTTTGCTACTTTGGTCCACCTGGCTTTTCTCACCGGATTCTGCTGCTCTTTACTCGTAGAGTGCTGTGGAATGACAGAGTCCTCCGGTAAATCTGGCAAATCAATGTTGAGATATTGGCATAGCTCCGGGATGTCTTGCGCAGATCTAATAGTGAACAGCTTGTGGTTGTGGGAAATATGCAGGGCAAAAGGATATCCCCATCTATATGGGATATTTTGCTTCCACAGCATGGATGTAAGAGGGCGTAAAGCAAACCTTCTCTGAAGAGTGCGGATACATAGGTCCTGAAAAAACTGAATAACCTGTCCCTGGTATTTAAAAGGTTGATGTCTTCTAGACGCTGACATGATAGTTTCTCTGTCCGGGAAACGGAGCATTTTAACGATGACATCTCGGGGTGGGAGGCCCTCTTTTGGTTTTGGTTTCAGGGCCCTGTGGGCTCTTTCCATAGCAAAGTCTGAATCTCCTTCTTCACCTGTAATAGCTTTAAACAGGCGTGTCAGATATGAGTGTAAATCTGAGGCTTCCACACTCTCCGGTATCCCCTTGAGTCTAATGTTGTTCCTCCTATTTCTGTTTTCTAGATCCTCCATCTTATCCTGGAGGTCTAGAATTTGTTGCTGGTGAGATGCAATAGACTCAGAGTTAGTTGCCATGCCTTCAGCTATAGACTCTTGATCATTCTCTACCGCCTCCACTCTATCCCCTAGCTCAGACAGATCTTGTTTTATCTCAGCTAGACTGCCTGTAACAGAGGAGTGCAGATTGTCAATTTTATTCATTAGTTTTTCTAGGCCTGAGGCCATATCTTCTTTAGAGACCAATGTGTGAAATTCAGCTTTTGTTAAACTTGTAGTCCTTCCAGAGGGGTCTGATGTATTTAAAGCGGTAGCCTGGCTCCCTTCCTCTTCCTCCTCAGCTGGTTCTGTTACTGTTAGTCCCTTTGCTGGCTTGAGGTATTGGTCTAATGCCGTTGATTTCTGATTTCTATCTGGTTTATTGGGTTTCCTGGCGGCCATCTCTAATTTTTTTTAACTGTCCTCAATAGGTATAGTTGTACGCTTCGACAGAGTAGAAATAACTCCCTCCACCTTAGGAACTGTCTGCCATGAGTCCCTTATGATGTCAGATATGGGAAACATTTTCTTAAAAACAGGAGGGGGAGTGAACGGAATACCTGGTCTATCCCACTCCTTAGCAATAATATTCACAATCCTCTTAGGGACTGGAAAAACATCAGTGTAAACAGGAACCTCTAAGTATCTATCCATTTTACACAATTTCTCTGGGACCACTATAGGGTCACAATCATCTAGAGTTACTAATACCTCCCTAAGCAATAAGCGGAGGTGTTCAAGCTTAAATTTAAAGGCCGTCATATCAGAATCTGTCTGATGAAGAGTCTTTCCTGAATCAGAAATTTCTCCCTCAGATAACAAATCCCTCGCCCCTTCAGAGCATTGTGAGGGCATATCAGATACGGCTACTAAAGCGTGAGACGGCTCAGCATTTTTCCTTAAGCCAGAGCTTTCCTTGTAAACCAGGCAGTTTGGATAAAACCTCAGTGAGTGTTGTATTCATAACTGTGGCCATGTCTTATAAAGTAAATGAATGTGACGCACAAGAGGTACTTGGCGTCACTTGTGCGGGCGTTACTGGTTGTGACACTTGGGGAGAGCTAGATGGCAAACCCTCATTTACTCCTGACTGAGAACCATCTATTGCCCTATCTTTAAGTGCTAATAAATGTTCTTTATAATTTATAGACATATCAATACAATTGGGACACATTCTAAGAGGGGGTTCCACAATGGCTTCCAAACATATTGAACAAGGATTTTCCTTGGTGTCAGACATGTTAAACAGGCTAGTAATGTAACAAACAAGCTTGGAAAACACTGTAATCAAAGTAAATAACACTTAGAAATAAAACTGTACTGTGCCTTTAAGAGAAAAGAAGCTGCACAAGTTCTGCAAAACAGTGTAAAAAAGCAGTAAACTTAACGAAATTTTTACAGTAGTATCTTATAGCCTTAGTAACTTTGCACAGCTATGCAAATAAACAATTAACCCCTTAATGGCAAAACCGGATTGAAAAAACGTCAACCGGTAAAAAAGACTTCCAGCACCTTGCCACAGCTCTGCTGTGGCGCCTACCTGCCCTTCAGAACGATTTGTGGGGAAAAAAACTCCTTTACAGCCCTCAAACACAGCAGGAACCTCTAGAGAAGCAGTTGGATGTCTTTAAGGAAAAGAAACTGTGCAACTGAAGTGCAAAAATAGGCCCCTCCCACCTCACTCGATGTTTTGAGGCCTATTAGAAAAACACCTGAGTGTCTCTTAATTAACCATGTGATAGCTACTAAAAACAAAACTTTCCAAGATAAAAGCTTAATATCTATGGAATGCATAGGTTCAAACGGAACCCCTTGAAGAACATTATGAACTAAGTTTAGGCTCGATGGCGGAGCAACAGGTTTAAATACAGGCTTGATTCTGACCAAAGCCTGACTAAATGCTTGAACGTCTGGAACATCTGCCAGACGTTTGGGTAGTAGAATAGACAAAGCAGATATTTGACCTTTAAGAGAACTAGCAGATAATCCCTTCTCCAAACCTTCTTGGAGAAAAGACAGTATTCTAGGAATCCTAATCTTACTCCGTGAGTAACCCTTGGATTCACACCAATAAAGATATTTGCACCAAATCTTATGATAAATCTTCCTGGTGACAGGCTTTCTAGCCTGAATCAGGGTATCAATGACCGATTCAGAGAAACCACGCATTGATAAAATCATGCGTTCAATCTCCAAGCAGTAAGACGCAGAGAAATTAGATTTGGATGCGTGAACGGGCCTTGAATTAGAAGGTCCCGCCTCATTGGCAGAGTCCACGGTGGAACAGAGGACATGTCCACTAGGTCTGCATACCAAGTCCTGCGTGGCCACGCAGGAGCTATCAGAATTACTGAAGCTCTCACCTGCTTGATTCTGGCAACCAGACATGGAAGGAGAGGAAATGGTGGAAATACATAAGCCAGATTGAAGGACCAAGGCACTGCTAAAGCATCTATCAGTACCGCCTTGGGATCCCGGGACCTGGACCCGTAACGAGGAAGCTTGGCATTCTGACGAGACGCCATCAGATCCAATTCTGGTGTGCCCCATAGCTGATTCAGTTGGGCGAATACCTCCGGATGGAGTTTCCACTCCCCCGGATGAAGAGTCTGACGACTTAGAAAATCTGCCTCCCAGTTCTCTACTCCTGGGATGTGGATTGCTGAGAAATGGCAAGAGTGATCCTCTGCCCACCAAATTATTTTGGTTACCTCCATCATCGCTAGAGCACTCCTTGTTCCTCCCTGATGATTGATATAAGCTACAGTCGTGATGTTGTCCGACTGAAACCTGATGAATTTGGCCGCAGCAAGCTGAGGCCACGCCTGAAGCGCATTGAAAATCGCTCTCAGTTCTAGAATGTTTATCGGGAGGAGAGCTTCTTCCCGAGACCATAAGCCCTGTGTTTTCAGGAAGTTTCAGACTGCACCCCAGCCTAACAGGCTGGCATCTGTCGTTACAATGAGCCACTCTAGCCTGCGGAAGCACATTCCCTGAGACAGGTGGTCCTGAGAAAACCACCAGAGAAGAGAATCTCTGGTCTCCTGGTCCAGATGCAGTTGAGGAGATAAGTCTGCATAATCCCCATTCCACTGTTTGAGCATGCATAGTTGCAGTGGTCTGAGGTGTAGACGAGCAAAAGGAACTATGTTCATTGCCGCTACCATGAGTCAGATTACTTCCATACACTGAGCCACTGATGGCCGAGGAATGGAATGAAGAGCTCGGCAAGTGGATAAGAGTTTTAACTTTCTGACCTCCGTCAGAAATATTTTCATTTCTACCGAGTCTATCAGAGTCCCTAGGAAGGAAACTCTTGTAAGAGGGAAGAGAGAACTCTTTTTTTATGTTCAATTTCCACCTGTGAGATCTCAGAAAAGCCAACACGATGTCTGTGTGAGACTTGGCTAGCTGGAAAGTCGACGCCTGAATTAAGATGTCGTCTAGATAAGGCGCCACTGTTATGCCCCATGGTCGTAGAACCAACAGAAGGGACCCTAGCACTTTTGTGAAAATTCTGGGAGCTGTGGCCAACCCGAAGGGACGGGCCACAAACTGGTAATGCCTGTACAGAAAGGCGAATCTGAGGAATTGATGATGATCTCTGAATAGGGATGTGTAGATACGCATCCTTTAAGTCCACGGTAGTCATATATTGACCCTCCTGGATCAGAGGTAGAATAGTCCGAATAGTCTCCATCTTGAATGATGGAACTTTGAGAAACTTGTTTAGAATTTTGAGATCCAAGATTGTTCTGAAAGTTCCCTCTTTCATGGGAACCACAAACAGGTTTGAATAAAACCCTAGCCCCTGTTCCTCCTTTGGGACTGGGCAAATCACCCCCATGGTATGTAGGTCTTCTACACAGCATAAGAAAGCTTCTCTCTTTGTCTGGTTTACAGACAATCGAGAAATGTGAAATCTCCCCCTTGGAAGGGAGCCCTTGAATTCCAGAAGGTATCCCTGGGACACAATTTCTAAAGCCCAGGGATCCTGAACATCTCTCGCCCAAGCCTGAGCGAAGAGAGAGAGAGAGAGAGTCTGCCCCCTACTAGATCCGGTCCCGGATCTGGGGCTACCCCTTCATGCTGTCTTAGAGGCAGCTGCAGGCTTCTTGGCCTTTTTACCCTTGTTCCAAGCCTGGTTAGTTCTCCAGACTGACTTGGATTGGGCAAAATTCCCCTCTTGCTTTGTAGCAGAGGAAGCTGAAGCGGGACCACTCTTAAAGTTCCGAAAGGAACGAAAATTATTTTGTTTGGCCCTCATCTTATTTGATCTATCCTGAGGGAGGGCATGACCCTTCCCTCCAGTGATGTCTAAAATAATCTCCTTCAGTTCAGGCCCGAATAGGGTCTTACCCTTGAAAGGAATGTCCAAAAGTTTAGATTTAGATGACACATCAGCAGACCAGGACTTAAGCCATAACGCCCTGCATGCTAAAATAGCAAAACCTGAATTCTTTGCCGCTAATTTAGCCAGTTGAAAAGCGGCATCTGTAATAAAAGAATTAGCCAACTTAAGTGCCTTAATTCTGTCCATAATTTCCTCTAATGGAGTCTCCATTTGAAGAGCCTTTTCTAGAGCCTCAAACCAGAAAGCAGCTGCAGTCGTTACAGGAACAATGCACGCAATAGGTTGGAGAGAAAAACCTTGATGAACAAAAATTTTCTTCAGGAGACCCTCTTATTTTTTATTCATAGGATCTTTGAAAGCACAACTGTCCTCGATAGGTATAGTTGTACGCTTAGACAGAGTAGAAATAGCTCCCTCCACCTTAGGAACTGTCTGCCATGAGTCCCTTATGGTATCAGATATGGGAAACATTTTCTTAAAAACAGGAGGGGGAGTGAACGGAATACCTGGTCTATCCCACTCCTTAGCAATAATATTCACAATCCTCTTAGGGACTGGAAAAACATCAGTGTAAACAGGAACCTCTAAGTATCTATCCATTTTACACAATTTCTCTGGGACCACTATAGGGTCACAATCATCTAGAGTTGCTAATACCTCCCTAAGCAATAAGCGGAGGTGTTCAAGCTTAAATTTAAAGGCCGTCATATCAGAATCTGTCTGAGGAAGCGTCTTTCCTGAATCAGAAATTTATCCCTCAGATAACAAATCCCTCGCCCCTTCAGAGCATTGTGAGGGTATATCAGAAACGGCTACTCAGCATTTTTCCTTAACCCAGAGATGTCCCGCTTTCCTTGTAAACCAGGCAGTTTGGACAAAACCTCAGTGAGTGTTGTATTCATAACTGCGGCCATGTCTTGTAAAGTAAATGAATGTGACGCACTAGAGGTACTTGGCGTCACTTGTGCGGGCATTACTGGTTGTGACACTTGGGGAGAGCTAGATGGCGAACCCTCATTTACTTCAGACTGAGAATCATCTATTGCTCTATATTTAAATTGCTAATATATGTTCTTTATAATTAATAGAACATATCAGTACATTTGGGACACATTCAAGAGGGGGTTCCACAATGGCATCCAAACATATTGAACAAGGATTTTCCTTGGTATCAGACATGTTAAACAGGCTAGTAATGTAACAAGCAAGCTTGGAAAACACTGTAATCAAAGTAAATATCACTTAGAAATAAAACGGTACTGTGCCTTTAAGAGAAAAAAAGCTGCACAAGTTCTGCAAACAGTGTAAAAAAGCAGTAAACTTGACGAAATTTTTACAGTAGTATCTTACAGCCTTAGTAACTTTGCACAACTATGCAAATAAACAATTAACCCCATAATGGCAAAACCGGATTGAAAAAACATCAAAACCGGTAAAAAAGACTTTCAGCACCTTGCCACAGCTCTGCTGTGGCGCCTACCTGCCCTTCAGAACGATTTGTGGGGAAAAAAACTCCTTTACAGCCCTCAAACACAGCAGGAGCAGTTGGATGACTCTTAAGGAAAAGAAACTGCACAACTGAGGGGCGAAAATAAACCCCTCCCACCTCACTCAATGTTTTGAGGCCTATTAGAAAAACACCTGAGTGTCTCTTAATTAACCATGTGGGTTAAAAAACCCTAACAAAAGCCACAAAGATCCCTTCAGTCCCTTCAAAAAACGTTATAATTGCATCATTTACTTGAACAAACAAAAAACTTTTTTTTTAGTTTTTTTTTTTTAATAGTGTCACCAGTAACAAATGAGCCCTTCAAGCAAGCTGAAATTCCTATCCAAGTGTCTGAAATACAGCTTACCCTTTCCCCATGGGGATATTGCCAGCCCTTTCTAGAATAAACACAGTCTGTGTAGAAAAACATAGACTGAACATACCTCATATGCAGCTTAGCATGCAAACCGTTCCCCCAACTGAAGTTTTCCTGTACTCTTCATCCCTTGCGAGAACAGCAGTGGATCTTAGTTACAAAGTGCTAACATCATAAACCTCCTTGCAGAAATCTTCATCTCTTTTTCTGCCAAAGAGTAAATAGTACACACCGGCACCATTTAAAATAACAAACTTTTGCTTGAGAAATAAAAAACTAACATTTTTGTCACCACACTCGCTCTGCACTTCCTAGTTACTTAGAGTAGACAAAGAGAATGACTGGGGGGTGGAGCTAAGGGGGGAGCTATATAGGCAGCTCTGCTGTGGGTGCTCTCTTTGCCACTTCCTGTAGGGGAGGAGAATATCCCACAAGTAAGGATGAATCCGTGGACTCGATACATCTTATAAGAGAAATATAAACTGAACATTCCTCATATGCAGCTTAGCATGCAAACCATTCCCCCAACTGAAGTTTTCCTGTACTCTTCAGCTCTTGTGAGAACAGCAGTGGATCTTAGTTACAAAGTGCTAAGATTATAATCCTCCTTGCAGAAATCTTCATCTCTTTTCTGCCAGAGAGTAAATAGTACACACCGGCACCATTTAAAATAACAAACTTTTGCTTGATAAATAAAAAACTAACATTTTTGTCACCACACTCGCTCTGCACTTGAGATTTGGAACAGGCAATGCTTCTTTTATTTTGGAACTTTGCTAAGAAAATTCTTAGAAACAAAGCTCTTTTTGATAAACAGATGAGCTTACTACATTTACGAAGACATTAAAACTTCAGAAAAGAGAGACAGGTTGCCACCTAGGAGAATTCCTTACAAAGAAAGTGAACTGTTAGTTGACTGAAAGGAATCAAAAATGTATGCTTACCTGATTAATTTCAAATATCTGCCTGTTTTGCACCCTCTGGTGCTTCCTCTTAAACCATAACAGATGATGATCACAGATCGGAAGCATGCTTATCCTTTTCTTTCATAAGGTGGTGAGAGTCCAGGAGCCATCAAATGTGGGATTAAACTCCACTAGTAGGCAGAAAAACCCAACATACCAAGTGATTTTAATCCCAACCACTTGGGAAAGGACAAAGCAGGGTAAATAAAGTGCAAACTAGAACTGCCGCTAACTGAATATAAAAATGGGTGGGTCTCGTGGACTCACCACCATGAAAAAAATGAATTTATAAGGTAAGTATACATTTTGTTTTCTTTCATAAGGTTGTGAGAGTACACGAGCCATCACATGTGGGAACTAATACCTAAGCTGTGAAATCCACGAGAAATGGGTGGGATATAAAGCTAAAGCAGAAACACTAAGAACCAGACACTGCTGCCTGAAGGACTTTACTGCCAAAGCAGCATCGAAAGATGCAACAACCTAAATGAGAACAATTAAAAAAAAGAAGCATAGAGAAGACCAAAAAGATTCCTTGCAAAATTGTTCGTTGGATGCAACATTCCTGAAGACCAAGGATGTGGAAACTAATCTATTAAAATGAGCTGCAAGTTGCTCAAGTGGAGTCCTCCGCAAAACCAAGTGAGCTGTCTTAAGAAGAATTTTCTACCATAAAGGCAGAGTGGTAATAGTAACTTTCTGACCCATATGAGGACCAGAAAAAAGAATAAGAGAAAAACTAGTAACAAAATCCCATAGAAGCCTCTAAATAAAACATCAGAGATCCGACTACATCCAAATTATGCAACGTTTGCTCCTTACAATTTGACAGGCATAAAGAGGGAATAACAATTTTCCAGATTAATGGCAACTGAAGATAATACTGCAGGCAAAAAATCTAAAGTATTTGTAAAAACTGCCATAGCTTATTGAAAAAAAAAAGATAAGGCGTATCACAAGGCAAATCCAATAGCTCTGAAACTCACCTCAAAGAAATAGTGAAAAGAAGCAAAGAATTAATGGACAGAAGCGGAATATCCAACTATGCTTTAGTTCAAAAGGAGATGCTTGCATATCTTGGTAAACTGAATATAGATTCCAAGGGAAACATGGAGGTTTAAATACCCGATTAAGCTTAATACCTCATAGCATAGCAAGCTACCTATGACAACGGATGGAGAGAACAGAAAACGGACCGTTAAAGGAACTTTAATTGCAGAATTTGAGGAATTCGACAGTAATTTCTGCAAAAGCTTTCCTTCACTTGAATAAGAGTAACATTAACCAAATCAGAGAATACTCTCAGATTTAAGATTCAGCCTTCAAGTTCTATACCATTAAATTTAAAGCCTCAAGAACTTGATGAAGAAAAAATACTTCAAAGAAAAGATCTTCCCTTAGAGAAAGACTTCAAGGCGGACAACTGCTCATTTAAATACGATCTGCAAACCAAGTTCTGCACGGCTAAGCCAGGACAATCAGAACAACTGATGCCTGTTCCTGCTCGATACAAGCTAGTATACTTGATAGCAACACAGAAATGCAGGGATAAGAAATTTGATGAAAGAGCAAGGGACTACCAGATCTGGAAACCTGCCACAATATTTATGAAGTTTTTTCTGTAATCGAAAATGGATTAGATACTTCCCCGAAAAGATTTACCAATCTAATCGAACAACTCCCAGTTTAGGGACCATTCCCAGGATGGAGTACCTTACAACTGAAAACCTGTTCCCCAGTGGTTTACATCAGAAATAAAAATTGCAAGATAGTTTTGTCATTGTGACGTTGTCTGAAAACTGAGAAAGACTCTTGTCTGAGAAGAGACCAACTCTGAAGCACCCAGAAGATTGCTTGGAGTTCCAGGATGTGGATTGATAACCTCTCCTCCTGAGGAGACAAAACTCTTTGCACCCTTCAAGACTCACAGACTACACACCCCAGCTGGATAAACTTGCTTCTAATGACAAACCCAGATGGCTAAAGAAAAATGCCCCAAACAATT
The DNA here is from genome assembly GCF_027579735.1 of Bombina bombina. Taxonomy (NCBI): domain Eukaryota; kingdom Metazoa; phylum Chordata; class Amphibia; order Anura; family Bombinatoridae; genus Bombina; species Bombina bombina. The sequence goes on along the minus strand of NC_069504.1, from coordinate 533,180,248 downwards.
GAGGAATATGACTGCTACTAAGATTTCCTAGATATTGAATCTATGAAAAACCTTACCAGAAAGACTACCTCCATTCGAGGAGATAAAGAGTTTAAGTTTACAGCTGGAAGGTAAATGTGGAAGGAAGGAAATTTATAACCTTATTGGTACAAGTCTCCATCAATTGAAGGAACAGAGCTTGTACCAAAAATAATCTAAATAGGGAGCCACCGCCAACCCCTAAGCTCTTCCACAGCTAGAAAGGCTCTTAAAACTTTTGGAAATTCTCCTGGAGCTGAAGCAAACCCAAAAAGGAGAGCTACAAATAGATAGTGTTTGACTAAAAAAGCAAAAACCTGAGAAATTGGAAAAAGATATGAAGATAAACAAATGGGTTATGGATGTCAAGAATTTGCCCTATTGAACAAGTGACAGAAGGTCTAGTGGATTTCATCTTGAAAGTAGGAAACCTCAGAAACGTGTTCAAGAGTTTCCCCCCCCTCCTTTTTCTTAACCAGAATTTGTCAAAAAATCCCTTCTCTTTTAAACCATTCCGACTCTGGAACTGAACCTATGAACTATTTGTTCCAATTTTAGCATGCCTTGAAAAAGGTCATTTGTTTTGAACTGATACTTTGAGACCTGAGACAGATGGAAACTTTCCCAAAGATATCTTGGTCAAAAACCGACCTGACACCCCCAAGATAGCTTTAGCCATCATGAGATTCCTTGCCGTCTCACTCTCACCACCAAAGCAGGAGTCCCAATGGAACTACCTAAATGCAGCCTGCGAATTAATGATGTCTTGTCGCTCTTGAGCCAACATGGCTGCTGCAGCTAGAAGCAGGAACCCGGCCTGCTAAACAAGGCGCTGACTCACTACTCTGGAATGCTTGATACAGCATCACAGACTGCTATACTATGAAATGCTTCACCGCTCCGGAGCGAACAGGAATGGCCACCGCAGCTAGAGAAAGAAGGAGATGGGCGCAGCAGTGGCGTAAAGCTAACGCAACTCTGGTGCGAAAAGTTAAACTGTTTGAGTATCATAGTGCAGCATGTAACTGCTGACAAACCTTAAAGGCAGGAAAAACTTCAGCCCGCGCTAGCGCTAAGTAACACAGTACTCTCAGCTCCCCCTTAGCTTGTGAAAGTGTAAAATTAAATGTTCCTACAAGTTTTATATGTACTAAATGTGAGGGATAAAAAAACACTTCAGTGACTAAGTGCCTATGTAAAATTAAATAAGCGCAGACTGATAAGCCCAATTGTGTGTGAGACATCTAAATAGGTAAAATAGCGGCTTATAATCCTACCAACCTGTGTGAGGTGACTGTGAAGCTGTGTGGTCCCTGGCTATGAATACATGAAGAATGCACTGACAAAGCCTGTTGCATATGTGAGTGCTGTAACTATACTTACCAGTCTGCACACAATCTACTGTGATTAACAAGCTGCAGGAGACCTGCTTTCAGTAGAAGAGCCCATCCTGCGTAGTATACTCTAACGCAGGATCTGAGGGTGTTTTTGCTTGCCTCCTAGTGAAGTGGAGTTTAATCCCACACGTCACTCGTGAACTCTCACCAACTTATGAAAGAAAAAGATAAGCATGCTTCTTATCTATGATCATCATCGGTTATGATTCAAGAACAAACACCAAAGGGTGCGAAACACGCAGATATTTGGTGTTATTATGCTAGTGATTTTTAGCATGTTTAAATAAAGAATATCTTTTAGTTTCAAATTCTTATTTTTTTTGAGTGTACCAGTTCCTTTTTTTCTTTATGCCTGTTATATCTGGCAGTTTAGCTCACAGTCATCTCTTTATTGTTGCACACTGCATTGTTTAATGCTGTTTCACGGTCGGAACTAACCGACAAGAAGTTGTTCTGGATGCAAGGACTTGCCTCACCGCATCTGTTTGTTGTCTTTATGATTGAATGAGGAGCCTCCATCTCAACATGAATAACCTTAAAGTGACATTATACACTAATTTTTTCTTTGCATAAATGTTTTGATGATGATCTTTTTATATAGCCCATAAAGGTTTTTTTTTGTTGTTTTTTTAAATGGATAGTTTTGCTTATTTTTAAATAACATTACTCTGATTTTCAGACTCCTAACCAAGCCCCAAAGTTTTAGGAGAATACCGACGTATACCTACTCCAGCTTGCTCCTGTTTGTGTAAAGGGTCTTTTCATATGCAAAGGAAGGGGGAGGGCCTGCTATTTCCCACTTGCAGTGAGTGTTCCAGTAACATTTTAAACAGAGCTAAACTGGAAGCTTCTAAGTTTTTAAACGGTTTTATACTGGATTTTTATATCAGTATCTGTGCATGGTATTCTTTATAGTAGTGTCTATTACATGCAGTTATATGAAAATTGGTGTAAACTGTCCCTTTAACCAGCTGCTGCTTCAATCCTGAAACTGGACAAAACTTGTGAAAGGCAACACTACAAATAAAACCAACAACCAAACAGATCATGAGGATTGCCCCAATAGGTACTTCATATCACCTAACCACATGAACCTTGAGAAAGGAAGAATGTTCATGTAGTGTATTAGAACAACAAAAGTTAGCTAACCCAAATTCAAATCCATAGCTGCAGGCTGAGCATGTCCACCTTTGCAAAGGGTAACAAAGCCTGCTTAACCACAGGTAGAAATCATCCTTCACTCGAAAAAGTATACTTTGAATAATCTAAATACTGGTACATTGACAAAGTAACAGAACCACCAAATAGCAAAGATGACCCAAGAAGAGGATAAAAATTAATGGCAGAATATTCTTTTTTTTTTATGGGCATCTCGGTGTTCGTGATCCAGTCCTGGCTCCTTTAAATAACCTGCAGGTAATACTGGTTGGATGGCTGTTACTTGGTAAAGAAGTATTAGAAGAAGTAGTATGGTTTACATTATTCTGAATGTAGAGTTACTCCCATCGTCCAGATTGATGTTTGAGGATTAGCGTTGTCACTAATACCAATGACAAGCAGTGGACTATTGTAGTGCAAATAAAAATTTTTTTTAAAAAAGTAGTCATCAAGTTCCATTGAGACATGTGCAGATGTTGTTCCAGACTAAATTATTGGATCAGCCCAGAACCAGAAGCATATTTATAGCACATAACAACAGAGGTAAATATTTTGCTAAAACCATGTAGCTAAGCTCTCCATGACAGGGATATGTATTAACTAGAAGTAGATTGTAGCTAGGTTTGCTAAATAAATTAAGTTGTTAGAATAATTGTATATAAACTATTCGTTCTATTCACCCTGTCTTTATGGAGCAATTTTGTTTTACCCTGCCGGCCTCAGGAACGCTGAACTAAAACTTGAAGAAAGAAAAAAAAAAAGCATGCTTATAATACTAATTTTAGAGCAAGTTGATGGTTATCTTTACTAGTATATAGTAGCAGTCAGAAGCAGCACTAGCAAATTACACACAAGAAAGTTCCAATCAACATTCTTCATTTGGACAAGAGAAAAAAAAATGTGTCAGAAACAGAACTAAAATCTAACAGGGAACAGAACTAAAAACGAACAGGTAAAGGTGGCATGTGGAAAACATCTGGAAGTTTCTAGCTATTTTAAAATGTCAATTAAACACAGTAGAATTCCATAAACAGCAAGTGCAGAATAAAAAGAAAGTGCAATAGCACTTACTTTGAATTTTAAAAGAGCAGTAGATTTCTTCCAACAAATTTAAATATTTACTTCAAATAGCCCTCACTCTATCATGTGACAGCCATCAGTCAATAACAGACTTATACATATACACTAAGAACTTTGCACATGCTGGGTAGTAGTTGGTGCCCTAGAAAGTGTTCAAATAAAACAAAATTTAAATTTTTACTTTACTGTCACTTTAACATCACGAACAAGAAGGTACCTAATCTCACTGGTGAATTGGCTTTAACAGTGAGTCAAATATTCCTTTAATAGCAAAAATACTTTAAATAGAACTATAACACACAAAAAACATAATTTATGTAAGAACTTACCTGATAAATTCATTTCTTTCATATTAGCAAGAGTCCATGAGCTAGTGACGTATGGGATATACATTCCTACCAGGAGGGGCAAAGTTTCCCAAACCTCAAAATGCCTATAAATACACCCCTCACCACACCCACAAATCAGTTTAACGAATAGCCAAGAAGTGGGGTGATAAAAAAAGTGCGAAAGCATATAAAATAAGGAATTGGAATAGTTGTGCTTTATACAAAAAAATCATAACCACCACAAAAAGGGTGGGCCTCATGGACTCTTGCTAATATGAAAGAAATGAATTTATCAGGTAAGTTCTTACATAAATTATGTTTTCTTTCATGTAATTAGCAAGAGTCCATGAGCTAGTGACGTATGGGATAATGACTACCCAAGATGTGGATCTTTCCACGCAAGAGTCACTAGAGAGGGAGGGATAAAATAAAGACAGCCAATTCCTGCTGAAAATAATCCACACCCAAAATAAAGTTTAATGAAAACATAAGCAGAAGATTCAAACTGAAACCGCTGCCTGAAGTACTTTTCTACCAAAAACTGCTTCAGAAGAAGAAAACACATCAAAATGGTAGAATTTAGTAAAAGTATGCAAAGAGGACCAAGTTGCTGCTTTGCAAATCTGATCAACCGAAGCCTCATTCCTAAACGACCAGGAAGTTGAAACTGACCTAGTAGAATGAGCTGTAATCCTTTGAGGCGGAGTTTTACCCGACTCGACATAAGCATGGTGAATTAAGGATTTCAACCAAGATGCCAAAGAAATGGCAGAAGCTTTCTGACCTTTTCTAGAACCGGAAAAGATGACAAATAGACTAGAAGTCTTTCGGAAAGACTTAGTAGCTTCAACATAATATTTCAAAGCTCTAACAACATCCAAAGAATGCAACGATTTCTCCTTAGAATTCTTAGGATTAGGACATAATGAAGGAACCACAATTTCTCTACTAATGTTGTTGGAATTCACAACCTTAGGTAAAAATTCAAAAGAAGTTTACAACAATCAGAAAAGGAGACTCACAAGAAAGAGCAGATAATTCAGAGACTCTTCTGGCAGAAGAGATGGCCAAAAGGAACAAAACTTTCCAAGAAAGTAATTTAATGTCCAATGAATGCATGGGTTCAAAAGGAGGAGCTTGAAGAGCCCTCAGAACCAAATTCAAACTCCAAGGAGGAGAAATAGACTTAATGACAGGTTTTATACGAACCAAAGCTTGTACAAAACAATGAATATCAGGAAGATTAGCAATCTTTCTGTGAAAAAGAACAGAAAGAGCAGAGAGTTGTCCTTTCAAGGAACTTGCGGACAAACCTTTATCTAAACCATCCTGAAGAAACTGTAAAATTCTCGGAATTCTAAAAGAATGCCAGGAAAAATGATGAGAAAGACACCAAGAAATATAAATCTTCCAGACTATAATATATCTCTCTAGATACAGATTTACGAGCCTGTAACATAGTATTAATCACAGAGTCAGAGAAACCTCTTTGACCAAGAATCAAGCGTTCAATCTCCATACCTTTAAATTTAAGGATTTGAGATCCTGATGGAAGAAAGGACCTTGCGACAGAAGGTCTGGTCTTAACGGAAGAGTCCACGGCTGGCAAGAGGCCATCCGGACAAGATCCGCATACCAAAACCTGTGAGGCCATGCCGGAGCTACCAGCAGAACAAACGAGCATTCCTTCAGAATCTTGGAGATTACTCTTGGAAGAAGAACTAGAGGCGGAAAGATATAGGCAGGATGATACTTCCAAGGAAGTGATAATGCATCCACTGCCTCCGCCTGAGGATCCCGGGATCTGGACAGATACCTGGGAAGTTTCTTGTTTAGATGAGAAGCCATCAGATCTATTTCTGGGAGTTCCCACATTTGAACAATCTGAAGAAATACCTCTGGGTGAAGAGACCATTCGCCCTGATGCAACGTTTGGCGACTGAGATAATCCGCTTCCCAATTGTCTATACCTGGGATATGAACCGCAGAGATTAGACAGGAGCTGGATTCCGCCCAAACCAGAATTCGAGATACTTCTTTCATAGCCAGAGGACTGTGAGTCCCTCCTTGATGATTGATGTATGCCACAGTTGTGACATTGTCTGTCTGAAAACAAATGAACGACTCTCTCTTCAGAAGAGGCCAAGACTGAAGAGCTCTGAAAATTGCACAGAGTTCCAAAATATTGATCGGTAATCTCACCTCCTGAGATTCCCAAACCCCTTGTGCCGTTAGAGACCCCCACTCAGCTCCCCAACCTGTAAGACTTGCATCTGTTGAGATTATAGTCCAGGTCGGAAGAACAAAAGAAGCCCCCTGAATTAAATGATGGTGATCTGTCCACCACGTCAGAGAATGTTGTACAATCGGTTTTAAAGATATTAATTGAGATATCTTTGTGTAATCCCTGCACCATTGGTTCAGCATACAGAGCTGAAGAGGTAGCATGTGAAAATGAGCAAAGGGGATCGCGTCCGATGCAGCAGTCATAAGACCTAGAATTTCCATGCATAAGGCTACCGAAGGGAATGATTGTGACTGAAGGTTTCGACAAGCTGAAATCAATTTTAGACGTCTCTTGTCTGTCAAAGACAGAGTCATGGACACTGAATCTATCTGGAAACCCAAAAAGGTTACCCTTGTCTGAGGAATCAATGAACTTTTTGGTAAATTGATCCTCCAACCATGATCTTGAAGAAACAACACAAGTCGATTCGTATGAGATTCTGCTAAATGTGAAGACTGAGCAAGTACCAAGATATCGTCCAAATAAGGAAATACCACAATACCCTGTTCTCTGATTACAGACAGAAGGGCACCGAGAACCTTTGTAAAAATTCTTGGAGCTGTAGCTAGGCCAAACGGCAGAGCCACAAACTGGTAATGCTTGTCCAGGAAAGAGAATCTCAGGAACTGATAGTGAGCTGGATTAATCGGAATATGCAGATATGCATCCTGTAAATCTATTGTAGACATATAATGCCCTTGCTGAACAAAAGGCAAGATAGTCCTTACAGTTACCATTTTGAATGTTGGTATCCTTACATAATGATTCAATATTTTTAGATCCAGAACTGGTCTGAAGGAATTCTCCTTCTTTGGTACAATGAAGAGATTCGAATAAAACCCCAGCCCCTGTTCCAGAACTGGAACTGGCATAATTACTCCAGAAAACTCTAGATCTGAAACACATTTCAGAAATGCTTGAGCTTTCACTGGGTTTACTGGGACACGGGAAAGAAAAAATCTCTTTGCAGGAGGTCTTATCTTGAAACCAATTCTGTACCCTTCTGAAACAATGTTCTGAATCCAAAGATTGTGAACAGAATTGATCCAAATTTCTTTGAAAAAACGTAATCTGCCCCCTACCAGCTGAGCTGGAATGAGGGCCGCACCTTCATGTGGACTTAGAAGCTGGCTTTGCTTTTCTAGAAGGCTTGGATTTATTCCAGACTGGAGATGGTTTCCAAACTGAAACTGCTCCTGAGGATGAATATCAAAAATGGCATCACAGATAAAATTATTAGCATGTTGAAGAAGAATAATAATATTATGAGAATCATGATCTGTTACTTGTTGCGCTAAAGTTTCCAACCAAAAAGTTGAAGCTGCAGCAACATCAGCCAATGATATAGCAGGTCTAAGAAGATTACCTGAACACAGATAAGCTTTTCTTAGAAAGGATTCAATTTTCCTATCTAAAGGATCCTTAAAGGAAGTACCATCTGCCGTAGGAATAGTAGTACGTTTAGCAAGGGTAGAAATAGCCCCATCAACTTTAGGGATTTTGTCCCAAAACTGTAATCTGTCGGACGGCACAGGATATAATTGCTTAAAACGTTTAGAGGGAGTAAATGAATTACCCAAATTATTCCATTCTCTGGAAATTACTTCAGAAATAGCACCAGGAACAGGAAAAACTTCTGGAATAACCACAGGAGATTTAACCCCTTAATGACCGCAGCACTTTTCCATTTTCTGTCCGTTTGGGACCAAGGCTATTTTTACATTTCTGCGGTGTTTGTGTTTAGCTGTAATTTTCCTCTTACTCATTTACTGTACCCACACATATTATATACCGTTTTTCTCGCCATTAAATGGACTTTCTAAAGATACCATTATTTTCATCATATCTTATAATTTACTATAAAATTTTTTATAAAATATGAGGAAAAAATTGAAAAAAACACACTTTTTTAACTTTGACCCTCAAAATCTCCTACACTTCAACAACTACCAAAAAACTCCCATGCTAAATAGTTTCTAAATTTTGTCCTGAGTTTAGAAATACTCAATGTTTACATGTTCTTTGCTTTTTTTGCAAGTTATAGGGCAATAAGTACAAGTAGCACTTTGCTATTTCCAAAAAATTTTTAAAAAAATTAGCGATAGTTACATTGGAACACTGATATCTGTCAGGAATCCCTGATTAACCCTTCACATATATATATTTTTTAAAAGAACACAACCTAAGGTATTAAACATGGGGTATTTTGACTCTTTCCATGCAACTATTTTACCACCAATCTATGCCAAAGTTTGAAAAAAAAAAAAAAAAGTGGTGATTTTTTGACAAAATAGCAATTCAAGAATACATTTACTGAGAACGTTAAGGGTTACTGCCAAATAACACCCCAATATGTCTTCAGCAGCATCTCCTGAGTACAGTGATACCACCCATGTATAGGTCTGTTGGGTTCTCTGGGGGCTAAAAGGCCTTATTTTTAGGGGGCGCATTCCAGTTTTTTAATTTGGAATTTTCACATCTGTCGTCATGCACCCATGTCCTATTTGGGACATTTCTGAAGCCGGACAATGCAAATTACCCCCATCAAACCATATATTTTTAAAAAGTAGACACCCTAGGGTATTTCAAATGCTGGTATTTTAACACTTTGCATGCACTAATTCAACCACCAGTCTTTGTCAAACTTTTGGGTAGTCATTTTGGTGTGTTATTTTTCACACGCATTGTACTTTAGGCATGGATTCTCAGTTCCTGTTATATGTTACTGACCAAAAACACCTCAATATGTGTTCAACAACAACTTCTGAGTACAGTGATACCCCCCATGTATAGGTGTGTCGGGTTCTCTGGGGGCTAAAAGGCCTTAATTTTAGGGGGCGCATTCCAGTTTTTCAACTTGGAATTTTCATATCTGTCATCATGCACCCATGTCCTATTTGGGACATTTCTGAAGCCGGCCAATGTAAATTACCCCCATCAAACCATATATTTTTGAAAAGTAGACACCCTAGGGTATTTCAAATGCTGGTATTTTAACACTTTCCATGCACTAATTCAACCACTAGTCTTTGTCAAACTTTTAGGTAGTCATTTTTTTGCATTATTTTTCACACACATTGTACTTTAGGCATATATTCTCAGTCCCTGTTATGTGTTACTGCCAAAAAAAACCTCAATATGTATTGAACAACATCTCCTGAGTACAGTGATACCCCCCATGTATAGGTGTGTCGGGTTCTCTGGGGGCTAAAAGGCCTTAATTTTAGGGGGGGCATTCCAGTTTTTCAACTTGGAATTTTCACATCTGTCATCATGCACCCATGTCCTATTTGGGACATTTCTGAAGCCGGCCAATGTAAATTACCCCCATCAAACCATATATTTTTGAAAAGTAGACACCCTAGGGTATTTCAAATGCTGGTATTTTAACACTTTCCATGCACTAATTCAACCACTAGTCTTTGTCAAACTTTTAGGTAGTCATTTTTTTGCATTATTTTTCACACACATTGTACTTTAGGCATATATTCTCAGTCCCTGTTATGTGTTACTGCCAAAAAAAACCTCAATATGTATTCAACAACATCTCCTGAGTACAGTGATACCCCCCATGTATAGGTGTGTCGGGTTCTCTGGGGGCTAAAAGGCCTTAATTTTAGGGGGCGCATTCCAGTTTTTCAACTTGGAATTTTCACATCTGTCATCATGCACCCATGTCCTATTTGGGACATTTCTGAAGCCGGCCAATGTAAATTACCCCCATCAAACCATATATTTTTGAAAAGTAGACACCCTAGGGTATTTCAAATGCTGGTATTTTAACACTTTCCATGCACTAATTCAACCACTAGTCTTTGTCAAACTTTTAGGTAGTCATTTTTTTGCATTATTTTTCACACACATTGTACTTTAGGCATATATTCTCAGTCCCTGTTATGTGTTACTGCCAAAAAAAACCTCAATATGTATTCAACAACATCTCCTGAGTACAGTGATACCCCCCATGTATAGGTGTGTCGGGTTCTCTGGGGGCTAAAAGGCCTTAATTTTAGGGGGCGCATTCCAGTTTTTCAACTTGGAATTTTCACATCTGTCATCATGCACCCATGTCCTATTTGGGACATTTCTGAAGCCGGCCAATGTAAATTACCCCCATCAAACCATATATTTTTGAAAAGTAGACACCCTAGGGTATTTCAAATGCTGGTATTTTAACACTTTCCATGCACTAATTCAACCACTAGTCTTTGTCAAACTTTTAGGTAGTCATTTTTTTGCATTATTTTTCACACACATTGTACTTTAGGCATATATTCTCAGTCCCTGTTATGTGTTACTGCCAAAAAAAACCTCAATATGTATTCAACAACATCTCCTGAGTACAGTGATACCCCCCATGTATAGGTGTGTCGGGTTCTCTGGGGGCTAAAAGGCCTTAATTTTAGGGGGCGCATTCCAGTTTTTCAACTTGGAATTTTCACATCTGTCATCATGCACCCATGTCCTATTTGGGACATTTCTGAAGCCGGCCAATGTAAATTACCCCCATCAAACCATATATTTTTGAAAAGTAGACACCCTAGGGTATTTCAAATGCTGGTATTTTAACACTTTCCATGCACTAATTCAACCACTAGTCTTTGTCAAACTTTTAGGTAGTCATTTTTTTGCATTATTTTTCACACACATTGTACTTTAGGCATATATTCTCAGTCCCTGTTATGTGTTACTGCCAAAAAAAACCTCAATATGTATTCAACAACATCTCCTGAGTACAGTGATACCCCCCATGTATAGGTGTGTCGGGTTCTCTGGGGGCTAAAAGGCCTTAATTTTAGGGGGCGCATTCCAGTTTTTCAACTTGGAATTTTCACATCTGTCATCATGCACCCATGTCCTATTTGGGACATTTCTGAAGCCGGCCAATGTAAATTACCCCCATCAAACCATATATTTTTGAAAAGTAGACACCCTAGGGTATTTCAAATGCTGGTATTTTAACACTTTCCATGCACTAATTCAACCACTAGTCTTTGTCAAACTTTTAGGTAGTCATTTTTTTGCATTATTTTTCACACACATTGTACTTTAGGCATATATTCTCAGTCCCTGTTATGTGTTACTGCCAAAAAAAACCTCAATATGTATTCAACAACATCTCCTGAGTACAGTGATACCCCCCATGTATAGGTGTGTCGGGTTCTCTGGGGGCTAAAAGGCCTTAATTTTAGGGGGCGCATTCCAGTTTTTCAACTTGGAATTTTCACATCTGTCATCATGCACCCATGTCCTATTTGGGACATTTCTGAAGCCGGCCAATGTAAATTACCCCCATCAAACCATATATTTTTGAAAAGTAGACACCCTAGGGTATTTCAAATGCTGGTATTTTAACACTTTCCATGCACTAATTCAACCACTAGTCTTTGTCAAACTTTTAGGTAGTCATTTTTTTGCATTATTTTTCACACACATTGTACTTTAGGCATATATTCTCAGTCCCTGTTATGTGTTACTGCCAAAAAAAACCTCAATATGTATTCAACAACATCTCCTGAGTACAGTGATACCCCCCATGTATAGGTGTGTCGGGTTCTCTGGGGGCTAAAAGGCCTTAATTTTAGGGGGCGCATTCCAGTTTTTCAACTTGGAATTTTCACATCTGTCATCATGCACCCATGTCCTATTTGGGACATTTCTGAAGCCGGCCAATGTAAATTACCCCCATCAAACCATATATTTTTGAAAAGTAGACACCCTAGGGTATTTCAAATGCTGGTATTTTAACACTTTCCATGCACTAATTCAACCACTAGTCTTTGTCAAACTTTTAGGTAGTCATTTTTTTGCATTATTTTTCACACACATTGTACTTTAGGCATATATTCTCAGTCCCTGTTATGTGTTACTGCCAAAAAAAAACCTCAATATGTATTCAACAACATCTCCTGAGTACAGTGATACCCCCCATGTATAGGTGTGTCGGGTTCTCTGGGGGCTAAAAGGCCTTAATTTTAGGGGGCGCATTCCAGTTTTTCAACTTGGAATTTTCACATCTGTCATCATGCACCCATGTCCTATTTGGGACATTTCTGAAGCCGGCCAATGTAAATTACCCCCATCAAACCATATATTTTTGAAAAGTAGACACCCTAGGGTATTTCAAATGCTGGTATTTTAACACTTTCCATGCACTAATTCAACCACTAGTCTTTGTCAAACTTTTAGGTAGTCATTTTTTTGCATTATTTTTCACACACATTGTACTTTAGGCATATATTCTCAGTCCCTGTTATGTGTTACTGCCAAAAAAAACCTCAATATGTATTCAACAACATCTCCTGAGTACAGTGATACCCCCCATGTATAGGTGTGTCGGGTTCTCTGGGGGCTAAAAGGCCTTAATTTTAGGGGGCGCATTCCAGTTTTTCAACTTGGAATTTTCACATCTGTCATCATGCACCCATGTCCTATTTGGGACATTTCTGAAGCCGGCCAATGTAAATTACCCCCATCAAACCATATATTTTTGAAAAGTAGACACCCTAGGGTATTTCAAATGCTGGTATTTTAACACTTTCCATGCACTAATTCAACCACTAGTCTTTGTCAAACTTTTAGGTAGTCATTTTTTTGCATTATTTTTCACACACATTGTACTTTAGGCATATATTCTCAGTCCCTGTTATGTGTTACTGCCAAAAAAAACCTCAATATGTATTCAACAACATCTCCTGAGTACAGTGATACCCCCCATGTATAGGTGTGTCGGGTTCTCTGGGGGCTAAAAGGCCTTAATTTTAGGGGGCGCATTCCAGTTTTTCAACTTGGAATTTTCACATCTGTCATCATGCACCCATGTCCTATTTGGGACATTTCTGAAGCCGGCCAATGTAAATTACCCCCATCAAACCATATATTTTTGAAAAGTAGACACCCTAGGGTATTTCAAATGCTGGTATTTTAACACTTTCCATGCACTAATTCAACCACTAGTCTTTGTCAAACTTTTAGGTAGTCATTTTTTTGCATTATTTTTCACACACATTGTACTTTAGGCATATATTCTCAGTCCCTGTTATGTGTTACTGCCAAAAAAAACCTCAATATGTATTCAACAACATCTCCTGAGTACAGTGATACCCCCCATGTATAGGTGTGTCGGGTTCTCTGGGGGCTAAAAGGCCTTAATTTTAGGGGGCGCATTCCAGTTTTTCAACTTGGAATTTTCACATCTGTCATCATGCACCCATGTCCTATTTGGGACATTTCTGAAGCCGGCCAATGTAAATTACCCCCATCAAACCATATATTTTTGAAAAGTAGACACCCTAGGGTATTTCAAATGCTGGTATTTTAACACTTTCCATGCACTAATTCAACCACTAGTCTTTGTCAAACTTTTAGGTAGTCATTTTTTTGCATTATTTTTCACACACATTGTACTTTAGGCATATATTCTCAGTCCCTGTTATGTGTTACTGCCAAAAAAAACCTCAATATGTATTCAACAACATCTCCTGAGTACAGTGATACCCCCCATGTATAGGTGTGTCGGGTTCTCTGGGGGCTAAAAGGCCTTAATTTTAGGGGGCGCATTCCAGTTTTTCAACTTGGAATTTTCACATCTGTCATCATGCACCCATGTCCTATTTGGGACATTTCTGAAGCCGGCCAATGTAAATTACCCCCATCAAACCATATATTTTTGAAAAGTAGACACCCTAGGGTATTTCAAATGCTGGTATTTTAACACTTTCCATGCACTAATTCAACCACTAGTCTTTGTCAAACTTTTAGGTAGTCATTTTTTTGCATTATTTTTCACACACATTGTACTTTAGGCATATATTCTCAGTCCCTGTTATGTGTTACTGCCAAAAAAAACCTCAATATGTATTCAACAACATCTCCTGAGTACAGTGATACCCCCCATGTATAGGTGTGTCGGGTTCTCTGGGGGCTAAAAGGCCTTAATTTTAGGGGGCGCATTCCAGTTTTTCAACTTGGAATTTTCACATCTGTCATCATGCACCCATGTCCTATTTGGGACATTTCTGAAGCCGGCCAATGTAAATTACCCCCATCAAACCATATATTTTTGAAAAGTAGACACCCTAGGGTATTTCAAATGCTGGTATTTTAACACTTTCCATGCACTAATTCAACCACTAGTCTTTGTCAAACTTTTAGGTAGTCATTTTTTTGCATTATTTTTCACACACATTGTACTTTAGGCATATATTCTCAGTCCCTGTTATGTGTTACTGCCAAAAAAAACCTCAATATGTATTCAACAACATCTCCTGAGTACAGTGATACCCCCCATGTATAGGTGTGTCGGGTTCTCTGGGGGCTAAAAGGCCTTAATTTTAGGGGGCGCATTCCAGTTTTTCAACTTGGAATTTTCACATCTGTCATCATGCACCCATGTCCTATTTGGGACATTTCTGAAGCCGGCCAATGTAAATTACCCCCATCAAACCATATATTTTTGAAAAGTAGACACCCTAGGGTATTTCAAATGCTGGTATTTTAACACTTTCCATGCACTAATTCAACCACTAGTCTTTGTCAAACTTTTAGGTAGTCATTTTTTTGCATTATTTTTCACACACATTGTACTTTAGGCATATATTCTCAGTCCCTGTTATGTGTTACTGCCAAAAAAAACCTCAATATGTATTCAACAACATCTCCTGAGTACAGTGATACCACCCATGTATAGGTGTGTTGGGTTCTCTGGGGGCTAAAAGGCCTTATTTTTAGGGGGCGCATTCCAGTTTTTCAACTTGGAATTTTCATATCTGTCATCATGCACCCATGTCCTATTTGGGACATTTCTGAAGCCGGGCAATGTAAATTACCCCCATCAAACCATATATTTTTGAAAAGTAGACACCCTAGGGTATTTCAAATGCTGGTATTTTAACACTTTCCATGCACTATTTCAACCACTAGTCTTTGTCAAACTTTTGGGTAGTCATTTTTTTTGTGTTATTTTTCACACACGTTGTACTTTAGGCATATATTCTCAGTCCCTGTTATGTGTTACTGCCAAAAAAAACCTCAATATGTATTCAACAACATCTCCTGAGTACAGTGATACCACCCATGTATAGGTGTGTTGGGTTCTCTGGGGGCTAAAAGGCCTTATTTTTAGGGGGCGCATTACAGTTTTTCAACTTGGAATTTTCACATCCCATGCACCCATGTCCTATGTAGGACATTTCTGAAGCCGGCCAATGTAATTTACCCCCATCAAACCATATATTTTTGAAAAGTAGACACCCTAGGGTATTTCAAATGCTGGTATTTTAACACTTTCCATGCACTAATTCTTTGTCAAACTATTAGGCAGTCATTTTTTGTGTGTTATTTTTCACACACATTGTACTTTAGACATGAATTCTCAGCTCCTGTTATGTGTTACTGCCAAAGAAGACCCCAATATGTGTTCACCAACATCTCCTGAGTACAGTGATACCACCTATGCATAAGTTTCTTATCTTGTTCGGGGGGTGTAATGCCAAATGTCCAACATGCGTTTGTGATTTTTTTTTCACATTTAACATATTTTCTTTGCCTATTGTCTTTTTGGGGGTATTTTAACATACCCCAATTTATTTGTTTCCATGAATGTGCATATTTTTGAAATGTTGACACCCCAAGGTATTGTATATGGTGTGCTCTGATGCATTTGAAGTAACTGTTTTAGCTAAAAAAAATTGGAGAAAGTGTATGGTGGCATTTTTTCAATTTTCATTTTTACACACACATTGCTTTTTGACTATGATTTAGGAGAGACTGTTGTAAGTTAGTGCAAAAAAAATACTACAGGTTGTTTTCTGCTAGGCACCCTGAGTACACCTATGTCCCCATGCATAGGTTTGACAGGGGTTTTTGTAAAAAAAAAAAAAAGAACAGCCCCATTTTAGAAAAAAAAATATATTAGTGAAATGTAAAAATCTGGCACATTAAAAGTAAAAAAATAACAAAAAATTTAACAGTAAACATAACAAAAAAAAATAACAGCAAATTTATTTATTTTTTAAAAATTGACCATTGTATGGTACCGCTTGAAGCAGTCCCCAATGCAGAGTCCAGGCTGTCCAGGGCAATCAGGACAGTGATATACAGTGTCCCTTCTCTGCCCCCTCTTGGTACAGACTCTGCATTTTTTTTGTGGTCTCTGCTTTGCGGCAGTAGGGGGGATTTTAAAAATAAAATGAGTAGCCCCAACTCTGCTCTCTCCCATCACCGCCCGGGGAGCAGGTGCATCATGGTACAAAATCCCCGAAATGATCTGGAGCTGAAATTGTAAAAAAGTCAGTTTCATTCCGGGGTTTGCTTTTTTGAACAACAAAAAAGCGTTGTGGGTTGCAATCTGCATTAGGTAAATTGCAACCTTTTTGTACCAGGCCCTTGTCTTCCGCATAATTAGGTAGGGCTGCAGCAGCTGATCTGCCAGATCAACCCCACCCATATGTCTGTTATAAGACTTGATGCACACTGGCTTCCTTATGATCTCAGCTCTGCCACGTACAGAGACCGCCACCGTCCTCTCTGTGTGGATGGTGGTAAGAAGGTATACATCCTTCTTGTCTCTGTACTTCAGTGCCAACAGCTCCTCTTGGCGCAGAGCAGAGGTCTCCCCCCTTCGTAGCCGGGTGCGTACAAGTTGTCCTGGGAAACCTTTGCGGTTCTTTTTAATAGTACCGCAAGCTACTGTATCAAAGCAATACAGTAGCTTGAACAAAAGGACACTTGTATAAAAATTGTCTAAGTACAAGTGATACCCTTTGTTCATTAGGGGTAATATCAGGTCCCAGACAATCTTGCCAGTGGTTCCCATATGTTCTGGGCAACCTGGAGGGTCAAGGTGGCTATCCTTTCCCTCATACACCCGGAAGGCCTGAGTATACCCAGTCTCG
Organism: Bombina bombina; assembly: GCF_027579735.1. Classification (NCBI taxonomy): domain Eukaryota; kingdom Metazoa; phylum Chordata; class Amphibia; order Anura; family Bombinatoridae; genus Bombina; species Bombina bombina. Next base: position 533,163,084 of record NC_069504.1, on the reverse strand, counting down.
CTCTCACAGAGCTTATACACCTTTACCCCATACCTGGAGCGCTTGGAAGGAATATACTGCTTGAATCCCAGCCTTCCCTTATACTTCATCAGGGATTCATCAACGCATATATTCCTTCCAGGTGTATAAGCCTCTGCAAACCTGGCAGAAAAGTGGGTAATCAGGGGGCGGATTTTATACAGCCTGTCAAATTGGGGATGCTCCCTAGGGGGGCACAGGCTGTTGTCGCTGAAGTGCATGAAATGAAGAATCATTTCATATCTCTGCCTCGACATACTCTGGGAGAAAATGGGGGTAGAGCAGATGGGGCTACTGCTCCAGTAGGAGCGAACGGAGGGTTTCTTTATGATGCCCATCAGCATAGTCAATGCCCAGAATTTTTTAAATTCTGGCACATTGATGGGGGCCCATTGCTGCTTTGCCAAATATGTTTCAGGCTTTGCAGCACGGTACTGATGGGCATATAAATTAGTTTGGGCGACAATGTTCCCCAATACATCATCACCCAGAAACACCTCCAGAAACTGTTGGGGGCTAAAACCTGCCACATCTATATTTATGCCAGCATTTGCTGTGAAGGATGGGATATCTGGCCTCTGGAGATGAGGCGTTACCCACTCTTCAGCGGCAATGGCAGCAACACGCCTCCTTCTAGCAGGGGGGCTGGCAGGGGGGCTAGCAGGGGGGCTGGCAGGGGGGCTAGCAGCCACAGATACATCACTATCAGTTGAGACTGCATCTAATGATGTATCTGAGCATATGGCAGGGTCAAAATTGGGGTCTGAGTCAGACATAGAGGCATCTGACTCTGACGCAAGGATGGCATACGCCTCCTCAACACTATATCTTTTCTGTGACATTTTTGTATCTGTCACAGAAAACCAAAATTAATTAATTAACTAAATGGCCTTTGGGTTTTTTTAAAAAAAAAGTACAGCTATGCTAATGCCAGTGATTTATAGCGATCACTGGCAAGCTAGGGGTTAAATACTCTTTAAATTAAATTAACTAAATGGCCTTTGGGTTTTTTTTAAAAAAAGTACAGCTATGCTAATGCCAGTGATTTATAGCGATCACTGGCAAGCTAGGGGTTAAATACTCTTTAAATTAAATTAACTAAATGGCCTTTGGGTTTTTTTAAAAAAAAGTACAGCTATGCTAATGCCAGTGATTTATAGCGATCACTGGCAAGCTAGGGGTTAAATACTCTTTAAATTAAATTAAATTAGCTAAATGGCTCTGAAAGGAGCCTTTGGGTTTTTAAAAAATGACAACAACAAAAATTAACCCCTAAAAAAATGCACAGACAGCAAAAATGTACAGCTATGCTAATGCCAGTGATTTATAGCGATCACTGGCAAGCTAGGGGTTAAATACTCTTTAAATTAAATTAAATTAGCTAAATGGCTCTGAAAGGAGCCTTTGGGTTTTTAAAAAATTACAACAACAAAAATTAACCCCTAAAAAAATGCACAGACAGCAAAAAAGTACAGCTAATGCTAATGCCAGTGATGTATAGCGATCACTGGCAAGCTAGGGGTTAAATACTATTTAAATTAAATTAGCTAAATGGCTCTGAAAGGAGCGTTTAGGTTTTTAAAAAATTACAACAACAAAAATTAACCCCTAAAAAATGCACAGACAGCAAAAAAGTACAGCTATGCTAATGCCAGTGATGTATAGCGATCACTGGCAAGCTAGGGGTTAAATAGTCTTTAAACTAAATTAAATTAGCTAAATGGCTCTGAAAGGAGCCTTTGAGTTTTTAAAAAAAAATACAACAAAAATTAACCCCTAAAAAAATGCACAGACAGCAAAAAAAAGTGCAGCTGTGCTACTGCCAGTGATTTATAGTGATCACTGGCAAGCTAGGGGTTAATGGCTCTGAAAAGAGCCTTTGGATTTTAAATTTTTTAACAAATAAAAGAAATAAATCTCTCTCTGCTAAAATACAGGTCTCTCTCTTTCTCCAACAAAATGGCAAGTGAGGAGAGGGAGGGAGATCCACACTGATCAGAGTCAATATTTACAAATATTGACATGATCAGACAAATGGGGTATTTTATTATTATTATTTTTTTTTTCTAAGAAGGCTCAGATTGGGTGACCCTAGCTTGCCCCTATGGTGAGACAGGCTAGGGACACCCCCAGATGCCCCATGATGCACCGGGCATCGCCATTTTGGAAGCCTCATGGGGGAGGGGGGGGCGCTATATGTGGGGCTTTTTTATTTTATATTTTATTTATTTTTTCCCATTTTTTATTTAATTCATATACTAAGTGCCTCGACCCACCGAGGCACTTAGCACACTAGCAGAGCATCGGAAGCGTGTCCGATCGCTTCCGATGCTCTGCTGCACTGCCGGGCTCCACGTGGAGCAAAACCGGAAGTGATCACTCAAGGGGGAGTGATCGCTCCGGTCCCGGCACTCCGTAACAGCACTGCAGGGATGCCCAGACATCGAGGCATCCCTGCAGTACTGTAATAGTGCCTGGAAGCGATCTTGATCGCTTCCAGCACTCACTTTAGCCGAGGACGTGCAGGGTACGTCGTCAGGCGTTAACTGCCTTTTTTTTTCAGACGTACCCTGCACGTCCTCGGTCACTAAGGGGTTAAAGACCTTGTCTAAACGTTTAGATTTAGTATCAAGAGGACCAGAATCCTCAATTTCTAAAGCAATTAAAACTTCTTTAAGTAAAGAACGAATAAATTCCATTTTAAATAAATATGAAGATTTATCAGCATCAACCTCTGAGACAGAATCCTCTGAACCAGAGGAATCATTAGAATCAGAATGATGATGTTCATTTAAAAATTCATCTAGATAATGAGAAGTTTTAAAAGATTTTTTGTGTTTACTAGAATGAGGAATAACAGACATAGCCTTCTTAATGGATTCAGAAACAAAATCTCTTATGTTATCAGGAACATTCTGCACCTTAGATGTTGAAGGAACTGCAACAGACAATGGTACTTTACTAAAGGAAATATTATCTGCATTAACAAGTTTGTCATGACAATTAATACAAACAACAGCCGGAGGAACAGCTACCAAAAGTTTACAGCAGATACACTTAGCTTTGGTAGTTCCAGCACCAGACAGCGATTTTCCTGAAGTATCTTCTGACTCAGATGCAACGTGAGACATCTTGCAATATGTAAGAGAAAAAACAACATATAAAGCAAAATTGATCAAATTCCTTAAATGACAGTTTCAGGAATGGGAAAAAATGCCAAAGAATAAGCTTCTAGCAACCAGAAGCAATGAAAAATGAGACTTAAATAATGTGGAGACAAAAGCGACGCCCATATTTTTTTAGCGCCAAAAAAAGACGCCCACATTATTTGGCGCCTAAATGCTCCGGAACGCCGACATTTTTGGCGCAAAAGAACGTCAAAAAATGACGAAACAGAAAAGATTTTTTTGCGCCAAAAAAGTCCGCGCCAAGAATGACGCAATAAAATGAAGCATTTTCAGCCCCCGCGAGCCTAACAGCCCACAGGGAAAAAGTCAAATTTTTAAGGTAAGAAAAATGATTGATTCAAATGCATTATCCCAAATATGAAACTGACTGTCTGAAAAAAAAGAATGTTGAACATTCTGAGTCAAGGCAAATAAATGTTTGAATACATATATTTAGAACTTTATAAAAAAGTGCCCAACCATAGCTTAGAGTGTCACAGAAAATAAGACTTACTTACCCCAGGACACTCATCTACATGTTTGTAGAAAGCCAAACCAGTACTGAAACGAAAATCAGCAGAGGTAATGGTATATATAAGAGTATATCGTCGATCTGAAAAGGGAGGTAAGAGATGAATCTCTACGACCGATAACAGAGAACCTATGAAATAGACCCCGTAGAAGGAGATCATTGAATTCAAACAGGCAATACTCTCTTCACATCCCTCTGACATTCACTGCACGCTGAGAGGAAAACCGGGCTCCAACCTGCTGCGGAGCGCATATCAACGTAGAATCTAGCACAAACTTACTTCACCACCTCCATAGGAGGCAAAGTTTGTAAAACTGATTTGTGGGTGTGGTGAGGGGTGTATTTATAGGCATTTTGAGGTTTGGGAAACTTTGCCCCTCCTGGTAGGAATGTATATCCCATACGTCACTAGCTCATGGACTCTTGCTAATTACATGAAAGAAAACACATGTAAAAACCTTATGCAGCTTAGTAGAACATTAAATATTTTGTGAGGGCTATAAAAAAAAAATGTATTCATTTTAACCCTAAAGCATTGGTCACAAGTTATGAGTGCTTTTTTATACTATACTTACTCTCTAAACCTCTTGCTATGAATTTTGGTGATGGCTGAAGATGCCATTGGGCTACCTATGCCAGAGCTGGCAGGTGAGCCCTGAGATACCGGTGTCATACAATAGGGAGAGTTTTGACTTGCTGGGGACAATGACGTGTCACTTTGTGCACTCAGAACTGCATCTAATGAAAAACAAAGTATTAGAGTCATGTGATAAAACCAAATTCTATGCAGCAATACTACCCTCTATTTGTCGAATAAAGCCATAATTGGTCTATTTAAACTTAACAATATACAGAGTATAAAAACTGACCTTCCTGGGATGCCAACTCCTCAAACTGGTCATCAGCTAAACTTAACGGATCATCTTTTTGTTCCTCTAAACCCAAAACATTCTGATCAACAGACAAGCGCCCTTTCTTTTCTTCTCTTTCTTTCAGGATAATCTGGAAAAAATGTGTAAAAATTCAACCACACACAACAGTTTGCAATTATATTAGTATTCAAATAAAAATTTTTTTAAAAAAAGTAAAACTGTTAAAGGGACATACTGATGCAAAGGCTTAAAAACACAGCAATAGTCCTGCTCAGAAGCCACAAGCACTGCAATTTCAGAGCAGGAAACCACCTATGACTGAACGCTACATGTAAATGCCAATTCTTCACTGGCACACCTGCCACCTTTGCATGGGGATTAAACATAGTTAGCGTCAGTAATGCAAGAATGATATGATCTAAACAATCAGAGCATGCAATTTTTTTGCCACAATGTCCCTTTAAGGGTTTTCTTCCAGCAATAAGGTTATGCAGATTATTTTACCTTTTTAAGTGCAGTTGGTCTTTTTAGTTTTGGAATTTCTTTTTCTTTTCCTCTTTTAACTCTAGGAGCTGTAGAGTCCAAAGGATTGGGAGGAGAACACAATAATGCCTGAGCTTTTGTGAACAGATTCCGGTTTGTATGTTCTTTAGAATGGAATGGAGCAGCACCGCCAACTGAAGAAAAGAAGAAAAATATTATATTGTATTTTCCTATGCAAAAAGGCTCAGATGCAATAGCAGACACAAAAATTGTATTAAAGGGACATAAACCCCAATTTTTTTTCTTTCATGATATAGATAGAACATAACATTTTAAACAACTTTCTAATTTACTTCTATTATCATATTTTCTTTGTTTTCTTGTTATCCTTATTTCAAAAGCAGAAATGTAAGCTCAAGAGTGTGCACGTGTCTGCAGCAGTTTTCCAACAATGTTATAAATTAGCAAGAGCACTAGATGGCAGCACTATTTCCGGTCATGTAGTGCTTCAGGCATGTGCACGCTACCTACCTAGGTATCTCTTCAACAAAGAATAACACTATAATTAAATACATTTAATAATAGAGAATGCAATTTTTAAAAAGTTTCCAATTTACTTCTATCTGAATCATGAAAGAAAACTGTTGGGTTTAATGTCCCTTTAACAACACACCTCTCATTATAGAGTAAAATAAAAATAAAGCCTATATATTTGTGAGCCACTTTAACCTGTCTCACTGTAGCTTTCTGCTACATCGCCAGGAGAGATTTATGACCATGTATTCATTATTAAAGAGACAGTCAACACCTTGAGATTTGTATATAAAATGTTTAGTTATGGGTAATGAAAAAACTTTGCAATATATTTTTATTATTTATTTTGCCAAAACATTTATTGTCCTAAAATAGTTAGTACTATGTAACGCTGCCTTGTTTCACAGCTGTCCTGGAGCGTGCTTGTGCACCAAGTGCTCTAGGAGTTTACGTGTGCGTTGTGTTGCTAACAGCACCTAGTTGTTCTCTGGACTAACTATTTTGGGACACTTTGCACTTTGAATTATTTATGAATGGTTACATGTATGTAGTTTGGTGTGGATTTTGTCACCTTAAAATACCAAATGTATTGATTTTGTTTGCAGTGTAACATTGGTGCGGTCAGTCTCACTCTTTAGCAACTGAAAATGTAGTATCACCTGCTTCTTTCTCTTCACATACAGTGCATGTAATTCTAGTGACTGCCAGCACATAGCGCTTTCCTATGAGCATAAATTTAAGAGTGGCATTTGTTTTAAATAAATAAAAAAAAGCATAATTTATGTAAGAACTTACCTGATAAATTCATTTCTTTCATATTGACAAGAGTCCATGAGCTAGTGACGTATGGGATATACAATCCTACCAGGAGGGGCAAAGTCTCTCAAACCTCAAAATGCCTATAAATACACAAATACCACTATGGCTTAGCACCTGTGGGATTCCCCTACTCACGAGTCCATCTAACCTCCCACTGCCCTGGTCTCCGTGACTCACATTCATTCACAACGTAGTGCCTGATGACATTGACTTCCACAAGAGCATACAGAACCAGCTTTCAACAGGAATTTTACTCACATTGAGACTAGTGGACACTGGACTTCATCGCCTCGATCCTGTTCATCCAGAACAACCAGCGGATCTTGCTGGAGACTCTACCTTTTGCAGATAACCGGCTATCCACCTCCGGCGTTCAACGCCTGCTCTCCTCCCAAAGTTGAATGCGTGCGTGGTCTGTGACATCAGCGGGAGGTAAGGTCACGTGATCGGCAGTGGGGACGCGGAGGGGAGCCAACCTCGTTGAGTGCTCACGGCTACCTCCAAAACAGATTCAAAGCAAAAAATGGAAGCACCTCCACGGGATTGGTTTAAAAAAGTCAAATCTTTATTCCAAAAATACTTTAAAAATAGAAAAGTGGTCACAAAATACAGCAAAGGTCAGATGATATATCGATTAAATCCCAGTGACCCACTGACTCATTTCGGCTAATGAGCCGTAATCGTAGTGTGGTCAAAAGGCCTTATCCAAACCCTTTTAAATTAAGAACTTAATCTTAATTGGCTAAAATCAAAAACTGGGATTTAACCCCTATCCTTCCCATATTATTTATATACTTGACTTCCACAGCTTCATTCACCACAATAACAGCAAAGTGGAATGCAAGTGTTAAATTAAACAAAACAAAACAATAACATTAAACATCAACTCATGAATACCGTATACATAAAGTTATTAAATACTACTAACACAGTTAGTGTGCATACAGTGTAAGACGTCTCACGTATGGAATGTAGAATATAACATAACAAAAAATAAATAAAATAAAAACAATAAAATAACATAAGAATTGACATATAATATCCTTATGAAAGCTTATGCTATTTTTTATGCGCAATAACGTTATATCAAGGTATTAAATTTGAAATATCAAAGCGAGAAAACTAAGGTAAAGGGTAGGGTAAACAACTGTATCTTTAACCCAAAATCAATAATTATTACCGTTTACCTATCTGAACTTATATATAGATCCATATATCTAATGTATAGAATGAACCTAACGCTTTCATGTGGGTAAGCATAGGTGTGCTTAAAAATACAAATATATATATATAAATCCCCACCATATCAATATTAGGGATATTAGTGATATTAAACTTTCCCTATGTTACTTCCCTCAGCTAGTCTATTTGCTGTATTTGTTTTGTTATGTTACATTCTACCTCCATATCAGTTAGAGTCTACCTCCATTTTAGAGCATTCCTAACATGATCTCTCAGCTCAGTACTTACATATACATTAATACTAATAGTGTGGTTCAAAAAAGAAGAAATAAATAGAAGAAATAAACATCAATTAAACAGGAATACCACATATTATATACAATGTTGTTCTAGATACACAGACCAAAGAATTTACTGCCAGAAATCTCTTATCCCTTATCATGCTGTATTGAAGAATACAACGAAGCAACATCTACAGTCAACCAAATGTAATCTCTCTCCCATGTGATTGACTCACATGGGAGAGAGATTACATTTGGTTGACTGTAGACGTCGCTTAATTGTATTCTTCAATACAGCATGATAAGGGATTAGAAGCATTGAATTTCTTCTTGCAAAGGAATCAACTTTTCAGTAATGATTTCTATAAATACATCTTACGTGTAGCAGAATTCCTGCTTACCCACAACTTTTTTGCCTTTGAAGGAGAGTTTTACCTCCAGAGATGTGGGACAGCCATGGGGACAAAATTTGCCCCATCCTACGCAAACCTATTCATGGGTTGGTGGGAACTGTCCTACATCTTTGGGGGTAGCTTCCCGGATAAGGAACGCATAGTGTATTACCGAAGGTATATAGACGACCTTATTTTTATCTGGCATGGAGGCCCTTCTGAGGCAGAGTTGTTTGTGGATGGGCTTAACAGGAATGATGCAGGAATAAAATTCACTTTTGAGCTTAGTACAGAAAGTATAAACTACTTGGATGTTACTCTAAAAGGGAGCAGTTCAAGGAAAGTGGTTATTGAAGTGTATCGAAACCGATTTCAGGTAACACTTTACTACATGCCGAGAGCAGCCACCCCAGAAGAGTATTCAAATCAGTAATGAGAGGTCAATTTATACTGCTGAAAAGAAATTGCACAAATAATGATAGTTATGTCAAACATGCCTCTGATCTCACCAAGAGATTGCTGGAAAGAGGGTACAAAGGGATAATGATTTAGTTAGAACTGACATAGATGATAGGGACAGGTCAGACTTTCTTAAATACAATTGCAAGAGAAGAGGAAAAGAAGAAGTTAGGGGTGTTACCTTTGTTACCCAGTACAGTAAACAATTTGAATAAATTTGCAATATTTTAAGGAAGAACTTATCCATGCTCAAGGCAGATGATGGACTGGAAGATATTGGTTCTGGAAAGTGCAGATTTGCTTTCAAAAAGGGGATGTCTATTGGTAACAGGATAGCTCCTACACAGCTAGTGCTTTTGGGACTAGTTCTTGGTTACAGCAAAAAAGGGGTCTTCAGATGTAGCAACTTTCAGTGCAAGGCCTGTGAAAAATTGACACTAGGGTAGATTTCAAAAGTAGTGTAACAGGAGAAACCTTTGAGCATTCAAGCTGTACGAACTGTAGAACAACGTATGCAATTTACCTTCTAACGTGTATTGATTGTGAAGTACAATATGTAGGTCTCACCACAAAGGAGGTGAGGCTTAGAATAAGTGAACATCTGTCCAGTATCAAACTGGGCAAATTGATGACAGCATTGGTTCTTCACTTTAAACACATGCATAATAAGAGCAGCAGCTCTCTTAGATGGACCATAGTCAAAATTGTTAAAGCCAATCCCAGGGGAGGTGACAGAGAGTCCACTCTGGGTAAAAGAGAAGTGTTTAGGATACATAGATTAAAGACTAGAATTCCTTATGGTTTGAATTCAGAATACAATTTGATCAATTTCTGAAGTCTGTATCTAAGACAACATTGTATATAATATGTGGTATTGCTGTTCAATTGATGTTTATTTCTTCTATTTATGTCTTCTTTTATGAACCACACTATTAGTATTAATGCACATGTAAGTACTGAGCTGAGAGATCATGTTAGGAATGCTCTAAAATGGAGGTAGAATGTAACATAACAAAACAAATACAGCAAATAGACTAGTTGAGGGAAGTAACATAGGGAAAGTTTAATATCACTAATATCACTAATATTGATATGGTGGGGATTTTTATATATTTGTGTATTTTTAAGCACACCTATGCTTACCCACATGAAAGCGTTAGGTTCATTCTATACATTAGATATATGGATCTATATATAAGTGCAGATAGAAACAGTAATAATTATTGATTTTGGGTTAAAGATACAGTTGTTTACCCTACCCTTTACCTTAGTTTTCTCGCATTGATATTTCAAATTTAATACCTTGATATAACGTTATTGCGCATAAAAAATAGCATAAGCTTTCATAAGGATATTATATGTCAATTCTTATGTTATTTTATTTTTGTTTTATTTTATTTATTTTTTGTTATGTTATATTCTACATTCCATACGTGAGATGTCTTACACTGTATGCACACTAACTGTGTTAGTAGTATTTAATAACTTTATGGATACGGTATTCATGAGTTGGTGTTTAATGTTATTGTTTTGTTTAATTTAACACTTGCATTCCACTTTGCTGTTATTGTGGTGAATGAAACTGTGGAAGTCAAGTATATAAATAATATGGGAAGAATAGGGGTTAAATCCCAGTTTTTGTTTTTAGCCAATTAAGGTTAAGTTCTTAATTTAAAAGGGGCTGGATAAGGCCTTTTGACCACACTAAGATTACGGCTCATTAGCCGAAACGCGTTGGTGGGTCACTGGGATTTAATCGATATATCCTCTGACCTTTGCTGTATTTTGCGACCACTTTTCTATTTTTAAAGGATTTTTGGAATAAAGATTTGACTTTTTTAAACCAATCCCGTGGAGGTGCTTCCATTTTTTGCTTTGAGCCTATAAATACACCCCTCACCACACCCACAATTCAGTTTAACGAATAGCCAAGTAATGAGGTGATAAAATAAGGAGTAAAAAAGCATACAAAGAGAGGAACTGGAAATATAATTGTGATTTTATACAAAAAAATCATAACCACCATAAAAAAAGGTGGGTCTCATGGACTCTTGCCAATATGAAAGACATGAATTTATCAGGTAAGTTCTTACATAAATTATGTTTTCTTTCATGTAATTGGCAAGAGTCCATGAGCTAGTGACGTATGGGATAGATATACCCAAGATCTGGAAGTCCACAGAAGAGTCACTAGAGAGGGAGGGATAAAATAAAAACAGTAATTTCCGCTGAATAATTAAATCCATCAAATAAGTCTCTTATAAATTTCAAGAAAAAAACAAATCATAAGCAGAATAATTAAACAGACAGCTGTCTGAAGAACTTTTCTACCAAAAACTGATTGAGAAGAAGCAAATACATAAAAATGGTAAAATTTAGTACATGTATGCAAAGAAGACCAAGTTGCTGCTTTGAAAATATGATCAACCGAAGCTTCATTCTTAAAAGCCCAAGAAGTTGACAACTGATCTAGTAGAATGAGCTGTAATTCTCTGAGGCAGAGATTGTCCCGCCTCCAAATAAGCCTTGTGAATCAAAAGATTTTTAACCAAGATGCCAAAGAAATGGCAGAGGCTTTCTAACCTTTCCTAGGACCACAAAAAACAACAAGTAGACCAGAAGTCTTTCTGAAATCCTTAGTACCTTTGACATAGTATTTCAAAGCTCTTACAACATCCAAAGATTGTAAAGATCTTTCAACAGTATTCTTAGGATTAGGACACAAAGAAGGAACAACAATTTCCCTAATAATGTTGTTAGAATTCACAACCTTAGGAAGAAATTTAAACGACGTCCGTAAAACAGCTTTATCCTGATGGAAAATCAGAAAAGGAGACTCACTGACAATTTAGAAACTCTTCTAGCAGAAGAGATAGCCAAAAGGAACAATACTTTCCAAGAAAGTTTAATATCCAGATAATGCATAGGCTCAAAAGGAGGAGCCTGCAAAACCTTCAAAACCAAATTAAGACTCCATGGAGGAGAAATAGACTTAATAACAGGCTTGATACGAACCAAAGCCTGAACAAAACAGTGAATATCAGGAAGTTTAGCAATCTTTCTATGAAATAAAACAGAAAGAGCAGAGTTTTGTCCCTTCAACTTACTTGCAGACAAACCTTTATCCAAACCATCCTGAAGAAACTGTAACATTCTAGAAATTTTAAAAGAATGCCAAGATAATTTATGAGAAGAACACCATGAAATATAGGTTTTCCAAACCCGATAATAAATCTTCCTTGAAAGACTTACGAGCCTGTAGCAAAGTATTAATCACTGAGTCAGAGAAACCTCTATGACTAAGCACTAAGCGTTCAATTTCCATACCTTCAAATTTAGCGATTTGAGATCCTGATGGAAAAACGGCCCTTGAGACAGAAGGCCTGGCCTTTAAGGAAGTGGCCAAGGTTGACAACTAGACATCCAGACAAGATCCGCATACCAAAACCTGTGAGGCCATGCTGGTGCTATCAGAAACACATGCGATTGTTCCATTATGATCTTGGAGATCACCCTTGGAAGAAGAACTAGAGGCGGAAAAATGTAAGCAGGTTGATAAAACCAAGGAACTACTAACGCATCCACCATCTCCGCATGAGGATCCCTGGACCTGGAAAGGTACCTGGGAAGCTTCTTGTTTAGATGAGAAGCCATCAGATCTATTTCGGGAAGACCCCACATCTGTACAATCTGAAAAAATACATCTGGATGGAGAGACCACTCCCCTGGATGTAAAGTCTGACGGCTGAGATAATCTGCCTCCTAATTGTCTACTCCTGGGATATCGCAGAAATTAGACAGGCGTTGGATTCCGCCTAAGAAAGTATCCAAGATACTTCTTTCATCGCTAAAGGACTGCGAGTCCCACCCTGATGATTGAAATATGCCAGTGTTGTGATATTGTCTGTCTGAAAACGAATGAAAGATTCTCTTTAACAGAAGAGCCCTGAAAATAGCAAGGAGTTCTAAAATATTGATTGGTAACCTCACCTTTTGAGAAATCCCAAACCCCTTGTGCTGTCAGAGACCCCCAGACAGCTCCCCAACCTGTGAGACTTGCATCTCTTGAAATCACAGTCCAGGAAGGACGAACAAAAGAGGCCCCTTGAATAATCCGATGATGGTCTAACCACCAAGTCAGAGAGAGTTGAGTGTTGGGATTTAAGAATATCAATTGTGATATCCGAGTATAATCCCTGCACCATTGATTCAGCATGCAAAGCTGCAGAAGCCTCATATGAAAACGAGCAAAAGGGATCATGTCCGATGCTGCGGTCATGAGACCTAAAACTTCCATGCACATAGCCACTGAAGGGAATGATCGAGACTAAAGGATTAGACAGGTTGAAACCAACTTCAAACGTCTCTTGTCTGTTAAGGACAGAGTCATGGATACTGAATGTATCTGGAAACTTAAAAAGGTAACCCTTGTCTGAGGAATTAAGAAACTCTATGGTACATTGATCCTCCAACCATGTCTTTGAAGAAACAAAACTAGTTGATTCATGTGAGATTCTGCTAAATGAAAAGATTGAGCCAGTACCAAGATATCGTCCAAACGACGAAACACTGCAATATCCTGCTCTCTTATTACAGATAGAAGGGCACCGAGAACCTTCAAAAAGATTCTTGGAACTGTCGCTAGGCCAAATGAAGCGAAAAATTGGTAATGCTTGTCTAGAAAAGAGAATCTCAGAAACCGATAATGGTCTGGATGAATCGAAATGTGAAGCTATGCATCCTGTCTATTGTGAAATGTAATGACCTTGCTGAACAAAAGGCAGAATAGTCCTTATGGTCACCATCTTGAAAGTTGGGACCCTTACAAAGTGATTCAAAAATTTCAGATCCAGAACTGGTCTAAATGAATTTTCCTTCTTTGAGACAATGAATAGATTTGAATAAAAACACAGACCCTGTTCCAGAAGTGGAACTGGTACAATTACCCCTGAAAGCTCCAGATCTGAAACGCACTTCAGAAAGGCCTGAGCTTTCACAGGATTTGTTGGAACGTGAGAGAAAAAAATCTTCTCACAGGAGGTCTTATTCTGAAACCTATTCGATACCCCTGGCAGACAATATTCTGAATCCAATGATTCTGAATGGAACCCGCCCAAACGTCTTGAAATAATCTCAATCTGCCCCCCACCAGTAGAACTCGATTGAGGGCCGCACCTTCATGCAGTCTTAGGGGCTGGCTTTGGTTTCTTATAAGGCTTGGATTTTTCCAACTCGAAGATGGCTTCCAATTGGAGCCAGAGTCCATAGGGGAAGGAGTGGTTTTCTGTTCTCTATTCTGACTAAAGGAACGAAACCGATTAAAAGCTTTAGATTTACCCTTAGATTTTTTATCATGAGGCAAAAAAAAACCTCCCTTTCCCCCAGTAATAGTGGCAATAATAGAATCCAATTGAATCCAACTTAGAATTCGATCTAGATTTAGATACCATGTCAGCATTCCATGATTTGAGCCATAAAGCTCTTCTAGCTAAAATAGCCAAAGACATAGATTTAACATCAATCTTGACGATATCAAAATAAAATCACAGATAAAATAATTAGCATGTTTAAGCAAACTAACAATGCTATACAAATCAGGATCTTTTTCCCATTGTGCTAAGCTATCCAACCAAAAGGTTGATGCAGCCGCAACATCAGCCATAGAAATGGCAGGCTTGAGAATATAGCCAGAATGTAAATAAGCTTTCCTTAGATAAGATTCAAGTTTCCTATCTAAAGGACCCTTAAAAGAAGTACCATCTTCCATAGGAATAGTAGTACGCTTCGCAAGAGTAGAAATGTAGGATCTTCTGAGTCAGAGAGATCCTCATCAGAAGTGGATATATCAGTATGTTTTCAGTCATTACAAAATTCATCAGTTTTATGAGAAGTTTTAAAAGACCTTTTAGTTTTATTAGAAGGCGGAATAGCAGACATAGCCTTCTGGAATGCATCAGCAATATAATTTTTCATATCAACAGGGATATCATGTACATTAGATGTTGAGGGAACAACAGATACTGCACTAGTACTAATAGAAACATTTTCGGCATGCAAAAGCTTATCATGACAATTGTTACATACTACAGCCAGAGATATAGTCTCCGCTAGCTTACAACAGATACACTTAGCTTTGGTAGAACTGTGTTCAGGCAGCATGGTTCCTACAGCAGCTTCTGAGAGAGGATCAGATTGAGACATCTTGTAAAATGTAAAAGAAAAAATAACATTTAAACAAAAATATCTTATTTCCTCATATAGCAGTTTCAGGAATGGGAAAAAATGCAAATGCTAAAATAAGCAAAAAAGCAAATAGCCCTCTGAGCATAAAGTAGGCAAGGAGCATAACAGAAGTGGGGTAAAATAAAACCAAATGTTTTGGCGCCAAGTACTAAGCATGATGCAAAAGGAAGTATACTTTTTTTTGGCGCCAACAAACATCCGGATGTGATGCAACTCGTGTCATAACAGACACAATTCCGCGCCAAACAACCTGGCGTCAACTAAGCCGCAGGAAATGACAAACTTGCGTCATCATAGACGCACATTCACGCCAAAAATTCTAGCGCTAAGAATGACGCAATAACAGCAATTTGCACCCTCGCGAGCCTAATTTGCCTGCAGAATTTAAAAGGAAAACAAGTCAAATTGAAAAAGACTATACCCCAGGTAAGAAAAAACTTCCTAAAACATGATTCCCATACTGAAACTGCTAGACTGCAAAGGGAAATATACATAGACCTGACTCATGGCAAATCTAACTAAATACATATATTTAGAACTTTATATAAATACATAAATCACCAACCATAGCTGAGAGTGTCTTAAATAATAATACATACTTACCGAAAGATACCCATCCACATATAGCAGACGATCAAACTAGTACTGAAAACTCCCAGCAGAGGTAATGGTATAAGAGTATATCGTCGATCTGAAAAGGGAGGTAGGAGATGAATCCCTACGACCGATGACAGAGAACCCTTGAAAAGATTTCCCATGAGAGAAACCATAAAAAACAATAGGCGATACTCTCTTCACATCCCTCTGACAGACACTGTACTCTGAGAGGAATTGGGCTTTAGAATGCTTAGAAGCACTTATCATAGAAGAAATCATATAAATCAAGCACAAACTTACTTCACCACCTCCATAGGAGGCAAAGTTTGTAAAACTGAGTTGTGGGTGTGGTGGGAGGTGTATTTATAGGAATTTTGAGGTTTGGGAAACTTTGCCCCTCCTGGTAGGATTGTATATCCCATACATCACTAGCTCATGGACTCTTGCAAATTACATGAAAGAAATAGTAATTAACGGATAACTGCAAAACAGAGTATGTTATATTAACTTTATGACAGTGACTAGCCTTGTTCTCTGCAGATTATTTGGCTCCTCCAAATAAGGCAAATGGTGGGTGGAGTTTGCTATTGAAAAATAATTGCAGTAAAAATGATATTCATTTGTTTATAAAAAGTTAAGACTTGACTGATATATTATTCCATAACACCACAAGAGAAATGTCTTACAAGGTGCTTACTGTCCTTTTAAAAGATTCATATCTGTCTTTTCCCTCAACTGATACCTGCAAAATGTGTACTATACCATAATATACCACAACCACTGTGGTACTTAGAAAAATAATCTGAAGATGTTTTATAAAATAAAAATAGGCCATTATGTTATGTAGTAGCTTATATGTAATGGTGTGTAGTAGCTATGTGGATCATGATATTGATGCAAAACTACACAGCCGTAAATGCTAACCAGGTTTAGGCAGGGCGATCTACTGCTTCATATATTTACATAGTGAATCAAATCGAGGGTGGACAAATACTTATTAGACAAACATATGAATTACGCAATAACTCAATATTAATTAATTTTCCTACTTACCTATACAAAATATTGAACTCAAATTATCAATATATTAGCATTTTAAGTGATTCCTATGAATATTGCTGTGGTATACATTTTTTTTTACTGAATATCAAGGGTCAAGATATGACAATGCCAAATTTACATTGTCTAGTGCATTATTGACCTTGACTAACTAGGACAATACATTGTTTTAATCGTAGGTGATTTTAAAGGGACATTGTAAGACAAACGAAGACTAGAACAATAAACTTGGAGGAAAAGTGGTAAAAAATTGAATAATAAAGAAATGGTAGAAAGATAGAAAAAGGTTAAATAATTTTTATGATATGAATAATGAAAATGTGAAAACAAACAACAAAATCATTAACAAAAACAGGAAACAAAGAAAATAACAAGAAAGAAAAGTTACTTACCAGTGTAAGATAAAGGTCTAGTGTTTGTGATCTGACGTGCTTTCAATGCTGCCTGTTGTCGCTCTAAAGCAGCTAGCATGTCTCCCAAATCTAGCTGGACAGGAGTTTTACTCTTTTTTCCAGATGCCTTGGATAAGGCTTCCTGTGACAAACAGAAAAACATTTATTGAAAGCAATATCAAAATAGGTGCATTGTTTTAATCAGAATATATTATTTACTTAAAGGGGCACAAGTAAAAAAATTAACTTTCATGATTCAGATAGAGCATGCAATTTTAAACAACTTTATAATTTACTTCTATTAACAAAATGTGCACTGTCTTTTTATTTTTACACTTTTTGAGTCACCATCTCCCACTGAGCATGTGCAAGAATTCACAGAATTTTTTTTTTCTGCGGGTAGTAGTTTAAAATGGCCGCAAAACTCCTCCCAAACATGACGTGTGCCATAGAGATAACACCCCCATGGAGTTATTTATGAGTCAGCACTGATTGGCTAATATGCACGTTTGTCAAAAAAACTGAAATAAGGGGCAGTCTGCAGAGGCTTAGATACAAGGTAATCGTAAAAAGTATTTTAATATAACCGTGTTGATTATGCCACACTGGGTAATAAAGGCATTATCTATCTTCAGGACCAATATGTTTGTGCACAAAGGACCAGAGCTTTTTTTTGCTATCTTTGACATATTTATAATCAACCATGATTTTCTGCTTTAATATTAAGTGCACCCATATATATTATATATTGTTTTTTTAAGGAAAACATTTCAAAATATTCACATTTTTTATCATGATTTTAGAAATACCTCACGTGTAGGATTATCACCTATATGAAAACACAAAAGGTATACGCTGTAAGAGGGTGACACTGAAACCGTAACAGTTGTCAACACGAAGTCTGAATACCAATATAACAGTGTAGACAATATCATAGTAAGGTAACACACTCCATATGAATTAGATGCTGCACATGTTGTAACGCTGTAACAAGTGTGGCCTGTTGAGAATCACAGGCAAATCAAGCAGCAAAGAGTTAAAGTCAAACCTTGGTGTCGTTATGCATATACCGAAGCTAAAGTAAGGAGGTAGCTAGCAGCTTCTCGTCCGAAACATAAGCCATAGGTACGGCGGTGTCCGAGCTCCACAAAAGTGTGCGGAAAGACGCCCAAAACCAGCATGGCTTGAAACTTGGCACTTCACTCGGATGAGTCAGGTGATCACAGGTGAGAACGTTTGCTGTGTAGTTCCTCTACAGCACTGGGCGGAAAGCAGTGGGAGTATCCAAGGCTCCCGAAACAACAATCATGAAAATAAAACAAAAGTCCACAATCTGCAAGGTGAAAAAGTTGCAGTTTATTGTGCAAGTGAAGGTAAATCATACATGGCCACATAAAACTTGAAGAAACATCCTACGCGTTTGTGCATGTAGGCACGAAGTGCAACTTTTTCACCTTGCAGATTGTAGACTTTTGTTCTATTTCTAGGATTATCACCTATTTTTGGCAGTTAAATGTCACCTACATTATTGTTTCAAAGCAATTTTTCAAAATTTTAAATGCTGGCATTGTAAATTTCTCGGCTTTTACACAGCCAAAATTTTTTTATTTAGTATATATTTTTTAAAAGAAGACATTGCAGTGGTTTTATATTTGGGGGTTTTGACACATTTCATGTGGTGATTTGATTAGCAAAATCTGCCAGAATATAGGGTAATATTTTTTTTGTGTTTTATACACAAACTCACACAAAAAATCTGCGAAAAACAAAGCACAACCGGATTCAAGAGTAGATGATAAAAATAGAGCACGCCACGCTACTATATTGCACTTACAATGTTAGGGACCAGACTTTTTTATTTTTGAAACTTGAAGGTTTGATGCTGGGCACCTCTGCGATTTTGGGGAATTTATAGGAGCTCAGACCAAACACACCCACAAAAAAATGGATTCTGTTAACTGGAGTTCATTATCTGTTTCTTTCACATGCTGCAATGACATTTTTAATAGGTTGTACTTTTTATGGCTCGATAGTAATTTAAATGGCTCTCTGATATTGGAGTATTTAACCCTTTGATGACAGGGTCAATTTGTCTACATCGGCACAACGATGGGATCGGGTCAAGGGGGTGTCCCTATGACGCTAGACACGCCCTCCAGACCGCGATCCCATCCTGGAAGCGCCGTTTGCTTCAGGACAACTAAACGGCTAGGACTTTCTATTCCGTCCTAACGGTGCTAAAGCTTGTATAGAAGGTCGTAACAGCCTTAAAAGGTTAAAATAAAAAACCTTAAGGAAGTGTGTTAGCGTCTGACACAATTATTAATACAGAGACCAGGCAAAGAAAAACAGTGATAGACTGAGTCCTATTTTGCTGTAGACTCTGCAGCATTATTGGGGGGGCTCATTTGCATGCAGTGGAAGGAATCCTACGTGTGAAATGCCTTCCTGTAAGTCTGATGATGTTCTCTAGTGGAAAACACTGGGGGATTGGGGGTTTCTGCTCAAATAAAATATTTGTTACTATATTAAGTAGTCCAGGTAAGTTACTTTGCGGTCTGTGCGTGTATAAAACATAGGAGTTGAAGACTTATTTGTGTGAGGTATATGGCAACTTTTTGATACCAAATGGTGCTTATGCGATGTACCAGGTATGGCTTCAAACACTGGTCCGCCAGGTCAACTCCCCCCATATATATATTGTAGTCAAGGACACACTTTGGTTTGTTGAATGGCTCGTGCTCTTCTCTTTCCGTTACTGGCTCTCTGGCTTCAGTGTACATTGTGGATAAAAAATGTCCATAAATCTGAGAGCCAAAAGTTCCCTCTGACACACTTCTGCTTGGGCCGCACCAGCTGTTGGGGAAATCCTCTCAGTTTTTTCAGATTGTGGCACAAGCATCAAATAAAAACAAATTTTTAAATAAATCAATATTTGTATAAAAAAAAATGTCCAGGTATAAATGGTAGCCTTTGTTAAAAGAACAGTAAATTCCAAATTAAACTTTCATGATTCAGAAAGGGTATGTAATTTTAAAGAACTTTCTAATTTATTTTTATCATCAAATTTGCTTTGTTCTCCTGTTATTCTTAGTTGAAAGCTAAACCAAGGTAAGCTCATATGCTAATTTCTAAGCCCTTAAAGGCCGCCTCTTAGCTGAATGCATTTGAGTTTTTTTACAGCTAGAGGGCATGAGTTCATGTGTTTCATATAGATTGTGCTCATGCACGTGAAGTTATTTAAGAGTCAGCAATAATTGCCTGAAATGCAAGTCTGTCAAATGATCTGAGATAAGGGGGCAGTCTGCATAAGCTTAGATACAAGGTAATTAGAGGTAAAACGTATATTTCTATAACAGTGTTGTTTATGCAAAACTGGTAAATGGTAAATAAAGGGATTATCTATCTTTTTAAACAATAACATTTTTGGTGTTTACTATCCCTTTAAGGTACAAAGGATAAGGTCCCATACTATCTTTCCACTTGCTTGTGCTTATAGATTCTGGACAACCTGGAAGATCTAACACGCTGTCTCTTCCTGTATATATTCTGAAGGCAGAAGTATATCCTGTTGTACTTTTACACAGTTTGTAAAATTTCACCCCATAGCGAGCCCTTTTTGAGGGTATGAACTGCTTGAACAGCAGCCTCCCCTTAAATTGCATTAGCGACTTATCAATAGAAATTTGTTACTTTGTAACATACACTTTGGAAAATCTTTTAGATGAATATGTTAAAAACATAAATAATGTGTACCTGATAATTTTCTTTTCTTCTGACGGGAAGAGTCCACAGCTGCATTCATTACTTTTGGGAAATACAGAACCTGGCCACCAGGAGGATGCAAAGACACCCCAGCCAAAGGCTTACATACCTCCCCCCACTTCCCTCATCCCCCAGTCATTCTGCCAAGGGAACATGGAACAGTAGGAGAAATAACAGGGTGAAAAAGGTGCCAGAAGAACAAAAATCTACTGCCGCCTCATAGACTAAACGCGGGCGGGAGCTGTGGACTCTTCCCGTCAGAAGAAAAGAAAATTATCAGGTAAGCATAATTTATGTTTTTCTTCTTAAACGGGAAGAGTCCACAGCTGCATTCATTACTTTTGAAAAAATAATACCCAAGCTAGAGGACACTGAATGCAAACAAAGGGTGGGAACAAAAAGGTGGCTCCATTGATAGGCACCCCAGCCTGAAATTACCCAACACCCTAAAATAAAATAAACGACACAGGTAAAAAAAAAAAAAACGAAGCCCAGGTAACTGCACATCAGTTACACAACCAGCAAAGCCGATCTAGAGACCATTCAGCTCCAGAGTCTGTCGAGCACAAACAGCCTCCGAGGAGTCAACCCCGCGGCTCTCGACTCCCATGAAGAGTACCCGTCGGAAAGACAGGGACCTCTACCTGCCCCCGAGAGGGAGAACAGATTCCCAGAAGAATCCCAAGGATCATTCCACACGGCTCAACAAACATAGAACAACCCAAGGTTGTCTTTTGATAGTAGCGCTAAGGGAGACGAACTCCCTAGAAACACAAAAACCTGAAAAAAAATCCACACTCAGGAAAACAAGTCCCAAAGAGGACTCAAGGGTCACCCTCCTATCCCTGACACAGCACCATACCATAAGGTGCTCCAGAAAACCATGAGTTCCCTGTTGCCTCGTATCAAGCCAAAACCTGCAGGTTAGGCAAGCATAGACAGCCAAAACAGGATAAATATTCCAGCAGTTAGCAAAGAGCTCTCTAAGAGAACACCAAACCATCTGAACAGGAACTCTCAATGACCAGCTTCCAGGTAGCAAAGCAGACTCAGCCATCGTGGAACCCAAACCACCGAGAGCCATTTTAAAGCTTGCTAGCACACATTCAAGATGCAAATGCTGCAGCTGGTTTTAAACTGCAAACCTTCCAAAAACTCAACAGAACGCTGGGCTCCAAGGAGAGTCCCCACCCAGCACCAGACGCCGTTAGAAAAGAGGAGGTCATCAAAAGTCCTCCCACCGAAGGGGAAGACCAACTCAGAGGAAAACGGCCAATGCATAGAGAAACCGATCCCCGACCCTCCTTCCAGGGTAATGGTCCCAGCCCAAAGGCTAGTCAAAGACCAAAGACAAGAATCCCAGACCTTTGGAGAAAAAGGATGGATCTACGAGGAGCAAAACCCCCGAGTAGAAGTTTGACCGCCACTAAAATGGCCAAGTTATATCAACCTTACTGTAAAGGAGGATTGGGGCTATCCAATTTAGAATGGTATAATCAGGCTGCCATCTTGCGATTTCCAGTGGATTGGCTAAAACGGTCTTTTATATATTCAGAAGAGTCTTTAGAAAGACAGGTTTGCTCTTCTCTCTCCCTGAATTTTGTTCTATTTGCTACCAACAAGGAGCTCAGTAGGGTTATTTTTGATCATCCACTATTTAAAGATATATTGCTGTGTTGGAGGAAGTTATCTAAACATTTGGGTTTAGCCCAGAATATTTCTAAATGGTTACCGATAAAAGGCAATACTCGATTTCCGCTGGGCAACATGACGGCTATTTATGAAAGATGGTCACCGGCTAACCCCTTGATTGTTAGTGATTTTTATGACTAAAATCATCATAAAATTTGATAATTTTCAAAAAAAGTTTCCAAGAATTCAGAGAAATCATATTTTTTACTTTTTACAAATTAAAAGTTATATTCTTGTTAGGATCTTTCCCCATATGTGGGAGGACCATCCTCTTATTAATGTTAAATTATCAGAGAAAAGGTTATTGTCCAATATCTACAGATTTCTTCTATCTTTAGAAGAAAAGGATGTGTTCACAGGAGTTAGTTAAACGGTGGAATAGAATAACTGAGTTAACGGACTTAGATTACTTATGAATAGCCTTAAACTTACTCAAAGACTTTTTTCGGCTTCTTATTATAGAGAATCACAATTTAGGCTAATTCAGGGGGATTATTTAACTCCACGTAGGGTGGCTAAATGGAATAAAGAAGTGACTAATGTTTGTCCTAAATGCTCTTTCCAAGATCCTAATTTGAGTCATCTGTTATGGGACTGTCCCAAGCTTAAACAATTTTGGGCAAAGGTAGAGTATTATCTCTCCTTAATAGGGAAATCGAGGATTTACTTGGAAGTGGACTCTATCCTCTTTTTGGCCGGCCATAACTCTTGAGGAAATTTAGCAAACTTTATACGTACGGTAATAATAATTGTGAGGACACTTATCTTAAAATACTGGATAACTTCTAAAACCCCCTCTACGAGGGAAGTGAAAAATCTTCTGCTTGATTCAATGATTAAGGCAGCCTTTGAGTCTAAGTTGAGTGGGGGAAGAGGAATTTTTTTTCTCAAGATATGGAGAGAGTTTGCTTGCTGTGAAAGTGAGGGTACGGTACTCTATATAGAGCAAATTATCAATCTAAAGATAACTTGAGGTAGCATAGGAGACGATGGAGGAGTGTTGAGGGGAGAGCGGAGTGTGAGAGAGTTGTGGGAGGTTCCCCCCCCTTCCTTTTTTTTTTTTGTGATCTACATGGATAGTTAGTATTTGTGGAAATAGATATGGGAGGATAGGGGGACAGGGACAAGGAAAATGATTAGTTTGGGAATTGGTAATTGGTTTGATTTAAAATTGTTTCTATCTTGGGGAAATTTGTTTTATGTGCTGATTATTGTTTGTCTTTTTTCTTTTCTGTTGGTTGTATTTGTTTTTTTTTTTTTTTCATTTTTTGGATATAAATAAAAGTTTAAAAAAATAAATAAATAAAAAAAAAAATGGCATGCTACCGTGAGTCAGAACAGACCTTGTGCTTGGGTTCAAGACCCCCTACACCGCTGTCTTCCATAAAGAGGAACAATTCCCAAGGGAAGAAGTTCTCAGACCCCCAGTATCTAAATATGAGAATCGAACAAAGAACAGGAGCCTTACCAGGGTTCAAAATTCCCAGCCTCCTGCAGCAGGAATGGTGGAACCAGTCACTGCTCCACATCTCCCTTTCCAGGATTCTGAAAACACAATGGAAAAACAGATACTGAGGTAACTCCGAATGAGGAGAACACATAAGCACCCATCCCTCACTCTAGGAGAGAAGGGAACCAAAGCCACGGAAACCACCCTACCATAGAGGCGAAACCCCTCAGCCAATATCGCCAATTCAATGGAGAGGACACCTGGAGTCTATAGGAACATCAAATACGCCAGAAGAATAGTAGGGATCCATCAGAGAGACCTAGAACCGAAGCCTCGGGCAGATAGGAATCACTAAAGAAGAAAGAAACCCCGCCCCCTTTAAAGGGACACGCATTACCATTACACCTAAGGTGAGACCAAACCGTCCACACTCTATCCAGGAAGAGACACGGTCCTAGGCCAGAGTCCTTGATAAACTGAATCGATTGAAGGATTTAATTTCCTGTGGAACACTAAGCCGCCTCCTATGATTAGGAGCACACCATCTAAAGTCCGTAGACTTGGCGACCTACCAACAGTCTCAAACCCAAGAGTCTGAAAGAACTCCTGACCAGTTTAAGATGCGGCACCCAGAGCTCCTGGGTCGCAAGGAATAATCACGAAGACAAGCTGAACCACATGACACACAAGCTGGCAAGGTAACAACCAGCATCCGAAAATGGGTGAGAATCCTGGACCTTCTGCTTGCCATCCCCGTGAGATAAACGTAACTTCTAAGCCCCAACGGAGCACTGAGGATAAGTGGTCATCATCTGACCCCAGAAGGGAGACCGCCTGTAACCGACCTCGGTCTTTCTTGATAAGGCGAAAGGCTAGATTTGTAACAAGGTCGCAGATAACACCCGAGCGTCGAAGACCATGGTCAGACCAAGCCGGTAGATCCCATACGGAAGAGACAACAGTCTCTAGAGATCCTAGCAGGGTCGATCTTCCAAAAACCCCATTAACAGGGTAGAGCTGGAGCCTCACAGCTCCCCACAGAAGGCAGGGAAACCCCTGCACTCCCCCTCCTAGAGTAACGCAACTCTGAGCAAAGGAAAAGGACATGCTCGCCCTTCCAGACCAAAATGACCCCCCCAAGGAGGGAAGGAAGGAGACTCCGCCAACGCAAAACAATGTTATTAGGCTAAAGAGTCAGCATCCGGAAGAACCTCAAGTGAAAACGCAAATCGTTCACCACTCGGAACACTAGACCACAGAGGTCAACACACATCTCTTAACTCCAAAGGAATGGAAACTACGGTTCTTACAGGGACCTGTAAGACCTGTAAGAACCATGACGACGTCTGCAAAGTCAGACCCGTATCCCGGCGAGTAGCCAGAAAATGCCAACTTTAGATTTGCACTCACAACCCTCCAATCGAAAGCTAATCTACACTCTAGGCCTCATACTTTGAATTAGGATCCGAGCCCGGAGTCTATATCAATAGGCCAAGTGACATTCAGAATCCGACAGGATTAAATCAGCACCACGAGGGTGAAATGAACCCAAGAACCGCAGAAAAGCGTCCAACCAGTACCTGCCTGGTATAAGGACACTCCAGAACTGTCTAAGGTCCAAGATAATTCGACCCAAAGGTTCGATAAATGAACTAGAAAACATAATTCTGTTATTCAAAAGTATCGGTTCCAGAGAAGAACGTTCTCAAAAACGGAAATCTCTCAGACATGAACTTAAGAAAAACAAATTAAACATATCCATCTGGATCAAAAATAAAAGGAAGGCAGCACCCGCAGGTGAATGCCCAAGGTGAATGAGAACGTTAACAGGACCAGCCGATCAGAGGCCCCATTCACCCAAGCTCAGAACTGGAACCGAAACATAAAAGAAAGTAAAAAGGAGACGTTAAGGAGATTAGCCCCGGATCCCTCGGCCCACTAGGACTGGGATCTTCTAACATCGCCAAAACGTGCCTTAAAAGGAAGGCAAAATCATCCCTTGTCGGATCAACGAAAGACCCTGACTCTGAGGTTGGGGCCCCTGAAGCCTCAGAGGCCAACGCTTCCCCAGGAGGCCAAACTGAATCAGGCAATCCCACGCCCGACGGGCCCCGGTTAACAGAAGACTTGGGAGATATAAATGAGACAGCACCATAGAAACCTATGGAGGAAACAAGTCACCCTTCAGAGGAGTAAAAGCCATAGGGACATAGGCTTGTGTAGCCGAGGAAGGGTCTGGGGCAAGTGCCTCACGGGACATGGAAACCTCTGAGGCGGATGGCTCAACGCACTCTAAGCTCCCGGATTCGGGACAAGAGAATGCTCTAGAACGGCAATCGGAACATAACTGATAGGCATTGATTACCAGGGCCATTTCATATTCATCACAAAATGCATTCTCCATATCGGAGACATTCGTGTCTAAAATATCAGAATCCTCCATAATCTTGGGATTACAAAAATGACAAAAACTAACTGGCACCATTTTTACACCCCCCAATGGCTGGGGCACTCACCACCTCCTGTGAACCAGACAACCCATGAGTTAGACTCTCTATCTCACACAGTCAGCATACAGAAGTGAGAAACAACGTAACTGCACCCGTCACAAGGTGCACCGTGCTAGTCACAAAAATGGCGCTCAATCTTGAGAGATTGCCTCATTAAGATAAGGCTGTTATGTTCCGTAAAAGCCATGAGCCTAGGTATTGCTACACATTAGCAGATAGAACCATATAACAAACATGATTAAAATCCCCCTGTTCAATAACCCCCCTCAGGAGATATTAACCCACGATTCTTTATTAAGATAAAAGGAGTCCCACTGGGACCCTACCTTATTTCGTTAACATTACATTCACATAGCGAAATAAAATTAAACGATCTTACCGGAATCTACGCCGTAGAACAGGAACACGGCCCTTCAAGTGTGACAGATAGTAGCCTCGCTTCTGACATGGACTTGAGTGAATACAGGTAGGCAGCAAAACTAGTCAACGCTGATTACCAAGGAGCTGTTAATCCAAGTCGGGATTGTTTCGCAGGAAAACTCTCCATGCATCTCCAGACTCTAACTTTCAACTATGCTCTTACTGAGAGGCTGACAGGATTACTTAAAACTCCTGTCCCATTTCGAAGAGTAGTACCCTCCATAATAGACTCTCTCAAACTTCTAACACTTCTTTGCCAACCTCCTGTGATGAAAGGCAAAGAATTACTGGGGGATGAGAGAAGATGGGGCGGTATTTAAGCCTTTGGCTGGGGTGTCTTTGCCTCTTCCTGGTGGCCAGGTTATGTTTTTCCCCAAAGTAATGAATGCAGCTCTGGACTCTTCCGGTTTAAGAAGAAAAGGGTTCATAATTTGGATCACTTTTTTGAGGGCACACACTGTTGTCAGTAAAATGTGAAAACTGGAGTATCTGGTGTCTGATCCTATACACAATAACTGGGAAAAGGGGGTAGTCAGAATGTTTTGTTTTTGCCTTTTTTTATGCCTATAACAAACAACAACGCCCAAAATCTTTTCATCTCTGTCATGTCAGAGCTTGCTGAGGTTGTTGTCCCATCTGAACTTCCAGAGGAGATTGCAGCTGTATGGGGGAGGAAGACTTTCCTGTCGGCCGTGGATCACTGTAATACGGGAGTGAGATTTTGCATGATCACAATTGTATTTGTGAAAGGCTTTAAAGATCTTACTTCTTGTAAGTAAAATTCTGTTTGAATAAAATGCTACCTTGAATCTGGTCCTTGCGCTGTACCCTATTTTTCCAGTTCTGTCATGTCAGTGCTGTGCCATCGCTTATGTTTGGCAAAGGTGGATTCTGGCTTATCTTCTAAGAATTGTTGGCCATAAAGGTTTGATTACTCTGCCAGAAAGTTTCATTTGAAGGAATGTCGCAGGTGATGCCAGATTTTACTAAAAAAGGGGGCACATCATGACCTTTTAAATTTGGAGGTACCCACACCGATGCAAGCTCTTGGGAGTCTACAGAAGCATCAGAGAGGCTGGATAAGTGGAGTCACTTATGAGTCAGCACTGATTGGATAAAATTAATTTCTATCAAAAGAACTGACATAAGGGATCAGTCTGCAGAGGCTTAGATACAAGGTAATCACAGAGGTAAAAAACATAATTTATGCTTACCTGATAAATTTATTTCTCTTGTAGTGTATCCAGTCCACGGATCATCCATTACTTGTGGGATATTCTCCTTCCCAACAGGAAGTTGCAAGAGGATCACCCACAGCAGAGCTGCTATATAGCTCCTCCCCTCACTGCCATATCCAGTCATTCGACCGAAACAAGCCGAGAAAGGAGAAACCATAGGGTGAAGTGGTGACTGTAGTTTAATTAAAATTTAGACCTGCCTGAAAAGGACAGGGCGGGCCGTGGACTGGATACACTACAAGAGAAATAAATTTATCAGGTAAGCATAAATTATGTTTACTCTTGTTAAGTGTATCCAGTCCACGGATCATCCATTACTTGTGGGATACCAATACCAAAGCTAAAGTACACGGATGATGGGAGGGACAAGGCAGGAACTTAAACGGAAGGAACCACTGCCTGTAGAACCTTTCTCCCAAAAACAGCCTCCGAAGAAGCAAAAGTATCAAATTTGTAAAATTTGGAAAAAGTATGAAGGGAAGACCAAGTTGCAGCCTTGCAAATCTGTTCAACAGAGGCCTCATTTTTAAAGGCCCAGGTGGAAGCCACAGCTCTAGTAGAATGAGCTGTAATCCTTTCAGGAGGCTGCTATCCAGCAGTCTCATAGGCTAAACGGATTATACTCCGAAGCCAAAAAGAAAGAGAGGTTGCCGAGGCCTTCTGACCTCTCCTCTGTCCAGAGTAAACAACAAACAGGTTAGATGTTTGGCGAAAATCTTTAGTAGCCTGTAAGTAAAACTTCAAGGCACGGACTACGTCTAGATTATGCAAAAGACGTTCCTTCTTTGAAGAAGGATTAGGACATAATGATGGAACAACAATCTCTTGATTGATATTCTTGTTAGAAACCACCTTAGGTAAAAACCCAGGTTTTGTACGCAGAACAACTTTATCTGAATGAAAGATCAGATAAGGAGAATCACAATGTAAGGCAGATAACTCTGAGACTCTTCGAGCCGAGGAAATAGCCATCAGAAAAAGAACTTTCCACGAAAGAAGTTTGATATCAATAGAATGAAGGGGTTCAAACGGAACCCCTTGAAGAACTTTAAGAACTTTAAGCAACAGGTTTAAACACAGGCTTAATTCTAACTAAAGCCTGACAAAATGCCTGAATGTCTGGAAGTTCTGCCAGACGCTTGTGTAAAAGAATAGACAGAGCAGAAATCTGTCCCTTTAAAGAACTAGCTGATAATCCTTTGTCCAAACCCTCTTGGAGGAAGGACAATATCCTAGGAATCCTAACCCTACTCCATGAGTAATTCTTGGCTTCACACCAATGAAGATATTTACGCCTTATCTTTGGTAAATTTTCCTGGTGACAGGCTTTCGTGCCTGTATTAAAGTATAAATTACTGACTCGGAGAAGCCACGCCTTGATAGGATCAAGCGTTCAATCTCCATGCAGTCAGTCTCAGAGAAAGTAGATTCGGATGATTGAAAGGACCTTGTATTAGAAGGTCTTGTCTCAGAGGCAGAGTCCATGGTGGAAAGGATGACATGTCCACTAGGTCTGCACACCAGGTCCTGCGTGGCCACGCAGGCGCTATCAATATCACTGATGCTCTTTGCTGTTTGATTTTGGCAATCAGACGAGGGAGCAGAGGAAACGGTGGAAACACATAAGCCAGGTTG
This sequence comes from Bombina bombina, assembly GCF_027579735.1. Lineage (NCBI taxonomy): Eukaryota > Metazoa > Chordata > Amphibia > Anura > Bombinatoridae > Bombina > Bombina bombina. Next base: position 533,133,344 of record NC_069504.1, on the reverse strand, counting down.
AAGAACCAAGGCGCTGCTAGAGCATCTATCAGTGCCGCTTCTGGGTTTTGGCGAGACGCCATGAGATCCAATTCTGGTTTGCCCCAACGGAGAACCAATTGAGCAAACACCTCCGGATGGAGTTCCCATTCCCCCGGAATTCTGACGACTTAGAAAATCCGCATCCCCGTTCTCTACACCTGGGATATGGATCGCTGACAGGTGGCAAGAGTGAGTCTCTGCCCAGTGAATTATCTTCTGACATCGCTAGGGAACTCCTGGTTCCCCCTTGATGGTTGATGTAAGCCACAGTCGTGATGTTGTCCGACTGAAATCTGATGAACCTCAGTGTTGCTAGCTGAGGCCAAGCCAGAAGAGCATTGAATATTGCTCTTAACTCCAGAATATTTATTGGGAGGAGTTTCTCCTCCTGAGTCCATGAACCCTGAGCCTTCAGGGAGTTCCAGACTGCACCCCAACCTAGAAGGCTGGCATCTGTTGTTACAATTGTCCAATCTGGTCTGCGAAAGGTCATACCCTTGGACAGATGGGCCCGAGATAACCACCAGAGAAGAGAATCTCTGGTTCCCTGATCCAGATTTAGTAGAGGGAACAAATCTGTGTAATCCCCATTCCACTGACTGAGCATGCATAATTGCAGCGGTCTGAGATGCAGGCGCGCGAATGGCACTATGTCCATCGCCGCTACCATTAAGCCGATTACTTCCATGCACTGAGCCACCGTGGGGCGCGGAATGGAGTGAAGAACACGGCAAGCATTTAGAAGTTTTGATAACCTGGACTCCGTCAGGTAAATTTTCATTTCTACAGAATCTATTAGAGTCCCTAGGAAGGAAACCCTCATGAGAGGAGATAGAGAACTCTTTTCTTCGTTCACTTTCCACCCATGCGACCTCAGGAATGCCAGAACTATCTCTGTATGAGATTTGGCGATTTGAAAGCTTGACGCCTGTATCAGGATATCGTCCAGGTAAGGAGCCACCGCTATGCCTCGCGGGCTTAGGACCGCCAGAAGTGAGCCCAGAACCTTTGTAAAAATTCTTGGGGCTGTAGCCAACCCGAATGGAAGAGCTACAAATTGGTAATGCCTGTCTAGAAAGGCAAACCTCAGGAACTGATGATGATTCTTGTGAATCGGAATGTGAAGGTAGGCATCCTTTAAGTCCATTGTGGTCATGTACTGACCCTCTTGGATCATGGGTAAAATGGTTCGAATAGTTTCCATCTTGAATGACTGAACTCTGAGGAATTTGTTTAGGATCTTTAAATCCAAAATTGGTCTGAAGGTTCCCTCTTTTTCTGGGAACCACAAACAGATTTGAATAAAACCCCTGTCCTTGTTCCGTCCGCGGAACTGGATGGATCACTCCCATTACAAGGAGATCTTGTACGCAGCTTAGGAATGCCTCTTTCTTTATCTGGTTTGCAGATAATCTTGAAAGGTGAAATCTCCCTTGTGGAGGAGAAGCTTTGAAGTCCAGAAGATATCCCTGAGATATGATCTCCAACGCCCAGGGATCCTGAACATCTCTTGCCCACGCCTGGGCGAAGAGAGAGAGTCTGCCCCCTACTAGATCCGTTGTCGGATAGGGGGCCGCTCCTTCATGCTGTCTTAGAGGCAGCAGCAGGCTTTCTGGCCTGCTTGCCCTTGTTCCAGGACTGGTTAGGTTTCCAGGCCTGCTTGGATTGAGCAAAAGTTCCTTCTTGTTTTGAAGCAGAGGAAGTTGATGCTGCACCTGCCTTGAAATTTCGAAAGGCACAAAAATTAGACTGTTTGGCCTTTGATTTGGCCCTGTCCTGAGGAAGGGTATGACCCTTACCTCCAGTAATGTCAGCAATAATTTCTTTCAAACCAGGCCCGAATAAGGTCTGCCCCTTGAAAGGAATGTTGAGTAATTTAGACTTTGAAGTCACATCAGCTGACCAGGATTTGAGCCATAGCGCCCTACGCGCCTGGATGGCGAATCCGGAATTCTTAGCCGTTAGTTTAGTCAAATGAACAATGGCATCAGAAACAAATGAGTTAGCTAGCTTAAGAGTTCTAAGCTTGTCAACAATTTCAGTCAATGGAGCTGTATGGATGGCCTCTTCCAGGGCCTCAAACCAGAATGCCGCCGCAGCAGTGACAGGCGCAATGCATGCAAGGGGCTGTAAAATAAAACCTTGTTGAATAAACATTTTCTTAAGGTAACCCTCTAATTTTTGGATCTGAAAAAGCACAACTGTCCTCAACCGGGATAGTGGTACGCTTTGCTAAAGTAGAAACTGCTCCCTCCACCTTAGGGACAGTATGCCATAAGTAGTGGCATCTATTGGAAACATTTTTCTAAATATAGGAGGTGGGGAAAAGGGCACACCGGGCCTATCCCACTCCTTACTAATAATTTCTGTAAGCCTTTTAGGTATTGGAAAAACATCAGTACTCACCGGCACTGCATAGTATTTATCCAGCATACACAATTTCTCTGGCACTGCAATTGTGTCACAGTCATTCAGAGCAGCTAATACCTCCCCAAGCAATACACAGAGGTTCTCAAGCTTAAATTTAAAATTAGAAATCTCTGAATCAGGTCTCCCCGATTCAGAGACGTCACCCACAGACTGAAGCTCTCCGTCCTCAGGTTCTGCATATTGTGACGCAGTATCAGACATGGCTCTTACAGCATCTACGCGCTCTGTATCTCGTCTAACCCCAGAGCTATTGTGCTTGCCTCTCAATTCAGGCAATCCGGATAATACCTCTGACAGGGTATTATTCATGATTGCAGCCATGTCCTGCAAAGTAATCGCTATGGGCGTCCCTGATGTACTTGGCGCCATATTAGCGTGCGTCCCTTGAGCGGGAGGCGAAGGGTCCGACACGTGGGGAGAGTTAGTCGGCATAACTTCCCCCTCGACAGACCCCTCTGGTGACAATTCTTTTATAGATAAAGACTGATCTTTACTGTTTAAGGTGAAATCAATACATTTAGTACACATTCTCCTATGGGGCTCCACCATGGCTTTTAAACATAATGAACAAGTATCCTCTGTTTCAGACATGTTTGTACAGACTAGCAATGAGACTAGCAAGCTTGGAAAACACTTTAAAGCAAGTTAACAAGCAATATAAAAAACGTTACTGTGCCTTTAAGAGAAACAAATTTTGACAAAATTTGAAATAACAGTGAAAAAAGGCAGTTACACTAACAACATTTTTACAGTGTATGTAACAAGTCAGCAGAGCATTGCACCCACTTGCAAATGGATGATTAACCCCTTAATAACAAAAACAGAATAATAAATGACAAAAACGTTTTTTAAACACAGTCACAACAACTGCCACAGTCTACTGTGATTGTTACCCTCCTCAAACACGACTTTGAAGCCTTTTGAGCCCTTCAGAGATGTCCTGGATCATGCAGGAAGAAGCTGAATGTCTCTGTCAGTATTTTTAGCTGCACAGAAAAGCACTAAAATAGGCCCTTCCCACTCATATTGCAACAGTGGAAAGCCTCAGGAACTGTTACTAGGCAAAAATCAAACCAGCCATGTGGAAAAAAACTAGGCCCCAATAAGTTTTGTCACCAAACATATATAAAAACGATTAAATATGCCAGCAAACGTTTTATATTACACTTTTATAAGAGTATGTATCTCTATTAATAAGCCTGATACCAGTCGCTATCACTGCATTTAAGGCTTTACTTACATTAATCCGGTATCAGAAGCATTTTCTAGCAAATTCCATCCCTAGAAAAATATTAACTGCACATACCTTATTGCAGGAAAACCTGCACGCCATTCCCTCTCTGAAGTTACCTCACTCCTCAGAATATGTGAGAACAGCAATGGATCTTAGTTACTTCTGCTAAGATCATAGAAATCACAGGCAGATTCTTCTAATGCTGCCTGAGATTAAACAGTACACTCCGGTACCATTTAAAAATAACAAACTTTTGATTGAAGTTAAAAAACTAACTATAATACACCACTCTCCTCTTACTACGTCCATCTTTGTTGAGAATTGCAAGAGAATGACTGGATATGGCAGTGAGGGGAGGAGCTATATAGCAGCTCTGCTGTGGGTGATCCTCTTGCAACTTCCTGTTGGGAAGGAGAATATCCCACAAGTAATGGATGATCCGTGGACTGGATACACTTAACAAGAGAAAGTATATTAATATAACAGTGTTGTGTTTATGCAAAACTGGGGAATGGGTAAAAAAAACATAATTTATGTAAGAACTTACCTGATAAATTCATTTCTTTCATATTAACAAGAGTCCATGAGCTAGTGACGTATGGGATATACATTCCTACCAGGAGGGGCAAAGTTTCCCAAACCTTAAAATGCCTATAAATACACCCCTCACCACACCCACAAATCAGTTTAACGAATAGCCAAGAAGTGGGGTGATAAGAAAAAGTGCGAAGCATATAAAATAAGGAATTGGAATAATTGTGCTTTATACAAAAAAATCATAACCACCACAAAAAAGGGTGGGCCTCATGGACTCTTGTTAATATGAAAGAAATGAATTTATCAGGTAAGTTCTTACATAAATTATGTTTTCTTTCATGTAATTAACAAGAGTCCATGAGCTAGTGACGTATGGGATAATGACTACCCAAGATGTGGATCTTTCCACACAAGAGTCACTAGAGAGGGAGGGATAAAATAAAGACAGCCAATTCCTGCTGAAAATAATCCACACCCAAAATAAAGTTTAACAAAAAACATAAGCAGAAGATTCAAACTGAAACCGCTGCCTGAAGAACTTTTCTACCAAAAACTGCTTCAGAAGAAGAAAATACATCAAAATGGTAGAATTTAGTAAAAGTATGCAAAGAAGACCAAGTTGCTGCTTTGCAGATCTGGTCAACCGAAGCTTCATTCCTAAACGCCCAGGAAGTAGATACTGACCTAGTAGAATGAGCTGTAATTCTTTGAGGCGGAGTTTTACCCGACTCAACATAGGCAAGATGAATTAAAGATTTCAACCAAGATGCCAAAGAAATGGCAGAAGCTTTCTGGCCTTTCCTAGAACCGGAAAAGATAACAAATAGACTAGAAGTCTTACGGAAAGATTTCGTAGCTTCAACATAATATTTCAAAGCTCTAACAACATCCAAAGAATGCAATGATTTCTCCTTAGAATTCTTAGGATTAGGACATAATGAAGGAACCACAATTTCTCTACTAATGTTGTTGGAATTCACAACTTTAGGTAAAAATTCAAAAGAAGTTCGCAACACCGCCTTATCCTGATGAAAAATCAGAAAAGGAGACTCACATGAAAGAGCAGATAATTCAGAAACTCTTCTAGCAGAAGAGATAGCCAAAAGGAACAAAACTTTCCAAGAAAGTAATTTAATGTCCAATGAATGCATAGGTTCAAACGGAGGAGCTTGAAGAGCTCCCAGAACCAAATTCAAACTCCAAGGAGGAGAAATTGACTTAATGACAGGTTTTATACGAACCAAAGCTTGTACAAAACAATGAATATCAGGAAGAATAGCAATCTTTCTGTGAAAAAGAACAGAAAGAGCAGAGATTTGTCCTTTCAGAGAACTTGCGGACAAACCCTTATCCAAACCATCCTGAAGAAATTGTAAAATTCTCGGTATTCTAAAAGAATGCCAAGAAAAATGATGAGAAAGACACCAAGAAATATAAGTCTTCCAGACTCTATAATATATCTCTCGAGATACAGATTTACGAGCCTGTAACATAGTATTAATCACGGAGTCAGAGAAACCTCTATGACCAAGAATCAAGCGTTCAATCTCCATACCTTTAAATTTAAGGATTTCAGATCCGGATGGAAAAAAGGACCTTGTGACAGAAGGTCTGGTCTTAACGGAAGAGTCCATGGCTGGCAAGATGCCATCCGGACAAGATCCGCATACCAAAACCTGTGAGGCCATGCCGGAGCTATTAGCAGAACAAACGAGCATTCCCTCAGAATCTTGGAGATTACTCTTGGAAGAAGAACTAGAGGCGGAAAGATATAGGCAGGATGATACTTCCAAGGAAGTGATAATGCATCCACTGCCTCCGCCTGAGGATCCCGGGATCTGGACAGATACCTGGGAAGTTTCTTGTTTAGATGAGAGGCCATCAGATCTATCTCTGGGAGCCCCCACAATTGAACAATCTGAAGAAATACCTCTGGGTGAAGAGACCATTCGCCCGGATGCAACGTTTGGCGACTGAGATAATCCGCTTCCCAATTGTCTACACCTGGGATATGAACCGCAGAGATTAGACAGGAGCTGGATTCCGCCCAAACCAAAATTCGAGATACTTCTTTCATAGCCAGAGGACTGTGAGTCCCTCCTTGATGATTGATGTATGCCACAGTTGTGACATTGTCTGTCTGAAAACAAATGAACGATTCTCTCTTCAGAAGAGGCCAAAACTGAAGAGCTCTGAAAATTGCACGGAGTTCCAAAATATTGATCGGTAATCTCACCTCCTGAGATTCCCAAACTCCTTGTGCCGTCAGAGATCCCCACACAGCTCCCCAACCTGTGAGACTTGCATCTGTTGAAATTACAGTCCAGGTCGGAAGAACAAAAGAAGCCCCCTGAATTAAACGATGGTGATCTGTCCACCACGTTAGAGAGTGTCGAACAATCGGTTTTAAAGATATTAATTGAGATATCTTCGTGTAATCCCTGCACCATTGGTTCAGCATACAGAGCTGAAGAGGTCGCATGTGAAAACGAGCAAAGGGGATCGCGTCCGATGCAGCAGTCATAAGACCTAGAATTTCCATGCATAAGGCTACCGAAGGGAATGAATGTGACTGAAGGTTTCGACAAGCTGTAATCAATTTTAGACGTCTCTTGTCTGTTAAAGACAGAGTCATGGACACTGAATCTATCTGGAAACCCAGAAAGGTTACCCTTGTTTGAGGAATCAAAGAACTTTTTAGTAAATTGATCCTCCAACCATGATCTTGAAGAAACAACACAAGTCGATTCGTATGAGACTCTGCTAAATGTAAAGACGGAGCAAGTACCAAGATATCGTCCAAATAAGGAAATACCACAATACCCTGTTCTCTGATTACAGACAGAAGGGCACCGAGAATCTTTGTGAAAATTCTTGGAGCTGTAGCAAGGCCAAACGGTAGAGCCACAAATTGGTAATGCTTGTCTAGAAAAGAGAATCTCAGGAACTGATAATGATCTGGATGAATCGGAATATGCAGATATGCATCCTGTAAATCTATTGTGGACATATAATTCCCTTGCTGAACAAAAGGCAATATAGTCCTTACAGTTACCATCTTGAACGTTGGTATCCTTACATAGCGATTCAATAATTTTAGATCCAGAACTGGTCTGAAGGAATTCTCCTTCTTTGGTACAATGAAGAGATTTGAATAAAACCCCATCCCCTGTTCCGGAACTGGAACTGGCATAATTACTCCAGCCAACTCTAGATCTGAAACACAATTCAGAAATGCTTGAGCTTTCACTGGATTTACTGGGACATGGGAAAGAAAAAATCTCTTTGCAGGAGGTCTCATCTTGAAACCAATTCTGTACCCTTCTGAAACAATGTTCTGAATCCAAAGATTGTGAACAGAATTGATCCAAATTTCTTTGAAAAAACGTAACCTGCCCCCTACCAGCGGAACTGGAATGAGGGCCGTACCTTCATGTGAACTTAGAAGCAGGCTTTGCCTTTCTAGCAGGCTTGGATTTATTCCAGACTGGAGATGGTTTCCAAACTGAAACTGCTCCTGAGGACGAAGGATCAGGCTTTTGTTCTTTGTTGAAACGAAAGGATCGAAAACGATTGTTAGCCCTGTTTTTACCTTTAGATTTTTTATCCTGTGGTAAAAAAGTTCCTTTCCCACCAGTAACAGTTGAAATAATAGAATCCAACTGAGAACCAAATAATTTGTTTCCCTGGAAAGAAATGGAAAGTAGAGTTGATTTAGAAGCCATATCAGCATTCCAAGTCTTAAGCCATAAAGCTCTTCTGGCTAAGATAGCCAGAGACATAAATCTAACATCAACTCTAATAATATCAAAAATGGCATCACAGATGAAATTATTAGCATGCTGGAGAAGAATAATAATATCATGAGAATCACGATTTGCTACTTGTTGCGCTAGAGTTTCCAACCAAAAAGTTGAAGCTGCAGCAACATCAGCCAATGATATAGCAGGTCTAAGAAGATTACCTGAACATAGATAAGCTTTTCTTAGAAAAGATTCAATTTTTCTATCTAAAGGATCCTTAAACGAGGTACCATCTGATGTAGGAATGGTAGTACGTTTAGCAAGGGTAGAAATAGCCCCATCAACTTTAGGGATTTTGTCCCAAAATTCTAACCTGTCAGGCGGAACAGGATATAATTGCTTAAAACGTTTAGAAGGAGTAAATGAATTACCCAATCTATCCCATTCCTTAGCAATTACTGCAGAAATAGCATTAGGAACAGGAAAGACTTCTGGAATAACCGCAGGAGCTTTAAAAACCTTATCTAAACGTATAGAATTAGTATCAAGAGGACTAGAATCCTCTATTTCTAAAGCAATTAGTACTTCTTTAAGTAAAGAGCGAATAAATTCCATCTTAAATAAATATGAAGATTTATCAGCATCAATCTCTGAGACAGAATCCTCTGAACCAGAAGAGTCCAAAGAATCAGAATGATGGTGTTCATTTAAAAATTCATCTGTAGAAAGAGAAGATTTAAAAGACTTTTTACGTTTACTAGAAGGAGAAATAACAGACAAAGCCTTCTTTATGGATTCAGAAACAAAATCTCTTATGTTATCAGGAACATTCTGCACCTTAGATGTTGAGGGAACTGCAACAGGCAATGGTACATCACTAAAGGAAATATTATCTGCATTAACAAGTTTGTCATGACATTTAATACAAACAACAGCTGGAGGAATAGCTACCAAAAGTTTACAGCAGATACACTTAGCTTTGGTAGATCCAGCAGGCAGAGGTTTTCCTGTAGTATCTTCTGGCTCAGATGCAACGTGAGACATCTTGCAATATGTAAGAGAAAAAACAACATATAAAGCAAAATAGATCAAATTCCTTATAAGACAGTTTCAGGAATGGGAAAAAAATGCCAAACATCAAGCTTCTAGCAACCAGAAGCAAATGAAAAATGAGACTGAAATAATGTGGAGACAAAAGCGACGCCCATATTTTTTGGCGCCAAAAAAGACGCCCACATTATTTGGCGCCTAAATGCTTTTTTGCGCCAAAAATGACGCAACATCCGGAACGCCGACATTTTTGGCGCAAAATAACGTCAAAAAATGACGCAACTTCCGGCGACACGTATGACGCCGGAAACGGAAATGAATTTTTGCGCCAAAAAAGTCCGCGCCAAAAATGACGCAATAAAATGAAGCATTTTCAGCCCCCGCGAGCCTAACAGCCCACAGGGAAAAAGTCAAATTTTTGAGGTAAGAAAAAATATGATAATTAAAGCATAATCCCAAATATGAAACTGACTGTCTGGAAATAAGGAAAGTTGAACATTCTGAGTCAAGGCAAATAAATGTTTGAATACATATATTTAGAACTTTATAAATAAAGTGCCCAACCATAGCTTAGAGTGTCACAGAAAATAAGACTTACTTACCCCAGGACACTCATCTACATGTTTGTAGAAAGCCAAACCAGTACTGAAACGAGAATCAGTAGAGGAAATGGTAAATATAAGAGTATATCGTCGATCTGAAAAGGGAGGTAAGAGATGAATCTCTACGACCGATAACAGAGAACCTTATGAAATAGACCCCGTAGAAGGAGATCACTGCATTCAATAGGCAATACTCTCCTCACATCCCTCTGACATTCACTGCACGCTGAGAGGAAAACCGGGCTCCAACTTGCTGCGGAGCGCATATCAACGTAGAATCTAGCACAAACTTACTTCACCACCTCCCTTGGAGGCAAAGTTTGTAAAACTGATTTGTGGGTGTGGTGAGGGGTGTATTTATAGGCATTTTAAGGTTTGGGAAACTTTGCCCCTCCTGGTAGGAATGTATATCCCATACGTCACTAGCTCATGGACTCTTGTTAATTACATGAAAGAAAAAGGGATTATCTATCTTTTTAAAGAATACAATTTTTGGAGTAGACTGTCTCTTTAAGACACAGTGACTGGACACCTTGCAGTTAAAGCATAGAAGTGTGGTATAATGTTGGTCATGTAGTAAGCAATATTTATTATAGGGCAGACCAGTTAACCTGAGGCTGGGAGCTTGTGAACCCCTGTCTCCTATAGGCGCAGTCACCTCAGGAGCATGTTGTTATTCTCTAAGTATTTATACATTTATATTATTAATATATTATTCTCTCTGGATTAACATATTCACATAAAGTATTGCCACTAATCATATATTAAAAATAGACAGCTTTCATCCAAAACATCTTATTTATTACATTTTGATAGAGCAAAAAGGGGTTAGTTGTTCTTTCATGGTAAGCTTTATGGATGCAATGAAATATTAAAATATAAGTGTCTTATATTAACTATCCCATACTTTTGAACTGGTTACTATTTAGAGGATCTATTTTACTGCAGGTCACTAATTTTGTTTGCTTACTAAACACCCTAATCAGATTATCTATTAATGGATGCTCAAATAGTACTAATGCCTTAAACTGCAGAAATTGTATTAAACTAAAAAGCTGCTTTTTTACTCATTCATACTTAATAGCAGGGAGGAGACTATAGGCTGCAATGCAAACATTTTTATTATGGTGTTTTATGATTAAGGAAATGTCAGTGAAAATGTCCTGTTTCTTTGTTCCCTAATAAAATGTGTATTGTTTCAACCATTAAGGGGTCCAATAAGTCTTTCTTGGTGATTCATTAAGCTTCTATTTTAATATTAGAGAATACACTAGCCACTTTGCATCCATAGCTTTCTTGATGGATGGAGGTCACTTGGGTTCACAATCTAACCTGGATGACGTATATCAGCCCAGCTCCAAGGTCATTAATTAGTAAGTGTTCTAATTGTACTGCCATGAAATAAATTAATTATAGTTTGAATAGAGTTAAATTGTTGTTTGAAATAAATATGGACATAGGCTGCTCTTTTGTAAATGTGTAACTGAATATTTATTTACTTTGCTGAACTACGTAAAAGTCATTTCTATAGTTGCAATAATAAGTTTGCTGCATTCTTTTAAAAAATAAAAAAAGTTCACATTAAATAAATAAATATATATATATATATATATATATATATATATATATATATATATTGGGGTTGCACCGATACCATTTTTTTATGACTGAGTACAAGTACCGATACTTGTTTTCAAATACTCGCCAATACCAATTACCGATACTTTTTTTTAATGTCATGTGACAGTTTGCCAAGCACAATACAGACTCATTATTTAAGATTCCTTCTTTCTAATTATAAAGGGCTGTAATTCAAAAGATATTATGAAATAATAAAAAAGTTCACTAAACAAGTTTATAAATAAAAAATATTACAATAAAATATTACATTTAAAGGGGTGATGCAATTGGGTTGTAGGGCTGTTATATAACATCAATCTGACGTTTGTATGGAGGTTCGACTAAGTTGAACAGTCTTTCACTTTCCTCACTACTGCATGGGGCAGAAAGATATTTTTGGGCCATTTTAGCCAGAGCTGGAAATCTGTTTATTAACTGCCCAGTACTTCAGGGGTTTGTCTGAACGAGGTACAGTAATCTCTCCTACAATAATACAAAAGACAGCAATTTGTATTAGCAGAACAGTAGTAAACAATTTTTAGTTTAGTCTCCACTTCAGCTTAAAATGAAATGGGAACATGCAGTTTGAAAAAACGCCACAAGATAGCATATGGGTAGGAAGTAGAGGTATCGGTTTAAGTATTGGTGCATTTGCACGAGTACAAGTACTCATGCAAATACTTGGTATCTTCCTTCGGCACGTAGCCGTACTCCCAAAGCACATTTCCTGTTTGGGAGTACGGCTACGTGCCGAAGGAAGATTTATTTTGTCTTGAAGAAGGCTCTAATGTGAGCCGAAACGTTGACTCTGTCTCTGATGCCCTGTTGGGATTTTGATTAAAATGTCTAATGTGGTTCTCTAAAACGTCCTGAGAGTGCCCTTCTTTTCCAAGCTTCACTTATATATATATATGATATTATATTTGAGATTATATATGAGCTATATAAGAAATAAAAGAGCTCCATTAACATACTGCTAGGGCAACCAAAATGCTAGGTTCCCAGAGCAATGAAACCTGTGGAATTGTTCAAAATGTTGATGTATATAGTGACTTTACTTCCTAAAAAGATCACTTGCCCAGAACTCTGAGTGGATTCCATACTAATTCTCACCCTAACAGGGTGAAAATCTATAGCATTCACAGTATTACGCTTTTCTATCCCCTTTCAAATACTTACTAACAGCATCTTATAGAAAGATTTCACATGACATCACCTTCTAAAACTCTATTAGGTGCACTGTAGAAGCTTTACCTCCCCAACCATAAATCCTACAGAATCTGAACTACACATTGAATATGGATGACTGATATCGAATTGGATCTGGCTTTTAAAAGAGTTATAGTTCAAATAAGGAGTTAGATAGATTATACTATTCCAGATCTTTGCTTAAATGTTTACAGTGAAAAACTGGACAAAAAGTAGCGATTATAAAAGTCCAAATGGAATTATTTACAGAGAGAGGATCCTTATGTCTAAAATATAATTTATAGCTCATTTATAAACTGCCAACAGGTTTGACTCTTACAATCTCTGATCCCCAAGGATCTGTTCCGTGGGAGCTATGAAAATGCTTACTGTACCCTTGTGAGCATATCCGGTTTATCCATGGGTAAGATGAATCTGGGTAAGTCAGAATTTGAATCTGGGTAAGTCAGAATTTTGTTTTTAAAACTAAATCTCCTTTTCTATATATACCTTGCTGCCTTGTGATTATATCACACCTTCACCACATATATTCAAGCTGGAACTACAGCGTCTCATCTACCCGACACCAGTCACTATTACTTTCAGTGCTATACGGGTGATTAGAGCTCTACAGAATCACTCGCCTGTGATTGGAGATTTGGAGATCACGTGTACCGGCTCCTGGGCGTGTCTGTCGGGCGACTCCTAATAGTCCCGATCTGCGGATTCAGGCACCGGACGTGTGCCGCATCGCTTGTGAGTATTTCCATCACAGGGGGAGTAGTTGTGAGTCACCGGTGTATTTCCCGACAATACTGTTTTATGGTTGGCGCCTCTCTTTTTCATCCTTGTCTACAGCCAAGTATCCATCTGGATTACTTCTGGGAGTGCAGCCGTGACTCGACGTATATGATTTGCAGCTCATATTCAGCATCAGCGCACCTTTGGGGACTTTCTGATCCTTTCTATCCATAAGGATTGAGCATGAAATTTCTCCAACATTGGTGTGTCCGGTCCACGGCGTCATCCTTACTTGTGGGAAATATCTCTTCCCCAACAGGAAATGGCAAAGAGTCCCAGCAAAGCTGGCCATATAGTCCCTCCTAGGCTCCGCCCACCCCAGTCATTCTCTTTGCCGTTGCACAGGCAACATCTCCACGGAGATGGTTAAGAGTTTTTTGGTGTTTAAATGTAGTTTTTTATTCTTCTATCAAGTGTTTGTTATTTTAAAATAGTGCTGGTATGTACTATTTACTCTGAAACAGAAAAGGATGAAGATTTCTGTTTGTGAGAGGAAGATGATTTTAGCAGACAGTAACTAAAATCGATTGCTGTTTCCACATAGGACTGTTGAGATGAAGTAACTTCAGTTGGGGGAAACAGTTAGCAGACTTTTCTGCTTAAGGTATGACTAGCCATATTTCTAACAAGACCATGTAATGCTGGAAGGCTGTCATTTCCCCTCATGGGGACCGGTAAGCCATTTTCTTAGTCAAACAAACAGAATAAAGGGCTTAATATGGGCTATAAAACTGGTAGACACTTTTATGGGCTAAATTGATTGCTTTATTTGGGCATTTTATTCATGTTTATGCTGATAATTCACATTTATAAACTTGGGGAACGTTTATTAAACGGCAGGCACTATGTTAGACACCTTTTCCAGTCAGGGGGCCTTCCTAGTTGTAGGCTGAGCCTCATTTTCGTGCCATTACTGCGTAGTTGTTTTTTGAGAGCAGGACATGCAGATGCATGTGTGAGGATCTGAAAATTTGCTGGAAAAGTTTCTAGAAGGCGTCACTTGGTATCGTATTCCCCTCTGGGCTTGGTTAGGTCTCAGCAAAGGCTATAGCTGGGACTGTATAGGGGTTACATTTGTAAACGGCTCCGGTTCCGTTATTTTAAGGGTTAAAGCTCTGAAATTTGGTGTGCAATACTCTTAATGCTTTAAGACACTGTGGTGAAATTTTGGTAATTTGAACAATTCCTTCATACTTTTTCACATATTCAGTAATAAAGTGTTTTCTGTTTAAAATTTAAAGAGACAGTAACGGTTTTGTTTTAAAACGTTTTTTGTGCTTTATTGACAAGTTTAAGCCTGTTTAACATGTCTGTGCCTTCGGATAAGCTATGTTCTATATGTATGAAAGCCAATGTGTCTCCCCATTTAAATTTGTGTGATAATTGTGCCATAGCGTCCAAACAAAGTAAGGACAGTACTGCCACAGATAATGAAATTGCCCAAGATGATTCCTCAGATGAGGGGAGTAAACATGATACTACATCATCTCCTACTGTGTCTACACCAGTTTTGCCCACGCAGGAGGCCCCTAGTACATCTAGCGCGCCAATGCTTATTACCATGCAACAATTAACGGCTGTAATGGATAACTCCATAGCAAATATTTTATCCAAAATGCCTACATATCAGAGAAAGCGCGATTGCTCTGTTTTAAACACTGAAGAGCAGGAGGGCGCTGATGATAATTGTTCTGTCATACCTTCACACCAATCTGAAGTGGCCATGAGGGAGGTTTTGTCAGATGGGGAAATTTCAGATTCAGGAAACATTTCTCAACAAGCTGAACCTGATGTTGTGACATTTAAATTTAAATTAGAACATCTCCGCGCACTGCTTAAGGAGGTGTTATCTACTCTGGATGATTGTGACAACTTGGTCATTCCAGAGAAATTATGCAAGATGGACAAGTTCCTAGAGGTTCCGGTGCACCCCGACGCTTTTCCTATACCCAAGCGGGTGGCGGACATAGTGAATAAGGAGTGGGAAAAGCCCGGCATACCTTTTGTTCCCCCCCCCCCTATATTTAAGAAATTATTTCCTATGGTCGACCCCAGAAAGGACTTATGGAAGACAGTCCCTAAGGTCGAGGGGGCAGTTTTTACTCTAAACAAACGCACTACTATTCCTATCGAGGATAGTTGTGCTTTCAAAGATCCTATGGATAAAAAATTGGAGGGTTTGCTTAAAAAGATTTTTGTACAGCAAGGTTACCTTCTACAACCCATTTCGTGCATTGTTCCTGTCACTACAGCAGCGTGGTTCTGGTTCGAGGAACTAGAAAACTCGCTTAGTAGAGAGACTCCATATGAGGAGGTTATGGACAGAGTTCACGCACTTAAGTTGGCTAACTCTTTTATTTTAGATGCCGCTTTGCAATTAGCTAGATTAGCGGCGAAAAATTCAGGGTTTGCAATCGTGGCGCGCAGAGCGCTTTGGCTAAAGTCTTGGTCAGCGGATGTGTCATCCAAGACTAAATTGCTTAACATCCCTTTCAAAGGTAAAACTCTATTTGGACCAGAATTGAAAGAGATTATTTCAGACATCACTGGGGGAAAGGGCCACGCCCTTCCACAAGATAGGCCTTTCAAGGCCAAGAATAAGTCTAATTTTCGTTCCTTTCGCAATTTCAGGAACGGATCGACCTCTAATTCTGCATCCTCTAAGCAAGAGGGTAATGCCTCACAACCCAAACCAGCCTGGAAACCGATGCAAGGCTGGAACAAGGGTAAGCAGGCCAAGAAGCCTGCTGCTGCTAACAAAACAGCATGAAGGAGTAGCCCCCGATCCAGGACCGGATCTAGTAGGGGGCAGACTCTCTCTCTTTGCTCAGGCTTGGGCAAGAGATGTTCAGGATGCCTGGGCGCTAGAAATAGTTTCTCAGGGTTATCTCCTGGAATTCAGGGAACTACCCCCAAGGGGAAGGTTCCACATGTCTCACTTATCCTCAAACCAAATAAAGAGACAGGCGTTCTTACATTGTGTAGAAGACCTGTTAAAGATGGGAGTGATACACCCAGTTCCAATAAAGAAACAAGGAATGGGATTTTATTCCAATCTGTTCGTAGTTCCCAAAAAAGAGGGAACTTTCAGACCAATTTTGGATTTGAAGATCCTAAACAAATTTCTCAGGGTACCATCGTTCAAGATGGAAACCATTCGAACGATTCTACCCACTATCCAGGAA
This sequence comes from Bombina bombina, assembly GCF_027579735.1. Classification (NCBI taxonomy): domain Eukaryota; kingdom Metazoa; phylum Chordata; class Amphibia; order Anura; family Bombinatoridae; genus Bombina; species Bombina bombina. Next base: position 533,116,933 of record NC_069504.1, on the reverse strand, counting down.
GGTCAATTTATGACTACCGTGGATCTAAAGGATGCGTACCTACATATTCCTATCCACAAAGAACATCATCAGTTCCTAAGGTTCGCCTTTCTGGACAAACATTACCAGTTTGTGGCCCTCCCATTCGGGTTAGCCACTGCTCCATGGATTTTCACAAAGGTACTAGGGTCCCTTCTAGCGGTTCTAAGACCGAGGGGCATTGCAGTAGTACCTTACTTGGACGACATTCTAATACAAGCGTCGTCTCTGTCAAAAGCAAAGGCTCATACAGACATCGTTCTGGCCTTTCTCAGATCACACGGATGGAAGGTGAACATAGAAAAAAGTTCTCTGTCTCCGTCAACAAGAGTTCCCTTCTTGGGAACAATAATAGATTCCTTAGAAATGAGGATTTTTCTGACAGAGGTCAGAAAGTCAAAACTTCTAAGCACTTGTCAAGTTCTTCATTCTGTTCCACGTCCTTCCATAGCGCAGTGCATGGAAGTAGTAGGGTTGATGGTTGCAGCAATGGACATAATTCCTTTTGCACGAATTCATCTAAGACCATTACAACTGTGCATGCTCAAACAGTGGAATGGGGACTATACAGACTTGTCTCCAATGATTCAAGTAGATCAGAAGACCAGAGATTCACTCCGTTGGTGGCTGACCCTGGACCATCTATCCCAGGGAATGAGCTTCCGCAGACCAGAGTGGGTCATTGTCACGACCGACGCCAGTCTAGTGGGCTGGGGCGCGGTCTGGGAATCCCTGAAAGCTCAGGGACTATGGTCTCGGGAAGAGTCTCTTCTCCCGATAAACATTCTGGAACTAAGAGCGATCTTCAATGCTCTCAGGGCTTGGCCTCAGCTAGCAAAGGCCAGATTCATAAGATTCCAATCAGACAACATGACGACCGTTGCGTATTTCAATCATCAGGGGGGAACAAGGAGTTCCCTGGCGATGTAAGAAGTGACCAAAATAATTCAATGGGCGGAGGATCACTCCTGCCACCTATCTGCGATCCACATCCCAGGTGTGGAAAACTGGGAAGCGGATTATCTGAGTCGTCAGACATTCCATCCGGGGGAGTGGGAACTCCACCCGGAGATCTTTGCCCAACTAACTCAATTATGGGGCATTCCAGACATGGATCTGATGGCGTCTCGTCAGAACTTCAAGGTTCCTTGCTACGGGTCCAGATCCAGGGATCCCAAGGCGACTCTAGTAGATGCACTAGTAGCACCTTGAACCTTCAACCTAGCTTATGTATTTCCACCGTTTCCTCTCATTCCCAGGCTGGTAGCCAGGATCAAACAGGAGAGGGCCTCGGTGATCTTGATAGCTCCTGCGTGGCCACGCAGGACTTGGTATGCAGACCTGGTGAATATGTCATCGGTTCCACCATGGAAGCTACCTTTGAGACAGGACCTTCTTGTTCAGGGTCCATTCCAACATCCAAATCTGGTCTCCCTCCAGCTGACGGCTTGGAGATTGAACGCTTGATTCTATCAAAGCGTGGGTTTTCAGATTCTGTGATAGATACTCTGGTTCAGGCCAGAAAACCTGTAACTAGAAAGATTTACCATAAAATATGGAAAAGATATATCTGTTGGTGTGAATCCAAAGGATTCCCATGGAATAAGATAAAAATTCCTAAGATTCTCTCCTTTCTACAAGAAGGTTTGGAGAAAGGATTATCTGCAAGTTCTCTAAAGGGACAGATCTCTGCTTTATCTGTCTTACTACACAAAAGACTGGCAGCTGTGCCAGATGTTCAAGCATTTGTTCAGGCTCTGGTTAGGATCAAGCCTGTTTACAGACCTTTGACTCCTCCCTGGAGTCTAAATCTAGTTCTTTCAGTTCTTCAAGGGGTTCCGTTTGAACCTTTGCATTCCATAGATATTAAGTTACTATCTTGGAAAGTTTTGTTTTTGGTTGCTATTTCTTCTGCTAGAAGAGTTTCAGAGTTATCTGCTCTGCAGTGTTCTCCGCCCTATCTGGTGTTCCATGCAGATAAGGTGGTATTGCGTACTAAGCCTGGTTTTCTTCCAAAGGTTGTTTCTAACAAAAATATTAACCATGAGATAGTTGTACCTTCTTTATGTCCGAATCCAGTTTCAAAGAAGGAACGTTTGTTACACAATTTGGACGTAGTCCGTGCTCTAAAATTCTATTTAGAGGCTACAAAAGATTTCAGACAAACATCTTCTTTGTTTGTGGTCTATTCTGGTAAAAGGAGAGGTCAAAAAGCGACTTCTACCTCTCTTTCCTTTTGGCTTAAAAGCATCATCCGATTGGCTTATGAGACTGCCGGACGGCAGCCTCCTGAAAGAATCACAGCTCACTCCACTAGGGCTGTGGCTTCCACATGGGCCTTCAAGAACGAGGATTCTGTTGACCAGATATGTAAGGCAGCGACTTGGTCTTCACTGCACACTTTTGCCAAATTTTACAAATTTTATACTTTTGCTTCTTCGGAGGCTATTTTTGGGAGAAAGGTTTTGCAAGCCGTGGTGCCTTCCGTTTAGGCAACCTGATTTGCTCCCTCCCTTCATCTGTGTCCTAAAGCTTTGGTATTGGTTCCCACAAGTAAGGATGACACCGTGGACCGGACACACCAATGTTGGAGAAAACAGAATTTATGCTTACCTGATAAATTACTTTCTCCAACGGTGTGTCCGGTCCACGGCCCGCCCTGGTTTTTTAATCAGGTCTGATGAATTATTTTCTCTAACTACAGTCACCACGGTACCATATGGTTTCTCCTATATATTTCCTCCTGTCCGTCGGTCGAATGACTGGGGTGGGCGGAGCCTAGGAGGGACTATATGGCCAGCTTTGCTGGGACTCTTTGCCATTTCCTGTTGGGGAAGAGATATTTCCCACAAGTAAGGATGACGCCGTGGACCGGACACACCGTTGGAGAAAGTAATTTATCAGGTAAGCATAAATTCTGTTTTTGAGCAACTTTCTAAATTACTCCAATTATCAAATTTTCTTCATTCTCTTGGTATCTTTATTTGAAATGCAAGAATGTAAGTTTAGATGCCGGCCCATTTTTGGTGAACAACCTGGGTTGTCCTTGCTGATTGGTGGATAAATTCATCCACCAATAAAAAAATGCTGTCCAGAGTACTGAAACCAAAAAAAAGCTTAGATGCCTTCTTTTTCAAATAATGATAGAAGAAAAATTGATAATAGGAGTAAATTAGAAAGTTGCTTAAAATTGCATGCTCTTTCTGAATTACAAAAGAAAAAATTTGGGTTCAGTGTCCCTTTAGGCTTCGTTTTAGTCAAAAGCCTACCTCCCTACACAGCATTGAGCCCTAGCCAGAAACGGCATTCCTGATATAATGTCCATTAAAAGGACAGTATACACCAATTTCCCTTTAACTGCATGTAATGGACACTACTATAAAGAATAATAAGCACAAATACTGATCTAAAAATCCAGTAAAAAAACGGTTTAAAACAAAAACAAAATTTATGCTTACCTGATAAATTCCTTTCTCCTGTAGTGTGGTCAGTCCACGGGTCATCATTACTTCTGGGATATTAACTCCTCCCCAACAGGAAGTGCAAGAGGATTCACCCAGCAGAGCTGCTATATAGCTCCTCCCCTCTACGTCACACCCAGTCATTCGACCAAGAACCAACGAGAAAGGAGAAGCCAAAGGGTGCAGTGGTGACTGGAGTATAATTTAAAAATTTTTTAGACCTGCCATAAAAACAGGGCGGGCCGTGGACTGACCACACTACAGGAGAAAGGAATTTATCAGGTAAGCATAAATTTTGTTTTCTCCTGTTAAGTGTGGTCAGTCCACGGGTCATCATTACTTCTGGGATACCAATACCAAAGCTAAAGTACACGGATGACGGAAGGGACAGGCAGGCTCTTTATACGGAAGGAACCACTGCCTGAAGAACCTTTCTCCCAAAAACAGCCTCCGAAGAAGCAAAAGTGTCAAATTTGTAAAATTTGGAAAAAGTATGAAGAGAAGACCAAGTTGCAGCCTTGCAAATCTGTTCAACAGAAGCCTCATTCTTAAAGGCCCAAGTGGAAGCCACAGCTCTAGTAGAATGAGCTGTAATTCTTTCAGGAGGCTGCTGTCCAGCAGTCTCATAGGCTAACCGTATTATGCTACGAAGCCAAAAAGAGAGAGAGAGGTAGCCGAAGCTTTTTGACCTCTCCTCTGACCAGAATAAACGACAAACAGGGAAGACGTTTGTCGAAAATCCTTAGTTGCCTGTAGATAAAATTTCAGGGCACGGACTACATCTAGATTGTGTAGCAGACGTTCCTTCTTCGAAGAAGGATTAGGACACAAAGATGGAACAACAATCTCTTGATTGATATTCCTGTTAGTGACCACCTTAGGTAAGAACCCAGGTTTAGTACGCAGAACTACCTTGTCTGAATGAAAAATCAGATAAGGAGAATCACAATGTAAGGCAGATAACTCAGAGACTCTTCGAGCCGAGGAAATCGCCATTAAAAACAGAACTTTCCAAGATAACAGCTTGATATCAATGGAATGAAGGGGTTCAAACGGAACCCCCTGTAAAACATTAAGAACTAAGTTCAAACTCCATGGTGGAGCAACAGTTTTAAACACAGGCTTGATCCTAGCTAAAGCCTGACAAAAAGCTTGAACGTCCGGAACTTCTGACAGACGTTTGTGTAAAAGAATGGACAGAGCTGAAATCTGTCCCTTTAAGGAACTAGCGGATAAACCCTTTTCTAAACCTTCTTGTAGAAAAGACAATATCCTAGGAATCCTAACCTTACTCCATGAGTAACTCTTGGATTCGCACCAATATAAGTATTTACGCCATATTTTATGGTAAATTCTTCTGGTAACAGGCTTCCTAGCCTGTATTAAGGTATCAATAACTGACTCAGAAAAACCACGTTTTGATAAAATCAAGCGTTCAATTTCCAAGCAGTCAGCTTCAGAGAAATTAGATTTTGATGTTTGAAGGGACCCTGGATCAGAAGGTCCTGTTTCAGAGGTAGAGACCAAGGTGGACAGGATGACATGTCCACTAGATCTGCATACCAAGTCCTGCGTGGCCATGCAGGCGCTATTAGAATCACTGATGCTCTCTCCTGTTTGATTCTGGCAATCAATCGAGGAAGCATCGGGAAGGGTGGAAACACATAAGCCATCCCGAAGGTCCAAGGTGCTGTCAAAGCATCTATCAGAACCGCTCCCGGATCCCTGGATCTGGACCCGTAACGAGGAAGCTTGGCGTTCTGTCGAGACGCCATGAGATCTATCTCTGGTTTGCCCCAACGTCGAAGTATTTGGGCAAAGACCTCCGGATGAAGTTCCCACTCCCCCGGATGAAAAGTCTGACGACTTAGGAAATCCGCCTCCCAGTTCTCCACTCCCGGGATGTGGATTGCTGACAGGTGGCAAGAGTGAGACTCTGCCCAGCGAATTATCGTTGATACTTCCATCATTGCTAGGGAGCTTCTTGTACCTCCCTGATGGTTGATGTAAGCTACAGTCGTGATGTTGTCCGACTGAAACCTGATGAACCCCCGAGTTGTTAACTGGGGCCAAGCCAGAAGGGCATTGAGAACTGCTCTCAATTCCAGAATGTTTATTGGCAGGAGACTCTCCTCCTGATTCCATTGTCCCTGAGCCTTCAGAGAATTCCAGACAGCGCCCCAACCTAGTAGGCTGGCGTCTGTTGTTACAATTGTCCAGTCTGGCTTGCTGAATGGCATCCCCCTGGACAGATGTGGCCGAGAAAGCCACCATAGAAGAGAATTTCTGGTCTCTTGATCCAGATTCAGAGTAGGGGACAAGTCTGAGTAATCCCCATTCCACTGACTTAGCATGCACAATTGCAGCGGTCTGAGATGTAGGCGTGCAAAGGGTACTATGTCCATTGCCGCTACCATTAAGCCGATCACCTCCATGCATTGAGCTACTGACGGGTGTTGAATGGAATGAAGGACACGGCATGCATTTTGAAGCTTTGTTAACCTGTCTTCTGTCAGGTAAATCTTCATTTCTACAGAATCTATAAGAGTCCCCAAGAAGGGAACTCTTGTGAGTGGAAAGAGAGAACTCTTCTTTTCGTTCACCTTCCATCCATGCGACCTTAGAAATGCCAGTACTAACTCTGTATGAGACTTGGCAGTTTGAAAGCTTGAAGCTTGTATCAGAATGTCGTCTAGGTACGGAGCTACCGAAATTCCTCGCGGTCTTAGTACCGCCAGAAGAGCACCCAGAACCTTCGTGAAGATTCTTGGAGCTGTAGCCAATCCGAATGGAAGAGCTACAAACTGGTAATGCCTGTCTAGGAAGGCAAACCTTAGATACCGGTAATGATCTTTGTGAATCGGTATGTGAAGGTAAGCATCCTTTAAATCCACTGTGGTCATGTACTGACCCTTTTGGATCATGGGTAAGATTGTCCGAATAGTTTCCATTTTGAACGATGGAACTCTTAGGAATTTGTTTAGGATCTTTAAATCCAAGATTGGCCTGAAAGTTCCCTCTTTTTTGGGAACCACAAACAGATTTGAGTAAAACCCTTGTCCTTGTTCCGACCGCGGAACCGGATGGATCACTCCCATTAGTAAAAGATCCTTGTACACAGCGTAGAAACGCCTCTTTCTTTATTTGGTTTGTTGACAACCTTGACAGATGAAATCTCCCTTTTGGGGGAGAGGATTTGAAGTCCAGAAGGTATCCCTGAGATATGATCTCTAACGCCCAGGGATCCTGGACATCTCTTGCCCAAGCCTGGGCGAAGAGAGAAAGTCTGCCCCCCACTAGATCCGTTCCCGGATCGGGGGCCCTCAATTCATGCTGTCTTAGGGGCAGCAGCAGGTTTCCTGGCCTGCTTGCCCTTGTTCCAGGACTGGTTAGGTCTCCAGCCTTGTCTGTAGCGAGCAACAGCTCCTTCCTGTTTTGGTGCAGAGGAAGTTGATGCTGCTCCTGCTTTGAAATTCCGAAAGGAATGAAAATTAGACTGTCTAGCCTTAGGTTTGGCTCTGTCTTGAGGCAGGGCATGGCCTTTACCTCCTGTAATGTCAGCGATAATTTCTTTCAACCCGGGCCCGAATAAGGTCTGCCCTTTGAAAGGTATGTTAAGTAATTTAGATTTAGAAGTAACGTCAGCTGACCAGGATTTTAGCCACAGTGCTCTGCGTGCCTGAATGGCGAATCCGGAATTCTTAGCCGTAAGTTTAGTTAAATGTACTACGGCATCCGAAATAAATGAATTAGCTAGCTTAAGTGTCTTAAGCTTGTTTGAAATCTCATCTATAGTTATTGAGTCAAGAGTCTCTTCCAGGGACTCGGACCAAAAAGCGGCCGCGGCCGTGACAGACGCAATACATGCAAGGGGTTGCAATATAAAACCTTGTTGAATAAACATTTTCTTAAGGTAACCCTCTAATTTTTTATCCATTGGATCTGAAAAGGCACAGCTATCCTCCACCGGGATAGTGGTACGCTTAGCCAGAGTAGAAACCGCTCCCTCCACCTTAGGGACCGTCTGCCATAAGTCCCGTGTGGTGGCGTCTATTGGAAACATTTTTCTAAACACAGGAGGGGGGGAAAAGGGTACACCGGGCCTATCCCACTCCTTAGTAATTATCTCTGTAAGCCTCTTAGGTATAGGAAATACGTCAGTACTCGCCGGTACCGCATAGTATCTATCCAGCCTACATAATTTCTCTGGGATTGCAACGGTGTTACAATCATTTAGAGCTGCTAATACCTCCCCTAACAGTACACTGAGGTTTTCGAGTTTAAACTTAAAATTAGAAATGTCTGAATCCATTCTATTGGGATCAGAACCGTCACCTGCTGATTGAAGCTCTCCGTCCTCATGTTCAGCATACTGTGACGCAGTATCAGACATGGCCCTATTATCAACAGCGCACTCTGTTCTCACCCCAGAGTGATCACGCTTACCTCTTAGTTCTGGTAATTTAGCCAAAACTTCAGTCATAACATTAGCCATATCCTGTAATGTGATTTGTAATGGCCGCCCTGATGTACTCGGCGCTACAATATCACGCACCTCCCGAGCGGGAGATGCAGGTACTGACACGTGAGGCGAGTTAGTCGGCATAACTCTCCCCTCGTTGTTTGGTGAAATATGTTCAATTTGTACAGATTGACTTTTATTTAAAGTAGCATCAATGCAATTAGTACATAAATTTCTATTGGGCTCCACTTTGGCTTTAGCACATATAGCACAGAGATATTCCTCTGAATCAGACATGTTTAACACACTAGCAAATAAACTAGCAACTTGGAAATACTTTTCAAAGTAATTTACAAATAATATGAAAACGTACTGTGCCTTTAAGAAGCACAGAAAAAAGTTATGACAGTTGAGAAATAATAAACTGAGAAACTATAACATCAAATCGTTTCCGGTAAAAACACAATTTTAGCAAAGGATTGCCCCCATTAGCAATGGATAACTAACCCTGATAGCAGAAAAAAAGTACAGAAATAAACGTTTTTTATCACAGTCAGCTACAATCTCACAGCTCTGCTGTGAGTGATTACCTCCCTCAAAATAAGTTTTGAAGACCCCTGAGCTCTGTAGAGACGAACCGGAACATGCAGGGAAGACAAGAGACTTCTGACTGAATTTTTTGATGCGTAGCAAAAGCGCCAAAATAGGCCCCTCCCCCTCACACACAACAGTGAGGGAGATCAGTAAACTGTCTTAAATTAAATAAAACGACTGCCAAGTGGAAAAAAACAGTGCCCAAAACATTTTTTCACCCAGTACCTCAGAAAATTAAACGATTTAACATGCCAGCAAAAACGTTTAACATCAAATAATGAAATGACATTAGAAAGCCTGTTGCTAGTCACTGCAAATTAGGCTAAAGTCTTATGCATACAGTATTATCCCAGTGAAGTGCCATTCCCCAGAATACTGAAGTGTAAAATATACATACATGACAGCCTGATACCAGTTGCTACTACTGCATTTAAGGCTGAGCTTACATTATATCGGTATGGCAGAATTTTCTCAGTCAATTCCATTGTCAGAAAATAATATGCTGCTACATACCTCTTTGCAGATTAACCTGCCCGCTGTCCCCTGATCTGAAGTTTACCTCACTCCTCAGATGGCCGAGAACAGCAATATGATCTTAACTACGCCGGCTAAAATCATACAAAAAACTCAGGTAGATTCTTCTTCAAATTCTACCAGAGAAGGAACAACACACTCCGGTGCTGTTATAAAATAACAAACTTTTGATTGAAGGTATAAAACTAAGTATAATCACCACAGTCCTCTCACACATCCTATCTATTAGTTGGGTGCAAGAGAATGACTGGGTGTGACGACAAAAGAAGTTCTATAGAAATATTTGAAAAGAAAGTTAAGGAAGATATCGAGAAATTAGAGGATAAAAAAGATATTAAATGGAATCTGACTAAAAAAGAAAACCAAGTATTAAAAGACTTAAAAGAGAACAAAAACATCATAATAAACCAGGCTAACAAAGGAGGAGGGGTTGTGATCATGGACACGGAGAAATATCTAAATGAAGCTAATAGACTATTGGGAGATCAAGACACATACAAAAAATTATCGAATAATCCCATTGATCAAATGAAAAAGCATTTGGACATGATGATATTGGCAGCTCGAGAGAGAGGAATATTAAACAGTCATGAAAGTAAATTTCTTTTAGTAGAATACCCTAGGACACCTGTTTTTTATTTCCTCCCCACGATTCATTAAGATTTAACTAATCCCCCAGACTGCCCCATTATTTCTGGAATAGATTCATTAACTTCTAATTTATCACAATATACAGACCATTATCTTCAGAAATATGTAAAAACAATACCATCACATTTGAAAGACACAAAGCACTTTTTGAATATAATACAAGAAATAGAATGGCAGGACAATTATATATTAGAGACATGTGACGTCAGCTCCCTTTACACATGTATTGAACATACTAGAGGATTGGAGGCTACTAATATATTTCTAAAAAAAGATAAAGACATGTCGCAGCCACAAAGGGAATTTATTCTAGATTGTATGGTCTTTATTTTAAAAAACAATTATTTTTCATTTAATGGAAATTATTACTTACAGAAGAGAGGAATGGCTATGGGCACAAGATTCGCACCGAGTTATGCAAATTTATTCGTAGGCTATTATGAAGAAAACTTCTTGTCCAGCACGCCCTGGGGTGCGAATCTTGTGCTCTATAAACGTTTCATAGACAATATATTTATAGTCTGGAAAGGAGATCAAGAACTTCTAGAACAATTTATTGAAGATTTTAATAATAATTGATTCTACAAAATAGATTTGTGGAAAAGGGCTACAATCCTAAGAATTTAATAGATATAAATAAGAAAGTAAGGGATATTGATAGAGAAACACTATTACAAGATCAAATTAAAATTTTAGATAAAGATGAGAGATCCATTCAATATCACCTTTATAACTACATTCTCCAGTCAGCATAAACAAATTTAAAATATTATAAAAAAACACTGGCATCTAGCCAGGAGTGATCCCATAATAGGAAAAAGACTTAAACGGCAACCTGATATAATATTTAGAAAAGCCACTAACTTGAAGAATATTCTTGCACCCAGCGAATTTAAATCAAAACATGTATAAAAAAAAAAAAAAAAAGAGAGAATTTAAAAAGTGAAAGACTGGAAGGTTTTTTCCCTTGCCATGATTGCAAATCCTGTAAATACAGCACTACAACGAAAACTGTAAGATCAACAACTACGAATATGGAAGTTAATAAATGACACCATAAGATGTACAGATACTAACATTATATACTTATTACAATGTTCATGTAATCTCCAATATTTGGGACAAACTAGTAGAAATTTGAAAGAAAGAATAAAAGAGAACATATCAGGAGTATAGAGAGAGAGAGAGAAAGACAACACAAGACTATATGCCCATTTTAAAGAACATCACCAGGTCAACCCCAAAAATTTGATATATTGGGGCATTAAGAAAGTCAGAACGGATGGAAGGGGGGGAAATATAGAGAAGAGACTGCTCCATCAGGAAGCAGAACTGATTTTTAAGATGGGCACTTTATATCCCAAGGGTCTGAACAGTGAACTTGACCTTAATGCTATCATTTGATGGCATTTACGGAAATACACCTTATTTCAATAAATTTTATTTTAACAAATTTTAGTTTTCCAAACTCTATAATACAATGACCCTGTCACATTCGAACTATTGTACTTATATATATATATACATATACATATACATACACACAGTAGGTTCCACAATCTAATTATGATATTACAAAATAGGATATCAACTGTTATAGACAGATTATACTGAGCACAATTTAGATAATAGTCCCAAAGGTCAGGCTAGAATTATGAAATTGATCTGTAGGGACCATCATTGCTTTATATATATATTTTAAAATTGTATGTGGTATTTCCATACGGTAACAATTTCTTGTAGAGAAGTTTTCGTAAACTTTTTTATAAAAAGATTTTTATATGAAAGAATTTTTGTATGGAATTTTACATAATTTTTTGTATAGATTCTATGTATAGATTTTTTAAATGATTTTTTTATATAGTTATTATATGGGATTTATTAAGACCATTTTCCATTTAGTTTCTACAATTTTACATATATTTCAAATATATATATATATATATACACTATATATATATATATATATATATATATATATATCGTTTGCGGATTTTATATAAGGTATATGATAATTTTCATTACTCCATTGATGTGCAACTACTAGAATTTACCTTTTAACTCTATAGGATAATGGTCGATGATATAGAGTAGGCACTATGTATTATTTTAATCACCTATACAATACTAACCAGTATCAATTAAAAAATCTGAAAAAAAAGCTGAAACACATGGTATAGTAACTAAAGAGTTAAAAAATAGATGACGTAAGTGAAGCCAGCTTTAAGACACAAGATCAATGCATCAGGTATCTTGAGAAAGGCTTTCTAGCCGAAACGCGTTGAACCTGATACATCAATTTAGTAACACGGAGCAAGGAGAGGAAAAGGCAATAGTCCATCGAGGTGCCGCACTGACACTCTTAAAACTCATATCCAGCATCAAAGAGGTTCGTAAAGTGAAAGCACCACATCAGCTAAGTACGGGATGTACACAAAGAACCCGGAGAGGAGGTAAAAAGATTTCTCTCCAGCAGCAAAGAGGTCCGTAAAGCGGAACCGCCATAGCAACAAAGCACGGAACGTACATACAGAGCTCAGAGAGCAGGAAAAGATTGGATCCGTAGGAGTCCCACACCAACACTGCGGAGGTCCGTTATATACAGCAGAAAAATTGTATGCAGCAGAACTGTTACCTACATTCTGACGGAAGGACTCACAAAGAGGATTTTAAGTTAAGAAAACCAACCACTTAACACCACATCACCTGGTGAGAATATACGCTTTGTTGGGAGATTTGAGATCCCTCTAAATACATCCACTTGAACATCTTAATAAGGTACTGTTGAACTATTAAGCTGAAGGAATTTTTACCTGTATATCACAGTCAGTGTACACTTATAAAATATCAACCAAGATACTATGGGACATTGAAGATTTCCAAAAAGACTGTGATAAATATTTCAAACTAACATATTGTACATTTAGCAACAGTGTTGCTTATATGGATCACTACTTCTCAGTGTTTATAACATTTTAGATTAGTATATAACTTTTACACATTGATAGACGTAACATATCGACACCGGTGTCTAGCCTGTATTACAGCTTCTATTATTGTTTTTAATTATTGTAATCTATTAGAAATTTTATAATGCCAATAAATCTATTTCATTTTATATAAACGTATTGTTAAATTACTTATTAACAACAGGAGTACATAGAAGTCCGTTTCACCCCAAGTGTGTGTGTGTGTGTGTGTGTGTGTGTGTGTGTGTGTGTGTGTGTATATATATATATATATATATATATATATATATATATATATATATGCACATATTTTATATATATATTTTATATTGTTTATAAATTCTACATTAGGTAGTAAGAATTGGGAATTAGCAATCTCAATTGCACCACCTTATTCTATGAAGAGTCCACAGCTGCATTCATTACTTTTGGGAAAACAATACCCAAGCTATAGAGGACACTGAATGCAAACGGGTACAGAAGGCGGCTCCTCGAAGGGCACCACAGCCTGAAATGACCCATACAAAACTGAAAAAATAACTGCCCATCAGTTAAACAACCAGCATGCCGTGCTGTAGACCACTCAAAATCTTTAGATTCCACTGAGCACAATGCCTCCGAGGAGCCAAGTTCCGCAAGGCTCCCAAATCGCACAAACTTATCCGAAGGAAAAGCACCTCCACCTACCCCCGAAGGGGAGAACGGAGTACCCAAAGGACCCACAGAATAGGACTCAAGACAAACGAAACCAAGGTGGTTACAGGACAACCACCCAAGGAAAAGAACTCTCTAAGAAGTCCCTCTCCCAAGAGACACTCCCAGAACAAAAATCAACCTCAGATCCTCTGACACAGCACCATATAACTAATGGTGCTCCAAGGAAGCCACAAGCTCCCCACTGAACCCTAGTCTAGCAGACACAACCGCTAAAACTAGCCACATATAGATAGGAAAACCATATCAGGATTGAAGAAAACCCCGGAGCACACCGACAGGATGGAAAACCAACTGTCCCAAGGAAAAAGACCCCACTGTGAAACACAGAACACAACTGACAGGACTCGTGAGTTCCAGCTCCAGGGCAGCAAAGCTGACCAAGTCCTCAAGGGACCCCATCCCACAGAGAGAGACGAATTATCGACGGAAACTCCCACCAAGAAATCCAGCTCACAGACATCCAACACCAGTAGCAATGCAACCAGTGGAGAGAGTAACACCCGTGAACCCCCCCCCCCCCCGGAAGGATAGCAGTGAAGAGTAAGCACATGGTCAGATCCCAGAGAGCAAACAGATCTCCAACCTCCCCTCCAAGAAATGGACCCAAACCAAAAAGAGTCTGTTAACATCCACCTCAAGAAGAGCGTAGGTCCTAAGAGAAACTAATCCATTGGAGAACCACTTTGACCAATTACTAGCAACTGCCACGATATAAGGCTTGTGAGCACATATACAAAGTGCAAGTAGATGCCGCTGGTTTCAAACTGCAAACCATCCACTTGCTAGACAGCAAAAGCTAACAGGCTACTACAGCTGGCTCTACCAGCTCAAATTTCTCTAAGAAAGAACACTCTCAAAGGAGAGATAGGGCACAGACTAGTACCAGAGCCAGCTCCCCTGACATCCCACACTCAAGTAGGGAAGAAAGGAATCCTCAAACGAGAAGATAAGGACCCACAGGGTCTCCATGGAAACTGTATACTTCCATAAACTCCCCAAAAAGACAAAAGCCAAGGGGACCACTTCCCCAGCCGTAGGCAAGGTGAAGAGACCAAAGCGAATGGTAAAACACTACCACTGAGTAATAACCCAACAGTCAGTACTACCAGCTCAGTTGAGACAAACAACCTCAAGCCCACCTTAAATGCAAAAGTTGCCCGTGGCAACAACCACCGATCCACCTGAAGGGCAGCAAACTAACCTTCAGGTCGATACCAATCTCCCATGAGAGAGCAACACTCCAAGTCTACAGACCCTGGAGTTTACCAGAGACAGGTGGTCATAAAATGGAGACATACCACAGTAGCGGGATTCAACACGCCACTTACCCATGTGGACAACTAGGCGACCCACTAGGCTACACCGGCAAGCGTAATATGCCCCTTAGATGGAAAGTCACAGATCCTTACAGGATCAGCCTCCCAGAAAAACCTGAACCAGGAATAATAGACAACCCCAGAAAACCCGCTGAGAAGCAGACTAGAGGCGGTTGCCAAGGAACAAAAAGGGGTGAAACCCAACCCCTGCGCTCCAACTTATGAAAAGGGGGGAGACAGACATACCCGAACTCTTGGACTCAGATATCCAAACCACTCAAGAAAGGAGAACCAGTCCCCACAACTTCAAGAAGTACCAGTGACTAGGCCACAAGAAAAACAGACACCCGGAAATATTAAAATTGAAACGAAATAGTTATCCAAACTGATACCCCACCAGTCCTGCGGTCATCTCGACCTCCAAACCCCTTGTGAATGGAAAACCTCGGTACCGAGGCAAACACAAAAACCTCCAGGACCCACGAGGAGTCGATGGATCCCCACATAAGGGACAGCAGAAGACCTATACACTCCAACTCACACTCCATTCATCAAGGATGAGGAGCAAGTTGACATATAAGAAAACGAAAACGCTTCCTCAATTAATGGAAGAGTAAACACCAAACGAACACTCCAACAAGTGAACGACTCAAAACTAACAACAGGATAACCAGCACCCCATGGGTGACATGAACCCTAAGGAACAGCAGCTAGCACCCGACCAGTACCTACCTGGTACAAGGAACACCTGAACTGTCCAAGGTCCAAGAAAAATCGAAGCCCCAAAGGGAACAAAAACAAACTATAATCATAACTTAGTTCTGATATATAAAACGTGCAGCTTCCAAAGAAGTGCGCACGCGACCACAAAATCGCAAATATCAGTTCCAGAGAAGAAATGTTCCCAAATGGAAAATTATAGCAGACAGGAGCTTCCTAAAACAAATCAAAATATATCTAACCGGATTTAAATAAAATTAAGGCAGCACCCGAAGGTGAACGCCCAAGGAAAACGGCACGCCAACCGGACCAGCCAATTAGAGGCCCCATCCTCCCAAGCTCAGAACTGGAACAGATACTTAAAAGAAAAGATAAAACAGAGACGTTAAAGAGATTGTCTTTATCCCTACACGTCTAACCCAGCTTGCCGTCCGGCACAGCAGAACGAGGATCCCTCGGCCCAGTAGGACTGGAATCCTCCAGCACCGCCAAAACATGCCTTAGCAGGACGCGAAGACATGCCAGTCTATTAAGGAAGGCAAAATGTTCCCCCGCTGGATCAATGGACAATTCCGGCTCGAGGGTTGGGCCCCTGAAGCCTCAGAGGCCATAGCTTCCCCAGAAAGTCTGACTCAGGTGATCCCACGCCCGACGAACCCCGGTTAACAGAACACGCACAGTATCTTAAAAACGCTTTGCTAGGAAGATATAAATGCGCCAGCGCCATAGATATGGCCATGGGGAACCGTGCTGTAACCTCTGGAAGAAACAAGCCGACTTCCGGAGAAGTAGTAACGATCCTAGGGACACCTGCTTGCATAGCAAAGGAAGGTTCTGGGACACACGCCTCTTGGAACATAGAATCCTCAGGGGCAGATGGCTCAGCACACTCTAAATTCCCTAACTCGGGGGAAGAGAGTACTCTAGAACGGCAATTGGAACATAACTGATGGGCATAGATAACCCTGGCCATTTCATACTCTTCGCAAGACATATACTCCGAATCGGAGATATCCGTCTCCAAAAAAATCAGAATCCTCCATAACTTGGAGATTGCAATTATGGACAAACACTAATGGCACCTTACACCTTCAATGGCTGGGGCACTCACCACCTCCTGTGAACCAGAAAACAAACAGACTCTCTCCACTGCCACTCGGTCAAGGTTTAGAAATGGGATACAACGTGACCACACTCGATCACAAGGTGCAATATGTAAGCCAAAAAAGTGAGCCAGTCCCTCAGACCGTGCAAGCTGATGAAATAAAGCAGTTATGTCCGAATACCCATATGCCCAAGTATCACTACACAATAGCAGACAAATCACATAGCAAATATGATTAAAGTCCCCCCTGTTCAATAATCCCCACCCCCAGGAGATATTAACCCTTGATTCCATAAGCTAAAGGAGTCCCACTGACTTCTTTTGTTTAACATTACATTCACATATCGAAATAAAATGAAACGATCTTACTGAAATCTACGCCATGGAACAGGAACGCATCCCTTCAAGTGTGACAGATAGTAGCCTCACTTCTGACATGGACTTGAGTGAATAAAGGCAGGCAGCGAAACTCGTCAACGCTGATCGCCCAAGGAGCTGTTAATATGAGTCGGGATGGTTTCGCAGAAAGACTCTCCCTGCATCTCCGGACTCACCCATGCTCTCACTGAGAGACTGACAGGATTACTTAAAACTCCAGTCCCATTTCGAAGAGTACTACCCTTGATGAGAGACTATCTTCAATCTTCTGACACTTCACTGCCAACCTCCTGAGACGAAAGGCAAAGAATAACTGAGGGATGAGGGAAGTGGGGGAGGTATTTAAGCCTTTGGCTGGGGTGCCTTTGTCTCCTACTGGTGGCCAAGTTCTGAATTCCCAAAAGTAATTAATTCAGCTGTGGACTCTTCCCGTTTAAAAAGCAAACTATACTTTTTAAAAAACAAACAAAAAAAAACGCTATAGGCTATATAAATATATCATCTACAAAACATTTATGCAAAGAAAAAACATAATTTATGCTTACCTGATAAATTCCTTTCTTCTGTTGTGTGATCAGTCCACGGGTCATCATTACTTCTGGGATATAACTCCTCCCCAACAGGAAATGCAAGAGGATTCACCCAGCAGAGCTGATATAGCTCCTCCCCTCTACGTCAGTCCCAGTCATTCGACCAAGAATCAACGAGAAAGGAGTAACCAAGGGTGAAGTGGTGACTGGAGTATAATTTAAAAGATATTTACCTGCCTGAAAAACAGGGCGGGCCGTGGACTGATCACACAACAGAAGAAAGGAATTTATCAGGTAAGCATAAATTATGTTTTCTTCTGTTATGTGTGATCAGTCCACGGGTCATCATTACTTCTGGGATACCAATACCAAAGCAAAAGTACACGGATGACGGGAGGGATAGGCAGGCTCATTATACAGAAGGAACCACTGCCTGAAGAACCTTTCTCCCAAAAATAGCCTCCGAAGAAGCAAAAGTGTCAAATTTGTAAAATTTGGAAAAAGTATGAAGCGAAGACCAAGTTGCAGCCTTGCAAATCTGTTCAACAGAGGCCTCATTCTTAAAGGCCCAAGTGGAAGCCACAGCTCTAGTGGAATGAGCTGTAATTCTTTCAGGAGGCTGCTGTCCAGCAGTCTCATAGGCTAAACGTATTATGTTACGAAGCCAAAAAGAGAGAGAGGTAGCAGAAGCTTTTTGACCTCTCCTCTGACCAGAATAAACGACAAACAGGGAAGAAGTTTGACGAAACTCTTTAGTTGCCTGCAAGTAGAACTTGAGGGCACGAACTACATCCAGATTGTGTAGAAGACGTTCCTTCTTTGAAGAAGGATTTGGACACAAGGATGGAACAACAATCTCTTGATTGATATTCCTGTTAGTAACTACCTTAGGTAAGAACCCAGGTTTAGTACGCAGAACTACCTTGTCTGAGTGAAAAATCAGATAAGGAGAATCACAATGTAATGCTGATAACTCAGAGACTCTTCGAGCCGAGGAAATAGCCATTAAAAACAGAACTTTCCAAGATAACAATTTTATATCAATGGAATGAAGGGGTTCAAACGGAACACCCTGTAAAACGTTAAGAACTAAGTTTAAGCTCCATGGTGGAGCAACAGCTTTAAACACAGGCTTGATCCTAGCTAAAGCCTGACAAAAGGCCTGGACGTCTGGATTTTCTGACAGACGCCTGTGTAACAAGATGGACAGAGCTGAAATCTGTCCCTTTAATGAACTAGCCGATAAACCCTTTTCTAAGCCCTCTTGTAGAAAGGACAAGATCCTAGAGATCCTAACCTTACTCCAGGAGTAACGTTTGGATTCACACCAGTATAGGTATTTACGCCATATTTTATGGTAAATCTTTCTGGTAACAGGCTTCCTAGCCTGTATCAGGGTATCAATAACCGACTCAGAAAAACCACGTTTTGATAAAATCAAGCGTTCAATTTCCAAGCAGTCAGTTTCAGAGAAGTTAGATTTTGATGTTTGAACGGACCCTGTATCAGAAGGTCCTGTCTTAGAGGTAGAGACCAAGGTGGACAGGATGACATGTCCACTAGATCTGCATACCAAGTCCTGCGTGGCCATGCAGGTGCTATTAGAATCACTGATGCTCTCTCCTGTTTGATTTTGGCAATCAATCGAGGAAGCAGCGGGAAGGGTGGAAACACATAAGCCATCCCGAAGTTCCAAGGTGCTGTCAAAGCATCTATCAGAACCGCTCCCGGATCCCTGGATCTGGACCCGTAGTGAGGAAGTTTGGCGTTCTGGCGAGACGCCATGAGATCTATCTCTGGTTTGCCCCAACGTCGAAGTATTTGGGCAAAGACCTCCGGATGAAGTTCCCACTCCCCCGGATGAAAAGTCTGGCGACTCAAGAAATCCGCCTCCCAGTTCTCCACTCCCGGGATGTGGATTGCTGACAGGTGGCAAGAGTGAGACTCTGCCCATCGAATTATCTTTGATACTTCCATCATTGCTAGGGAGCTTTTTGTCCCTCCCTGATGGTTGATGTAAGCTACAGTCGTGATATTGTCCGACTGAAACCTGATGAACCCCCAAGTTGTTAATTGGGGCCAAGCCAGAAGGGCATTGAGAACTGCTCTCAATTCCAGAATGTTTATTGGAAGGAGACTCTCCTCCTGATTCCATAATCCCTGAGCCTTCAGAGAATTCCAGACAGCGCCCCAACCTAGTAGGCTGGCGTCTGTTGTTACAATTGTCCAGTCTGGCCTGCTGAATGGCATCCCCCTGGACAGGTGTGGCCGATGAAGCCACCATAGAAGAGAATTTCTGGTCTCTTGATTCAGATTCAGAGTAGGGGACAAATCTGAGTAATCCCCATTCCACTGACTTAGCATGCATAATTGCAGCGGTCTGAGGTGTAGGCGTGCAAAAGGTACTATGTCCATTGCCGCTACCATTAAGCCGATCACCTCCATGCATTGAGCTACTGACGGGTGTTGAATGGAATGAAGGACACGGCATGCATCTTGAAGTTTTGTTAACCTGTCCTCTGTCAGGTAAATCTTCATTTCTACAGAATCTATAAGAGTCCCCAAGAATGGAACTCTTGTGAGAGGAAAAAGAGAACTCTTCTTTTCGTTCACTTTCCATCCATGCGACCTTAGAAATGCCAGAACTAACTCTGTATGAGACTTGGCAGTTTGAAAGCTTGAAGCCTGTATTAGAATGTCGTCTAGATACGGAGCTACCGAAATCCCTCGCGGTCTTAGTACCGCCAGGAGGGCACCTAGAATCTTTGTGAAGATTCTTGGGGCCGTAGCCAATCCGAATGGAAGAGCTACAAACTGGTAGTGCCTGTCTAGGAAGGCAAACCGTAGATACCGGTGATGATCTTTGTGGATCGGTATGTGAAGGTAAGCATCTTTTAAATCCACTGTGGTCATGTACTGACCCTTTTGGATCATGGGCAAGATTGTCCGAATAGTTTCCATCTTGAACGATGGAACTCTTAGGAATTTGTTTAGAATCTTTAAATCTAAGATTGGTCTGAAGGTTCCCTCTTTTTTGGGAACCACAAACAGGTTTGAGTAGAACCCTTGTCCTTGTTCCGACCGCGGAACCGGATGGATCACTCCCATTAATAACAGATCTTGTACACAGCGTAGAAACGCTTCTTTCTTTATCTGGTTTGTTGACAATCTTGACAGATGAAATCTCCCTCTTGGGGGAGATAATTTGAAGTCTAGAAGGTATCCCTGAGATATGATCTCTAGCGCCCAGGGATCCTGAACATCTCTTGCCCAGGCCTGGGCGAAGAGAGAAAGTCTGCCCCCCACTAGATCCGGTCCCGGATCGGGGGCTCTCGGTTCATGCTGTCTTTGGGGCAGCAGCAGGTTTCCTGGCCTGTTTGCCCTTGTTCCAGGACTGGTTGGGCTTCCAGCCTTGCCTGTAACGAGCAACAGCTCCTTCCTGTTTTGGTGCAGTGGAGGTTGATGCTGCTCCTGTTTTGAAATTCCGAAAGGGACGAAAATTAGACTGTCTAGCCTTAGCTTTGGCTTTGTCTTGAGGTAGGGCGTGGCCCTTACCTCCTGTAATGTCAGCGATAATTTCTTTCAAACCGGGCCCAAATAAGGACTGCCCCTTGAAAGGTATATTAAGTAATTTGGACTTAGAAGTAACATCAGCTGACCAGGATTTTAGCCACAGAGCCCTACGTGCCTGTATGGCGAATCCTGAGTTCTTAGCCGTAAGTTTGGTTAAATGTACTACGGCCTCCGAAATGAATGAATTAGCTAGTTTAAGGACTCTAAGCCTGTCCATAATGTCGTCTAGCGTATATGAACTAAGGTTCTCTTCCAGAGACTCAATCCAAAATGCTGCCGCAGCCGTAATCGGCGTGATACATGCAAGGGGTTGCAAAATAAAACCTTGTTGAACAAACATTTTCTTAAGGTAACCCTCCAATTTTTTATCCATTGGATCTGAAAAGGCACAGCTATCCTCCACCGGGATAGTGGTACGCTTAGCTAGAGTAGAAACTGCTCCCTCCACCTTAGGGACCGTTTGCCATAAGTCCCGAGTGGTGGCGTCTATTGGAAACATCTTTCTAAATATTGGAGGGGGTGAGAACGGCACACCGGGTCTATCCCACTCCTTAGTAACAATTTCAGTTAATCTCTTAGGTATAGGAAAAACGTCAGTACTCGCCGGTACCGCAAAGTATTTATCCAACCTACATAGTTTCTCTGGTATTGCAACGGTGTTACAATCATTGAGAGCTGCTAAGACCTCCCCTAGTAATACACGGAGGTTCTCCAATTTAAATTTAAAATTTGAAATATCTGAATCCAATCTGTTTGGATCAGAACCGTCACCCACAGAATGAAGCTCTCCGTCCTCATGCTCTGCAAGCTGTGACGCAGTATCAGACATGGCCCTAGTATTGTCAGCGCACTCTGTTCTCACCCCAGAGTGATCACGCTTGCCTCTTAGCTCAGGTAATTTAGACAAAACTTCAGTCATAACAGTAGCCATATCTTGTAATGTTATCTGTAATGGCCGCCCAGATGTACTAGGCGCCATAATATCACGCACCTCCCGGGCGGGAGATGCAGGTACTGCCGCGTGAGGCGAGTTAGTCGGCATAACTCTCCCCTCGCAGATTGGTGAAATTTGTTCACATTGTACAGATTGACTTTTATTTAAAGTAGCATCAATACAGTTAGTACATAAATTTCTATTGGGCTCCACCTTGGCATTGGAACAAATGACACAGATATCCTCTGAGTCAGACATGTTTAACACACTAGCAATAACTTGCAACCTGGTTATAATCTTTTTTAGTAAAAACGTACTGTGCCTCAAAAAGGTACTTAAACGATTAATGATTAAATGACAGTTGAGATAATAAACTGAAAACAGTTATAGCATCAACTTTAAAACAACACAACTTTTAGCAAAGGTTTTGTTCCCATTAGTAAGATAACATAACTAAATTTGACATAAAAATTATTGAGTAACGTCTTTATCCACAGTCAATATAAAAAATTCTCACAGCTCTGCTGAGAGAATGTACCTCCCTTCAAGAAGTTTGAAGACCCCTGAGATCTGTCAGAGATGAACCGGATCATGCAGGAAAAATAATAGCTGACTAGAAATTGTTGATGCGTAGCAAAGAGCGCCAAAAACGGCCCCTCCCTCTCACACACAGCAGTGAAGAGAAACGAAACTGTCACAATTCAAAATAAACTACTGCCAAGTGGAAAATAAAGCCCAAACATTTATTTACTCAGTACCTCAGCAGTGTAAACGATTCTACATTCCAGCAAAAACGTTTAACATGATATAATACTTATTAAAAAGATTAGTGACCTTTAACAAAGTAGTTCCGGTGAAGTACCATTCCCAGAATACTGAAGTGTATACATACATGTCATTATAACGGTATAGCAGGATTTTCTCATCAATTCCATTCAGAAAATAAAAACTGCTACATACCTCAATGCAGATTCATCTGCCCCTGTCCCCTGATCTGAAGCTTTTACCTCCCTCAGATGGCCGAGAACAGCAATATGATCTTAACTACTCCGGTTAAAATCATAGTAAAAACTCTGGTAGATTCTTCCTCAAAGTCTGCCAGAGAAGTAATAACACGCTCCGGTGCTATTATAAAATAACAAACTTTTGATTGAAGTCATAAAAACTAAGTATAATCACCATAGTCCTCTCACACATCCTATCTAGTCGTTGGGTGCAAGAGAATGACTGGAACTGACGTAGAGGGGAGGAGCTATATCAGCTCTGCTGGGTGAATCCTCTTGCATTTCCTGTTGGGGAGGAGTTATATCCCAGAAGTAATGATGACCCGTGGACTGATCACACATAACAGAAGAAATCTAGTGTATAATGTCCTTTAAATTAAGATACCAGGGATTCATCACCTGACAAAACTAGATTTAGACAAGGACAGAGGAAGATAATTACAGGAGTGACACGCAGAGTGCACACAATTGTTTTAAACAATATAAACTAATAACATCTTTAAGCTGCAAGGGGAGGTGATAATAATAAAGCTTCCATGTGACATCGGAGCCAGGATCCCCACCTTGGGTGTTTCAAGTAGATGACACTCATAAATTAAAGCATTTGATGTATTTAAAAAAACTCAACAAACCTGAAGTTTTTTCTGTTCCATGCTGATTTCTGAGTACTCCTGTGCAGTGGCCAATGCTGCTGCAAGAGCTTTCTTTTTCTGACTTTTAGCTCGCTTTGGTACAGATGTAGTTATAGGTATTGGAGTCTGGACAATATTTATAGGGGAGTTTTCAGGTAAATCGTCCAACTGAATGGAAAATGAAGGCAACAGAAATTGAATAAATATCCTGCAATTTATAGCATATGGGTAATGCATTTCTAATATTATCCCCTTTTTCTTTGCATTTTTTTTGCATGTAAAATGTGTGTTTAGTCATATATAACAGTCTGACCTTAACTGCTGAACTGTTTCCTGGAATATCAGAGAAATCTATAGAATAGTACTAGCATGTGATATTTAAATTATCTAGATTAATGAAGCCTGTAGTTCTGTGAGTTGCACCTTCATCTTAGCAGCTCGGAGAAAATGAAATACATATGTTAAGATAATGTTGGACAAAATTAAATGTGTATGAGTTTTAGAACTTTAAAAATGCTATTACGTACAGATAGAAATTAAAACAAAAACCCACTTGAAACAGAAATCAAGAAGTACACATTAAACCAAATGGATGATCAAATTGAAGGCTTTACATTTATATTGGACCACTGATCATTTAATGTGAAAAAAAGTTGCTGCTACATAGACTGTAAAATATCTTGCAATATCTTATACTGCGGCACAACAGAATTATGTATAGTGCTTAAAAATTGTGTAGCACTCACATAAAGTAATGTAGTACTTTCTTCTATCAGACCACCAATAAGGCAGATAAGACTATTGTGCTCCTACATTTCACCCCAGAATTTTGCTGCCATAGGTTGCTATAATAATGAGTATGCAATATAAAATGCAAGTACTTTTGAAGTTGCAACCTAATAGGCTAGACTAGATAGTTACCACTTTAGCTGAAATCTTTGCTGATGTACTGTCACATATACCAGTTCCATTGCTGCCGTTAAGTTCAGGAAATTCATCCTCGTCCTAATTGGAAAAAGATGATGTAGACAAATATTAACAATTCTAGACAAATGAATCAACAAAACAACCGTAAGCCCCATAAAAAGAGTTAATATCAAAATGGATCTGAATAATATATATATAAGCATATTCTTAAGCAGGGGTGAATATTTGTAGCCTAAAAGTTAAAAATCACTTGCCTAAATTTAATAAACTTATATTAGTGAAATGCTTGCAGATAGCTTTGGAGAATTAATTTTACCATTAGAATGTTAAATAAATAGTCATGCAAGTTGTAAAGGGTGGATAGGTTTTTCCCTCAGCAAAAAGGGGGTGGAAAGTTATTCTGATCCACACAGTCCATGAACTAGTGTGAACCAGAACAAGAAATGAAGTGAACTAAAATAAAGCAAACCTATGTGATTACTTCATAAAATGCCTCCTGAAAAAGCACAAAGCAAAAAAATATTACCTCAAAATACAGTTGCTCAGAACTCTGTTCTGATCGGTTTAACTGGGATGGTGTTCCAGGCTTATTCTCAAGTTTCCTCTGTACATTCTGTCTTCTTTCTGATGATGTACTATGCCCTCTTAAACGATATCCAGACTGCAGCCATAAATATAACACACACTAATAAGCAATTTATCAAATAAAGAAGCAATTTATCAAATAAAGAAGCAACCATACAAATTTAATGTAATTAAATCATTATAGATGTTTTAAACAGTCTGCAATTTGAAGGCCTTCAAACCACATTTCACATTTAAAGGGTATAGACAGGTTCATACTGTGTCTTAAAGGCTTTTAGCACTTTTTTTGTGAAAAATGGTAAGTCAAACTATAGATAAAGATTTTAAGGTGAATGTGTCTCTTTTTGTTATAGGCAATACTTGTATATTGAAGTTTAGATAAATCCCATTAGTATTTGTTTATTCTTTTCTTGTATGAAGTCAATGAAAATAAAGGGATAAGGTACAAAATGCTCCAATCATAGCTGAAGAGCCATATAATAAAACACATTTTTATAGAAATACTTATAAATACATTAAATACAGCAGGGGATTTAATGCACTTTTTAGTTTCCTGCAGAGACTGTCAAGCCCTATAAATACAGCATTGGTTCAGTAGTCTGAGTAAGCTAATCTATCAGGAAGTGTATTCTGTGCACAACAGATAGTTCCACTGCATACTTGACTGACCGGAACAATTCCCACAGTGGTATTGATGGCCAGAGACAAGCCACCGTCAGCTTTATTAAATCCCTAGAACACCAGTTTTTGAAAACAAAATAAAAAATATTATATTATTGCCTTTTAAATTCCCTTGTTAGATCCCGCAAAATAGTAGACGAGTCATGTTCATTACTGGTGGGTATACTGCCTCCTGGCCCTTTAGAGTAGGTAGAAGCTGCCCCTAGAGGTTAGAAGGGTGTGTCTCCCTTTCCCATGCACAGGTTTACATGTAGGCAAGCAAGAACGTATGAGGAGATAAAGGAAAAGATAAGAAAGTGGTCTGTTTAGGGACACCTAAACAAAAATACAGGAAAATGTGTAAAAACAAGGTAACAAAGCCTTGCATCGAGCATCAAACTGTCTTTACACCATCATCATTTTGAATTGTATGAATACAAACCGAAGAAGTGAAACCTTAATGGCAGACATCAAATATAATTGAGATCAAAAATAAAAAATGAAAAACAGAATTTATGTTTACCTGATAAATTACTTTCTCCAACGGTGTGTCCGGTCCACGGCGTCATCCTTACTTGTGGGATATTCTCTTCCCCAACAGGAAATGGCAAAGAGCCCAGCAAAGCTGGTCACATGATCCCTCCTAGGCTCCGCCTACCCCAGTCATTCGACCGACGTTAAGGAGGAATATTTGCATAGGAGAAACCATATGGTACCGTGGTGACTGTAGTTAAAGAAAATAAATTATCAGACCTGATTAAAAAAACCAGGGCGGGCCGTGGACCGGACACACCGTTGGAGAAAGTAATTTATCAGGTAAACATAAATTCTGTTTTCTCCAACATAGGTGTGTCCGGTCCACGGCGTCATCCTTACTTGTGGGAACCAATACCAAAGCTTTAGGACACGGATGAAGGGAGGGAGCAAATCAGGTCACCTAAATGGAAGGCACCACGGTTTGCAAAACCTTTCTCCCAAAAATAGCCTCAGAAGAAGCAAAAGTATCAAACTTGTAAAATTTGGTAAAAGTGTGCAGTGAAGACCAAGTCGCTGCCCTACATATCTGATCAACAGAAGCCTCGTTCTTGAAGGCCCATGTGGAAGCCACAGCCCTAGTGGAATGAGCTGTGATTCTTTCGGGAGGCTGCCGTCCGGCAGTCTCGTAAGCCAATCTGATGATGCTTTTAATCCAAAAAGAGAGAGAGGTAGAAGTTGCTTTTTGACCTCTCCTTTTACCGGAATAAACAACAAACAAGGAAGATGTTTGTCTAAAATCCTTTGTAGCTTCTAAATAGAATTTTAGAGCGCGAACAACATCCAAATTGTGCAACAAACGTTCCTTCTTTGAAACTGGTTTCGGACACAGAGAAGGTACGATAATCTCCTGGTTAATGTTTTTGTTAGAAACAACTTTTGGAAGAAAACCAGGTTTAGTACGTAAAACCACCTTATCTGCATGGAACACCAGATAAGGAGGAGAACACTGCAGAGCAGATAATTCTGAAACTCTTCTAGCAGAAGAAATTGCAACTAAAAACAAAACTTTCCAAGATAATAACTTAATATCAACGGAATGTAAGGGTTCAAACGGAACTCCCTGAAGAACTGAAAGAACTAAATTGAGACTCCAAGGAGGAGTCAAAGGTTTGTAAACAGGCTTAATTCTAACCAGAGCCTGAACAAAGGCTTGAACATCTGGCACAGCTGCCAGCTTTTTGTGAAGTAACACAGACAAGGCAGAAATCTGTCCCTTCAGGGAACTTGCAGATAATCCTTTTTCCAATCCTTCTTGAAGGAAGGATAGAATCTTAGGAATCTTAACCTTGTCCCAAGGGAATCCTTTAGATTCACACCAACAGATATATTTTTTCCAAATTTTGTGGTAAATCTTACTAGTTACAGGCTTTCTGGCCTGAACAAGAGTATCGATAACAGAATCTGAGAACCCTCGCTTCGATAAGATCAAGCGTTCAATCTCCAAGCAGTCAGCTGGAGTGAAACCAGGTTCGGATGTTCGAACGGACCCTGAACAAGAAGGTCTCGTCTCAAAGGTAGCTTCCAAGGTGGAGCCGATTACATATTCACCAGATCTGCATACCAAGTCCTGCGTGGCCACGCAGGAGCTATCAAGATCACCGACGCCCTCTCCTGATTGATCCTGGCTACCAGCCTGGGGATGAGAGGAAACGGCGGGAACACATAAGCTAGTTTGAAGGTCCAAGGTGCTACTAGTGCATCCACTAGAGCCGCCTTGGGATCCCTGGATCTGGACCCGTAGCAAGGAACTTTGAAGTTCTGACGAGAGGCCATCAGATCCATGTCTGGAATGCCCCACAGCTGAGTGACTTGGGCAAAGATTTCCGGATGGAGTTCCCACTCCCCCGGATGCAATGTCTGACGACTCAGAAAATCCGCTTCCCAATTTTCCACTCCTGGGATGTGGATAGCGGACAGGTGGCAGGAGTGAGACTCCGCCCATAGAATGATTTTGGTCACTTCTTCCATCGCTAGGGAACTCCTTGTTCCCCCCTGATGGTTGATGTACGCAACAGTTGTCATGTTGTCTGATTG
The DNA here is from genome assembly GCF_027579735.1 of Bombina bombina. Taxonomy (NCBI): domain Eukaryota; kingdom Metazoa; phylum Chordata; class Amphibia; order Anura; family Bombinatoridae; genus Bombina; species Bombina bombina. The sequence goes on along the minus strand of NC_069504.1, from coordinate 533,088,592 downwards.
AAACCGTATGAACTTGGCCCTCGCTAGCTGAGGCCAAGCCTTGAGAGCATTGAATATCGCTCTCAGTTCCAGAATATTTATCGGTAGAAGAGATTCTTCCCGAGACCAAAGACCCTGAGCTTTCAGGGATCCCCAGACCGCGCCCCAGCCCATCAGACTGGCGTCGGTCGTGACAATGACCCACTCTGGTCTGCGGAATGTCATCCCTTGTGACAGGTTGTCCAGGGACAGCCACCAACGGAGTGAGTCTCTGGTCCTCTGATTTACTTGTATCTTCGGAGACAAGTCTGTATAATCCCCATTCCACTGACTGAGCATGCACAGTTGTAATGGTCTTAGATGAATGCGCGCAAAAGGAACTATGTCCATTGCCGCTACCATCAACCCGATCACTTCCATGCACTGAGCTATGGAAGGAAGAGGAACGGAATGAAGTATCCGACAAGAGTCTAGAAGCTTTGTTTTTCTGGCCTCTGTCAGAAATATCCTCATTTCTAAGGAGTCTATTATTGTTCCCAAGAAGGGAACCCTTGTTGACGGAGATAGAGAACTCTTTTCCACGTTCACTTTCCATCCGTGAGATCTGAGAAAGGCCAGGACTATGTCCGTGTGAGCCTTTGCTTGAGGAAGGGACGACGCTTGAATCAGAATGTCGTCCAAATAAGGTACTACAGCAATGCCCCTTGGTCTTAGCACAGCTAGAAGGGACCCTAGTACCTTTGTGAAAATCCTTGGAGCAGTGGCTAATCCGAAAGGAAGCGCCACGAACTGGTAATGCTTGTCCAGGAATGCGAACCTTAGGAACCGATGATGTTCCTTGTGGATAGGAATATGTAGATACGCATCCTTTAAATCCACCGTGGTCATGAATTGACCTTCCTGGATGGAAGAAAGAATAGTTCGAATGGTTTCCATCTTGAACGATGGAACCTTGAGAAACTTGTTTAAGATCTTGAGATCTAAGATTGGTCTGAACGTTCCCTCTTTTTTGGGAACTATGAACAGATTGGAGTAGAACCCCATCCCTTGTTCTCTTAATGGAACAGGATGAATCACTCCCATTTTTAACAGGTCTTCTACACAATGTAAGAATGCCTGTCTTTTTATGTGGTCTGAAGACAACTGAGACCTGTGGAACCTCCCCCTTGGGGGAAGCCCCTTGAATTCCAGAAGATAACCTTGGGAGACTATTTCTAGCGCCCAAGGATCCAGAACATCTCTTGCCCAAGCCTGAGCGAAGAGAGAGAGTCTGCCCCCCACCAGATCCGGTCCCGGATCGGGGGCCAACATTTCATGCTGTCTTGGTAGCAGTGGCAGGTTTCTTGGCCTGCTTTCCCTTGTTCCAGCCTTGCATTGGTCTCCAAGCTGGCTTGGCTTGAGAAGTATTACCC